>NC_137115.1:3282841-3592841 GCF_949357685.1 Gobio gobio | reverse complement strand
GTCCAAATATTATACTAAATATTCCACGCTCAACTGTTAGTGGGATTATAACAAAGTGGAAGCGATTGGGAGCAACAGCAACTCAGCCACAAAGAGCGGGGTCAGCGCATGCTGAGGGTCACAGAAGTCGCCAACTTTCTGCAGAGTCAAGAGCTCCAGACCTCCAAACTTCTGTGGCCTTCAGATGAGCTCAAGAACAGTGTGTAGAGCTTCATGGAATGGGTTTCCATGGCCGAGCAGCTCATCCAAGCCTTACATCACCAAGTGCAATGCAAAGCGTGGGATGCAGTGGGGTAAAGCGCGCCGCCACTGGACTCTAGAGCAGTGAGACGTGTTCTCTGAGTGACCAATCACGCTTCTCTGTCTGACAATCCCATGGACGAGTCTGGGTTTGGCGGTTGCCAGGAGAACGGGACTTGCCTGACTGCATTGTGCCAAGTGTAAAGTTTGGTGTAGGGGGGATTATGGGGTGGTGTTGTTTTTCAGGGGTTGGCCCCTTAGTTCCAGTGAAAGGAACTCTTAATGCTTCACCAAGACATTTTGGACAATTTCACGCTCCCAACTTTGTGGGACCAGTTTGGGGACGGCCCCTTCCTGTCCCAACATGACTGACCAGTGCACAAAGTGTCGCTCCATAAAGACATGGATGAGGAGTTTGGTGGAGGAACTCGAGTCCTGACCTCAACCCGATAGAACAGCTTTGGGATGAATTAGAGCGGAGACTGAGAGCCAGGCCTTCTCGTCCAACATCACAAATGTGCTTCTAGAAGAATCCCCTTAAACACACTCCTAAACCTTGAGGAAAGCAGAGCAGAAGAGCTGAAGCTGTTAGAGCTGCAAAGGGTGGGCCGACTCCACATTAAACTCTACGGATTAAGAATGGGATGGCATTAAAGTTCATGTGCATGTAAAGGCAGGCATCACAAAACTTTTGGCGATATAGTGTATTATTAAGGATACAAAACATATAGATATTTTCTCTGAAAACAAGTACATTAGCAACATGACACATAAACTATTTCGGCACAGATTTCTTCTCACCAGAGTTGAATGTGAGATCCGAGGGGGAAGGGAATCTGTCTGATACAGTTTTATTTCTATTTAAGGGAGTTAAAGTATAAAAGGTTCTCCCAAACGCACACAGCAATTCAATGCATGCAACAAAGTGCACTAATATATTAAACATGGTTTTATGAGCTTACAATACATTTACATTTATGCAGACGCTTTTATCCAAAGCAGCTTACTTTGCTTTCAGTTTATGCAAACACATGACCTTGGCATTGCTGGCGCCACACTCTGCTGTTAATGTTAGACAAATAAATGGATCTGTAATTTAATGCACAAATAAATACAGAGCCATTTGCATTTGCAAAATGTTGCATTTGTAATAACTTTTGAGGCGTTATTAAAGGATGTGAATCAACTTTCCATAAACCAAAATCTTGCATAATCCCTAAAATAATTAACTTTCTCTCACAGAACTTTGTTTCCCGTCATGTGCAACACATATATAAACATCTCAAAAAACGTGTTTTAGTTGTTCATGACCATTTGGCACAAAAGCAAATAAGCGGCCGGATGTTTGTGCACAGCTGGCTGATTGTGCAAAACACCAGGAAGCTCCAAACTTCCAGGTATGAGAGGTAAACAGATCCATTCAGCACCAAACTCAAGTATTAATGTTACACCTGTGGTTTGTTCGAACGAGATAGAGATCTGCAGCCTGCTTTCTTTGTTAACTAAAGCTTGTATTGATTACACTGCTGTATATACGGTGTGTTTTAGATTTGGGTTGGTATAAAGATGAAACACTGAGCTCTCAACTGGGTTTCCATTAGAGTCAGAGCTCTTCCACTCTTTTGCTCTTGCTCTTTCTGTTTGGACACATCTTTTGTACCATCTCCTCGATACAGGCCTTTCATTTTGCAGTAAACTATAGAAAGACCAAGACAACAGAACAAAGAGAAAGAGAGAGGTAAGCGAGGAACAAAATGGGAAGTGCCTCTGTGTTGAGGTTGGGTCTGGTTAGTATATTTTGACGGGTTAATTATGCGCCGTTTGAGTCAGGAATCCAGTGTCGCCTTTGCTTGATTCCAGAGACTGATATCGAACTACAGCCAAAGGAGAGATCGGATGTATTCAGGCTACTGCCAAATGAAACTCTAGCAAGAGAGAGACCGGTAATCAAATACAACGGATCAAACTCAGTAAGCAGAGGACTGATTTATATCTGAGATCTTTCATTTGACTAGCCTGGATGCCAGCCGAACTTACACAGCATTTGAGGTGGGGAAGTTCGGTTTGGATTTAAATCCGTTGTGGAGCAACTATGCTATAATTCGGACCAATCAGATCGTCAGGGCGGGGTTTATACGATGATGGACAGATGATCAACAGTGACGTCATCATCACGTCACCAAAGGCGCTTGGGTTGAACTCGTTCACTAAACGGAGAGCTGGTTCATATATGCGTTCACCTTTACTATTCCTCTCAGAAATGATGATCGTGTTGGTACAAAAATGTTTGCTTAAAACAACCCAATTTCTGGGTTTGTCCATTTTCAACCCAACTTGGGTTGTTTTTAAACCAGCATTTTTTAGAGTGTAAGTACTCTGTGTATCCTTAAATTATTATACAACACCGGTAAAGATCGTTTACACTCTTCTTCTTCTTCTACTTCTTCCAGCGTGTGTGCAGTTGAGTTCTGTTGACAACTATGCGTCGCTCTGATTGGTTGTGGGTCTATCCAATTGAGTGCAGAGGCATTTTCGCCCCATAATCAGAGCCCAATGGAGCTGGAGCAGACTCATATTCTGACTAGAATCTGAAGATGACGATGTCAGGCTATCATTTGACTGTACCCAGCAAACAAAAATACGTTCTAAACATTCTAAAACAAGTACATTCTAAAAAATGCTGGGTTAAAAATAACCCAAGTTAGGATGAAAATGGACTAACCCAGCAATTGGGTTGTTTTAACCCAGCGGTTGGGTTAAATATTTGCTTAAAACAACCCAATCACTGGGTTAAAACAGCCCAATTGCTGGGTTAGTCCATTTTCAACCCAACTTGGGTCATTTTTAACCCAGCACTTTTTAGAGTGTAGTTACATTTAAAAATGTTCCATGAACGTCTAATTAAAATATTTCAGGAAATAAAAATGTAATGGACAATAACATTTTTGTGCTGATGTTTTAAGACCAGATAACTTTGAGCAAACATTCTGTTAAAGTTACTGGAAGAACGTTTGTTCCTTGCTGGAACGTCTGAGAACGTAGCCCGGCTCCGCCCTCCTACGTACCTCCACTCAAATGTTCATTTTCCTTCAGTACTCCGTCTGGGATTGCGGTATATTCTCTGGTTTTCTCCGGTCAAATTTTAACCGGTCCAATCAGGGAACAGAGGGAGTGTCTGAGAACGATGGCGTTGATGTTGTGCGCTATTTTTAGATGACATAAATACATCATGACTAGGGTTGAATTTCGAACCTGAAATTCGGTACCGGTACCCAACGGTTTCTTTTTTCGGTACTTTTGGGATGTTTACATAAATAACTTTAAAGAAACTGTAAGTCATTTATAGAAGTGTTATTGACATTATGCCAGAGCTGTCTTGCTCTCTGTCTGCCATTGTCTGTGATGTTTATATACTGTAATATTTATTAGTAAATAGTAGGCTACTAGGTACTTAATTTAATTCATAAAAACAACCATATTATTATTTTTTCTTTTTAATTTCATTTCTGTGAAAATATTTCCCACAAATTAGGTGTTTTGTTTTTTTCTGGTAATCAAATGAAGACAAAATACATTCATTTAATTTATCTTTTAATTCAGTTATACTTTTTTTTTGTCAAACAAAGCGCTGCACAACAGAGCTATATACGGTTAAAATTAAAACATGAAGTATTAGTATTATTATTACATTGAGACGTATCTGATTTCTACTGTACAAGTGATGTATTTGTCAAGTTAGCCGAACTTTTATTTTGATGAGTTGCCGTGAATTTGAGTTTCTGTGTGTTTATGATATGACGGTAGTTCCCTTTCGAGGGAACTCCCACTGCATCGGTAACGACGAATTTGGGGACACTCCCTAAGCAACAGCGCGTCTGAAGTATGAATGAAATCAGGCCAATCCTGATTGGTGTTGCGTCATGACGTAACTATGACGGCATACCCGGAAGATACATATAGGGCAGCCCAGGCATAGTAATGGCAGTTATCGCTCTTCAGCATAGCGCTCTTTGTGAAATCTGTCTGTCTATTTATTGTTGTTCGTTGTGTGAAAAAGAAAGTGTGTGAGATGGCGACTGAGAAGGCAAGGGACTTCAAGCAGTGTGTGCACCCGTGTCCCCGCTACATGTCGGGCTCGGACACACACTCGCTTTGTGTTCAGTGCCTGGGTGTGGAGCATGCTCAGGCGGCTCTCGAGGGAGCCGCCTGTGAACATTGTGAGCGGCTCACACTCAGGCTCTTGCGTTCTCGGCTGGCCGTGTTCGATGAGGCCGGCCAGCCTCGTGAGCCCTCTGGTTCTGGACCCGCTGTTGCCGAGGCAAAGCGGCGTCGCAGATCCTGGGGCTCACAGCGGGATCTGTCAGACAGGTTTGGGACTGCTGAGGCACTTTCCCAAACTTCGTCTGATGATTCCGAGATTCTCCCTCCCCGTGTGGAAGCCCGCGCTGCGGCTTCTTCCCCCGGGGTGGAGAATCCGATGTTCATTCTCTCTGGTTCCGAGGAACCAGATGAGGTGAACATCGAAGCGGGCGGTGAAGCACCAGATGAGTCGCCACTTCACCCACCCGCTCAAGAGGAACTGGTCGAGGTTTTGACCCGTGCGGTGGCCAAATTAAGATTAGATTGGCCACAGGAAAATGAGGAAATCCAGCCACCAAGCAGGCTGGATGACCGATTCCTTTCACGCCGGGCTCAAACACCTCGCCGGGGTTTGCCTTTTTTCCCGGATTTGCACAACGAGTTGTGCAAGTCTTGGAAAAAGCCGTATTCGGCACGCGTTTCCAATCCCCCGGTATTGGACTATTCTAATGTCCTGGGGGCGCGTGAAGCCGGATACGGGACGATGCCGCGGGTGGAAGATGCGCTCGCGGGCTATCTTTCTCCCGAATCGGCATCGTCGCTGAAAGCCCCGGTACTGCCCACCAAGCCCTGCAGGGACACCTCAGCCTTGGTGGGCAGAGCCTATATGGCGGCTGGGCGGGCTGGTAGTTCCTTGCATACACTTTCCATCTTGCAAGCCTACCAGGCCGACATCCTGAAGGAGTTGGACGAGGGTGACGGTCCCTCTCCGGGGGACATATTGGAGCCATGGTGACTGTGGAGAGACATCTATGGCTGAATTTATCGGGGATGAAGGAGAAGGATAAAACCTTCCTTCTGGATTCCCCGATCTCGCCTTCTGGTTTGTTCGGCGACGCTGTTAATATCGTCGTCGACAGATTTCAGGAGGCGAGGAAGCAGTCAGCAGCTTTCCGCCAATATCTCCCTCGTCGCTCCAAAGGGAAGGCTGCCTCCAGCGGGCAGCCTCAGCCGTCCACCAGTTCCTCGCACCGGCAGGTGCAAAAGCAGAGCGTCGCCTCTCGAGCCCCTCCTCCTGGAGCTTGGCAACAGAGGCGGCGCTCGCACCAGCAGGCTTCCGCACCTATGGGCGACTTGAGAAACGTCCTTCAGGCTAGGAAGGTTGCTGGGAAGAAGTCCTAGCTTCGGCTGGACTTCAAAGAGCGGTCCCCCCCCGCGCAGGAACAACCGAGGTTGTCCCCGCCGCGGCGCTCTCGGGAAATCGATGTGGTAATCCCGCCGTCACAGACGCTTCGGGCCACATCGGTTTCCCGCGGACGTTCACTGCTCCAGCCGCCTCCGGGAGGACTTGCGACTGGGCAGTTAACACGTCCGTACACCGAAAATTGTCCCCAACTGCTCCCTGCCGGTTCGCCGCTTCAGGGGGTTGGGGACAAGGCTCGGTTGATACCCGAAGCCATCCTGTCGAGGCAGGGGCTGAGGCCCGGGGAATGGCGACTCCACCCGGAGGTGGTGGAGGCCATGTGCGAGAGGTTTGGCCCAGTGGAAGTGGATTTATTTGCGTCTCGAGAGACGACCCACTTCCCACTGTGGTTTTCTCTCACGCATCCGGCCCCTCTGGGGCTGGATGCCATGGTGCAGACATGGCCGAGGCTACGTCTGTATGCATTTCCCCTGATCGCTCTGCTCCCGGGAGTCCTGGAGCGGGTCCGTCGACAAGGCGCCAACCTGCTTCTGGTGGCGCCACGTTGGCCGACTCGGGTTTGGTTCTCGGACATCATATCTCTGCTGGCAGGTCAACCCTGGGAGATTCCTCTGAGGAGGGATCTCCTGTCTCAGGCAGGGGGCACGATATTTCACCCCCGGCCCGAGTTATGGAACCTTTGGGTCTGGCCCCTGAGGGGGCCAGATACCTAGAGGCTGGCCTGCCGGCCGATGTGATCGAGACCTTACTCAGTTCCAGGGCTCCATCTACAAGGAGACTGTACAGCCTCAAGTGGAATGTGTTTTCCACTTGGTGTAGAGAGCGTGAGGTGGACCCAGTTAACTGCCCAGTGGCTTCAGTGCTGGAGTTCCTCCAAGATCGTTTCTCTGCAGGGCTTACCCCGTCCACACTCAAGGTGTACGTGGCTGCCATTGGGGCTTTCCACACACCGTTGGGTGATGGGCCTTTGGGTAGGCACCAGTTGGTTGTACGGTTCCTCCGTGGGGCTCGGAGGATGAGGCCTGCGGCTCGGTCCAGAGTCCCAACCTGGGACCTGGCAGTGGTTCTCGAGGGATTGGCTGAGGCCCCCTTCGAGCCACTAGAGTCAGCAGACCCAAAGAGCTTGACCCTTAAGATGGCCTTTCTCTTAGCCATCACTTCTCTGAGGAGGGTGGGGGACCTTCAGGCCTTGGCGCTTACGCCGACTTGCCTGGAGTTTGCCCCTGGCGAAGTGAAGGCCATCTTACACCCTAGGGCCGGTTATGTGCCCAAGGTGCCATCAAACGTGGTCAGGCCTTTGGTTCTTCAGGCATTTCATCCTCCGCCTCACGTGACGGCGGAAGAAGGGAGGCTTCACCTGCTCTGCCCGGTCAGAGCCCTTAAATTATATGTGGAGAAGTCTGCGCAGTGGAGGAAGTCTGAGCAGCTATTAGTGTGTTTTGGTTCATCTAAGAAGGGGCTGCCTGCGTCAACCCAGACTATTAGTAACTGGATTGTCCAGGCAATAGCCACGGCCTATCAGGTGCGCAACCTGCCTTCACCTATGGCCGTGAGGGCACATTCCACCAGGGGCATGGCCTCTTCGGTGGCCCTCCTTTCTGGGGTCCCCTTGCAGGACATTTGCGAGGCGGCCGGATGGGCTACTCCACACACCTTCATTAGGTTTTATAGTCTGCACCTCCCTGCGACGCCCGGTGCTAGGGTACTCCAGTCCTAGCTGTGCCCGGTTTCCGGCTTCACACTAGGACTGGTACTACCGTCGGTGTGGCCTAGTGGGTACTCGTTCCCCAAATTCGTCGTTACCGATGCAGTGGGAGTTCCCTCGAAAGGGAACGGCTCGGGTTATGTATATAACCCTTGTTCCCTGAGAAAGGGAACGAGCACTGCATCTCGTCGCCACACCTCGGCAGGCCTGGAGCGCATGCTTCATCGCGATAACTGCCATTACTATGCCTGGGCTGCCCTATATGTATCTTCCGGGTATGCCGTCATAGTTACGTCATGACGCAACACCAATCAGGATTGGCCTGATTTCATTCATACTTCAGACGCGCTGTTGCTTAGGGAGTGTCCCCAAATTCGTCGTTACCGATGCAGTGCTCGTTCCCTTTCTCAGGGAACAAGGGTTATATACATAACCCGAGCCGTTTTTCTCGAATGAAATGGTAAAATGCTCATGAAGTGACTCAGTGGCTCTGGAGATGACGTTTGAGCGTTCATGTCCTCATATGAGCCTGCAGAGATGGAAACACACGACCGTCACACATGATTCTGAGTGAGAGTGTGTGTGTGAGGTAAACCAATAGACTGTAAACCGCGCGTCTACACATTCATTCGCACAGAGACACACATGATTCGTATTTAAATAGTCTGTTTGCGGTTTAATATTCACAGAAACTAGTCTATATCACAATATGCGTTCTCAGGTACTGTAATTGGGTACTCGGTGCTCAGTAGTACCGACGTAATTCGGTCGGTGTACTAAAAGTACTGAGTTCGGTACCCAACCCTAGTCACGACCAAACGTTAGCGATTAGTTATGGCAGATCCAGAATTTTAAACTTCAACAGAGTACCCACCTTCAAGGAAGTTAACGCTTGTCAATGGAGAGTGGCCAGATGAAATGTACGAGAGTCTGGTAGGATCAGGCTACTGAGAGCATCCCCCATTTATTAAATTTAATTGAATCAAATCCTAAAAGAGAAAATATCAACTGCAAAACAAAAGGGAACAGTCCAAAACTCAAGACAAACACTGAAAACACTTAATATATTCAGCTTTAAGAAAGAAATGGCAAGAAACTGAATCTTAATATACTTAATATATTATTTAAATAAATAATATTACGTTTAATAAGTTATCAAGGATATCCAGACCTCATTTGAGTTGTAAATTACTCAAAAAGCAGCCTATCCCAAGCAAAACATTAAAAGATGTAGGTCAGATCTTTCTCACTGGTCATGAATAAAGCCCTTGAACAGACAACAGATAAAATCAGAGAAAAACAACTCTGTGATCATTTCAATGAAATCTATAGTTTGCAGCCCGGCCAATCGGGTGTTTGTAGCGGTGGGTGTTTACGAGAGATTTCACGACAGATAAACCAGCATATTGACCTCCTGGAGTGATCCAGCCTGCTTTCGCCAAAAGTTTATAATCTTCAAAAGAAGAGCCGAGGCCTTGAAAACTAGACACCTTCACTGGCAAACATGCCCCAAAGCCTTCCTTATATTATCAGTCTCCTAAATGAAAAAGCAGTACCCTGGGAAACTTTGATGCAAGTATGAATGCACTAAAGTGGAACATCATCAAAGCTATTTGTGCCATTCAAAGTTATACCATAAAATAAACATTTCATGTAAACCTTGATGGAATTTTTTTGACATTCCCTGTTCATGCTCTCCATGAAAAATCTGTCAGTAGATCTGTCTACATTAGAAGGAAAAAACACCCGAAAGGGATCACAGAAACTACTGTAAAAGTTCGGAGAAACAGAAATCAACTCATGCATAGCAAAATTAGGCCCATTCCTATTTTACAAATCTTGATCTTGAGCATGCATCTCTAAGCGTGTCTGATGTTGGGAGCAGTAAAGATCCAGCATGTTGGCTAAAATCAATCTCCTGTGGCAGACCATCAGTGCAAATCCAATCGCAGAACATGTACATGTATGCATGGCTTTAGCAATAATGAATCCTTATAAATAAAGAGAGAGGCAGACTCTTGCATGCTGGATGACTCAAGGCTGCCGGAGTATCCGGCGTAAATCTCAAGTGGGACACTCTGGTGGAAATGAATTCCAGCACTGCGTTCTCCAAGATGACACTTTCACTTTAAGTGCTCGTGAAGTTCCACCATACAATATTGTTTCTCGTCCCCTGATCCCTGCCATGTACTATGGGAAAAAGCACAAGTGAGGATAGATTTGAAAATATCTTCTGGTTGAATGGAAAGGACAGGGGAAGAAAAGTCAAGCTGAATGACGGCCAGTGACAAGGTGGCAGTGGTTGACTGGGACACAAAGATGGACAGAGAGAGAAAAAGGGGAAGACTGTGGACTTTGAAGCATTAGTGAAAAAAAATGAAGGGGTCATCAAAATTTCCTCGAGTTTTTGACATATAAGAGGTCATCATACCATAAGAATGCGTCCTTGTTAGTCCAAAAACTGCTTTTATTGTAACCAATCCCACAGAAGGACTCTAAGATCAACGCCTACTTCATCATCACAACTTTGGCCCCGCCCACTGGAGTGTTAGTGAGATGACGAGGAGAGAAGAGCGATACAAGATCACTGGACTACCTTCCAAAGGATCCCAATGCTAGGGATGTGCTTATTTATTCTAAACAATGTGAATGTCTCAGGCGAGCATTATTTATTTGTGTTCGCTACATTTCACTGTGGATTCTTTGGGAAATCAGTCGCTGTCGACAGTAATGTTCACTCTAATGCCTGATCTGAGACCAGTGATTTCTGATATGATTCATGTACAGACAGATGTTCTTTGTCTATGTGTCAGTAATTCAAACCAGTGACTAAACACTCAACTTCACATTGTTTCTCTTAGTAGATGTAGTAGATAATCTGTTATTTAAACTGTGATTTAATTATATATAGAAAGCAATCAAAGAACGCTCCCTTCACAATCGCTGGAGCTGTCAATCAAACAGCCCTGCAGAGTTCTGGACTCCAAAAATCAATGAACAATGTTATTTTGGATCCCACTGAATTTAATTGTATGTACAGTTTTATTATTATTCTGCATATAAGAATGACAGCCATATACTGTTTGGCACAACTTGAGGGCAAGTTCAGTTTTAGAGAACGATGCAGTCATTCCATTTCTAATAGTAAGTCATGAAACTCGATCTCATGAGAACTGGTAAGTATTGTTGAGTTTGCAACTGTACAATTTGTAGGTGAAACGTACCAATGCAAGTTCAACCTTAAACCTGACCCGTGCATTCGAAACATACAAATGAGATTCACCACCAGTTCAAGCCAATCGTATGAAGCTCGTGAAGAGTCATTCATTTATTCCAACAGCATTCACTCTGCATCAGCATACTTTTTCATTTCTAAGTGATTCTTAACTCTTTCCCTGCCAGCGTTTTCTAAAAGAGTTGCGTCCAGCGCCAGCATTTTTGATCATTTTCACAGTTTTGATGTATATTAGTGTTGCTATCGTCAACGAAAACTATGACTAAATATCGTCGTCAACGAACCTTTATCACATGACGAAAACGAGACGAGACGCAACGTAAATGCTGGTCATGTGACGATGACGAATAAAAACGAGACTAAATGTGGTTCACAAAATAAAAACTATGCTAAAATGTCTCTTCATTTTCGTTGACGAAAATGGGACGAGACGAAAAGTCGCGTTTTTATTATTATTTTGCAGTATTTCTGTGCGTCTCATTCAGGGGCTGCATCAGGTCTCACTGTGAGTGAACGAGACCGATGGCCGGCCAGTCGGTGTTTGTAAGCCCTATTCGGACGGTGATTGTTTGTCCTGCGGTCGTACGATGTTTTCATCATTTACAGGGGCTAGTCAGTGATTTTATTGTCGTCTTAATCCAGAATATCAGTGTTTTTCTCCCACCACCCGTGTAAAAATCTCCGGCCGAATGACCTAACTTAATTACTGCTTGACAAACACCAAGGTCGTGTGGTGCCGTCTGAATCCACATCTCTGAGTTTTCAATAATATATCACTTCAGAATTCACTGTTTATATCATTTTTGGCCACTGCAGAGCACCGTGCGGCTGTGCTTCGCTCTTATTTGGATGCATTTGAAAGATCTAGACTTGTATTACTGAAATATTGGCAAGTATTTACAAGAGAAAGATATTTCATCACCGCTCAAAAAAAAGAAAGAAAGAAAAGCACGTAAACATTTGAAATGGGCCGTTATAACGGCAGCAATTATATATGTTAAAATAACCGCAGCATTATGATTACCTCATAAGCGAATAAGAGGCTGTATTCACTTATTTCCGCTCATTTCCATGTGGAATAAAATTACATCCTTTATTTTGAGATCAAATACAAGACAGAAAAACATTTGAACTATAATGTGGGTCTAATTTTAAACAGATTTAAATAATAATTTGGATATTATTTTCCTATTATTAAATTAAATATGCATTTATTCTTATTAAGACATTTGGACATTAACATTAAGACAAAACTTTTATTACATTGAAGTGGAAAATAAAACGGGTGTTGTGGAAAAAGATGGGGAGAAATGTGGCCAAAAAAATCACAGGAAAAAAACACCACAAACCTTAAGAGACATCTCATTGTTTTTATTTATTTTATTTAAATGTATGTGTGTGTACTTCTAACATGTTTAGTTGGTAAAATAAATATGTTGTAACTTCAAATCAGAGCGTCTTCCGTGTCTGGAATGGATGTATTCTTGTGTCTATAAGGTAACAATAATATAATGAGATAACATTGTTTGAAATTGGTTTGGCTAAAAGAAGATTTTGGTTTTGTCTATAATACGTACTTATACTATATTGACTGAATTAAATAGCTTTGCATTACTAAAAAGAGACTAAAATACAATTTTCATTGACTAAAACTTGACTAAAATGTCATCAGATTTCGTTGACTAAAACTAGACGAAAATAGTCATAGATAATTCTGACTAAAATAAGACTAAAATGCTCAGACTTTTAGTAGACTAAAACTTGACTAGACTAAAAAGAGTATGAACGTGACTAAAACTAATAAAAACTAAAATGACAGCTTGACACAGACTAGACTAGACTAAAACTAAAATTAAAACAGGCCGCCAAAAACAACACTAATGTATATGCTGTTATATATTTGATGATCACGTTAGTTTACTTGTGTGTAAACAACTTCTATCTGCTCCTTCTGGTTCACGCAGATTTTCTTCTTCACTTGTTTTTGGACCCAGAGTTTCTGTTCTCTTTCAGAAGATCCGTAACATTATAAGCGCCCCTACCATATAACAGTGAAAACGGATTGCCGGAGAAACTCAATGGCGGGGAAGGAGTTAAGGGTAAAGTATTGAATTCAGTTCAGTTCTGGAAAGCTGATGGCATTTATTAAAATCTTGACATTATAATTAACAATAAAGGAAAACTTGACCTTGGAAGTACTTTTTTTTCAATTACATAAAACAAGTAATAAACATGCGTTTTAAATTATATCGTTAAATAATTATTTTGTTTAGCTTTTTGTTAGACATTGCATTAATGCTGAACCCATTAAAACATAATGAGTACAAAAATAAATAACTGAAAATGTCATAGAAGAGGTATATTGAATTAAGAGATTTTTCAGGCACTTTTTCTTTGGGTCCCTCCATTTCAGATTGCTGAATAATATTTTAGAGAATGACGCCTTTAATAGTGGCCTCTTAAAATATTTTTCATTACTGTGAAGTCAAAAGACGTGTGTTTCTCCACACATTGAGAATGACTCTTCAATGGGAATATGGCAAGTTTCTTACACTGTAGGGGAAAAATACAACTGTGCATCTGATAGAAGGAGACAGCAAGCGAATCAGTTCTTATTTCTAAATTATTTCACCTCCACCACTTTAGAGCCTTTATGTTCACAGCACATTTTATCAGTGTCATAAAGATGATGGGCGAGACCTGAGGACAAAGGACGGGCATCAAAAGCCGAGGCACTGCGGACTGAGAATTTCACAGTGTGACCTGCACTCTATAAAAGCAACCGTCTCCGATCACACACTGAGTCCGGGACTCCGGGAGAGAGAGTTAAGCAGATTGATGGGTAGATAAATGGGAAACGGGAGAGGAAAAAAAATTCATGGGGCAAAAGAAGTGGTCCTTTGCACAGTAGGCAGGGATCGAGATATGGCTGAATCCATTGAAGAGTTCACAAATTGCTGCATTTGTTTCGGTGGTCATCCATGCATGCTAAGTGGAATGAAAGTAGGCCACGTGACACCTGAAGGGCGCTTTTGAAACACTGCTTCATGAAACTTTGAAACCTTTATGAATCTTTTTTTATTTTTTATCAGTGGTTTGGAGCGCGTATCAAACAGCAAAAGTCATGTGATTTCAGTAAACGGGCGTCACAACTATTTCGAAATTTCAATGGTTTACCGCTGGGGAGCCGAAGATATCTGTGAACCCATGAATCAATCATGCGGATTCACTGAGATCGCCCCCCAGTGGTGAACCATTGAACACGCGTCTATGGTTTTTAACCTGACCTCTCATCAGTTTTATACATGTGTAGACATTTTAATGAGGCAATAGTATAATTAAAAGGAATAAAAGTAGTACTGTTATGGCAACTCGGAGTGTTTGGCATGGAAATGGACCAGTATTTTTATTGATTTACACTGTTTTGACCAGCACTGGCGTGTGATGTTTCCAGTAGTGATGTTCGGTTCTTGAATGAATCGTTCTTTTGAGCCGGCTCTCAGCAGGTAACTGGTTCATTAATCGAACTGAATTGAGCTTTAGTTCCGGGTTGATGATGCGAGACGCAAAAGCTGAAGTAGTACGTCCGACTAAAAAAGAACCAAAAGAGCGGGTTCAAACATCTGTCGAAGTTTGCCGAGGATGACCGAGGACTCAAAAAGAACCAAAAGAGCGGGTTCAAACAGCTGTCAAAGTTTGCAGAGGATGACCGAGGACTCAAAAGGAACCGAACGAGTCGGTTCAAACATCTGTCGAAGTTTGCAGAGGATGACCGAGGACTCAAAAGGAACCGAACAAGTCGGTTCAAAGATCTGTCGAAGTTTGCAGAGGATGACCGATGACTCAAAAGGAACCGAACGAGTCGGTTCAAAGATCTGTCAAAGTTTGCAGAGGATGACCGATGACTCAAAAGGAACCGAACGAGTCGGTTCAAACATCTGTCGAAGTTTGCAGAGGATGACCGATGACTCAAAAGGAACCGAACGAGTCGGTTCAAACATCTGTCGAAGTTTGCAGAGGATGACCGATGACTCAAAAGGAACCGAACGAGTCGGTTCAAAGATCTGTCAAAGTTTGCAGAGGATGACCGATGACTCAAAAGGAACCGAACGAGTCGGTTCAAACATCTGTCGAAGTTTGCAGAGGATGACCGAGGACTCAAAAGGAACCGAACGAGTCGGTTCAAACATCTGTCGAAGTTTGCAGAGGATGACCGATGACTCAAAAGGAACCGAACGAGTCGGTTCAAAGATCTGTCAAAGTTTGCAGAGGATGACCGATGACTCAAAAGGAACCGAACGAGTCGGTTCAAAGATCTGTCGAAGTTTGCAGAGGATGACCGAGGACTCAAAAGGAACCGAACGAGTCGGTTCAAACATCTGTCGAAGTTTGCAGAGGATGACCGATGACTCAAAAGGAACCGAACGAGTCGGTTCAAACATCTGTCGAAGTTTGCAGAGGATGACCGATGACTCAAAAGGAACCGAACGAGTCGGTTCAAACATCTGTCAAAGTTTGCAGAGGATGACCGATGACTCAAAAGGAACCGAACGAGTCGGTTCAAACATCTGTCGAAGTTTGCAGAGGATGACCGATGACTCAAAAGGAACCGAACGAGTCGGTTCAAACATCTGTCGAAGTTTGCAGAGGATGACCGATGACTCAAAAGGAACCGAACGAGTCGGTTCAAAGATCTGTCAAAGTTTGCAGAGGATGACCGATGACTCAAAAGGAACCGAACGAGTCGGTTCAAAGATCTGTCGAAGTTTGCAGAGGATGACCGAGGACTCAAAAGGAACCGAACGAGTCGGTTCAAACATCTGTCGAAGTTTGCAGAGGATGACCGATGACTCAAAAGGAACCGAACGAGTCGGTTCAAACATCTGTCGAAGTTTGCAGAGGATGACCGATGACTCAAAAGGAACCGAACGAGTCGGTTCAAACATCTGTCAAAGTTTGCAGAGGATGACCGATGACTCAAAAGGAACCGAACGAGTCGGTTCAAACATCTGTCGAAGTTTGCAGAGGATGACCGATGACTCAAAAGGAACCGAACGAGTCGGTTCAAACATCTGTCGAAGTTTGCAGAGGATGACCGATGACTCAAAAGGAACCGAACGAGTCGGTTCAAACATCTGTCGAAGTTTGCAGAGGATGACCGAGGACTCAAAAGGAACCGAACGAGTCGGTTCAAACATCTGTCGAAGTTTGCAGAGGATGACCGATGACTCAAAAGGAACCGAACGAGTCGGTTCAAACATCTGTCGAAGTTTGCAGAGATGACCGAGGACTCAAAAGGAACCGAACGAGTCGGTTCAAACATCTGACGAAGTTTGCAGAGATGACAGAGGACTCAAAAAGAACCGAAAGAGCCGGTTCAAACATCTGTCGAAGTTTGCAGAGGATGACCGATGACTCAAAAGGAACCGAACGAGTCGGTTCAAACATCTGTCGAAGTAGCAGAGGATTACCGAAGACTCAAAAGGAACCGAACGAGTCAGTTCAAACATCTGTCGAAGTTTGCAGAGGATGACCGATGACTCAAAAGGAACCGAAAGAGTCGGTTCAAACGTCTGTCGAAGTTTGCCGAGGATTACCGATGACTCAAAAGGAACCGAAAGAGTCGGTTCAAACGTCTGTCGAAGTTTGCAGAGGATGACCGATGACTCAAAAGGAACCGAACGAGTCGGTTCAAACATCTGTCGAAGTAGCAGAGGATTACCGAGGACTCAAAAGGAACTGAACGAGTCGGTTCAAACATCTGTCGAAGTAGCAGAGGATTACCGAGGACTCAAAAGGAACCGAACGAGTCAGTTTAAACATCTGTCGAAGTTTGCAGAGGATTACCGAGGACTCAAAAGGAACCGAACGAGTCAGTTTAAACATCTGTCGAAGTTTGCAGAGGATTACCGAGGACTCAAAGGGAACCGAACGAGTCGGTTCAAACATCTGTCGAAGTTTGCAGAGGATTACCGAAGACTCAAAAGGAACCGAACGAGTCAGTTTAAACATCTGTCGAAGTTTGCCGAGGATGACCGAGGACTCAAAAGGAAACGAACGAGTCGGTTCAAACATCTGTCGAAGTTTGCCGAGGATTACCGAGGACTCAAAAGGAACTGAACGAGTCTGTTCAAACATCTGTCGAAGTTTGCAGAGATGACGAGGACTCAAAAGGAACCGAAAGAGCCAGATCAAACATCTGTCGAAGTTTGCCGAGGATTACCGATGACTCAAAAGGAACTGAACGAGTCTGTTCAAACATCTGTCGAAGTTTGCAGAGATTACGAGGACTCAAAAGGAACCGAAAGAGCCAGATCAAACATCTTTCGAAGTTTGCCGAGGATTACCGATGACTCAAAAGGAACTGAACGAGTCTGTTCAAACATCTGTCGAAGTTTGCAGAGATTACGAGGACTCAAAAGGAACCGAAAGAGCCAGATCAAACATCTGTCGAAGTTTGCCGAGGATTACCGATGACTCAAAAGGAACTGAACGAGTCGGTTCAAACATCTGTCGAAGTTTGCAGAGGATGACCGATGACTCAAAAGGAACTGAACGAGTCGGTTCAAACATCTGTCTAAGTTTGCATAGGATGACCGAGGATGATTGAGTTGGCGACGCAAGTCTGAGGCACGTAGGCTACTGGAAATATGCTTATTATGACTACTGTTGTTAGATAAAATTGTATTAAAACCTGCAAAAACCTTTCTGTTGAGAGATTTAAATGAAGGATAAATGAATTAACTGTGAACACAAACACCATTAACTTAAGTGAACGAAAGGCAATAATCAGCAAATGCACTCACGCAAATAACTTTATTCGATTTAACTATGGCAGCTATGGAAACAGAGGTAAACAGGAACTAAACTGCAAAACAAAAGGGATAGAAAATACACTTCAAAATAAAAGTCCTAGAACCCAGAAGACACAACACACATGGGAAATCATGACAACTAACATCTTACACATAATGTCTAATTACACATAAAGGTTTTAACTGATCCAACCACATCTTTCCATCCTCTGCCACTGTGATTTGGTCCTGACTGCTGTGACAGCGGCTTGATGTCTGTAATCATGTGGCCATATCCATTCATGGCCTCTGTTGTTATGAATGACCTCCAAAAAAAAAAGAGAGCTGTTTTGAACAGGAGTTCAATCAGCGTTTTATTGTCAGCCAAACACCACTGAGTTTTCACCCTGCTGGAAAGCTTCTAGCTGGTCAATGCTAAATTGACATATTTGAAAACTAGAAGTTGAGGCAGAACATATAAAAGGGCTTGTCCTTTTCTATAAAATAGCCAAAGTACAATCGCTTACGCATTTAGCCTCAGTGGCCATTGCAAGTTCAGATGCACAGCAGTATATAGTGCAGTGAATAGTGGACGACATCCATGTAAGCGGGTAACTATAGGAGAAAAATACCAAAGTCATTTCGATGTGCCACACTTCCTGCTGCCAGCTCGTGGTGCTTTGGCTATAACTGAATATTGTCATGTAGATGTGTTCAGGTCAGGACTCTTATCAAACATGTGAAGTTTAAAGATCGTACAATGTATGCCCGAGTTACAACCACTTCCTGTTTCATGGTGAAACATCAAACTTTTTCAAGTCGCCTTCCTGTTTCGCACACAATAGCACTTAGCCATGTGGCACTTCATGGCATATTAAAATGTGTTTCTGGGATTGAATTACTGTGTAAAGCATACCATTTCCTGTTGCCAGCAGGTGGTGCTATTTGGGCATGTGAATGTCTTCAGGCAAGGACTCTAATAAAAAGTGAAGTTTGGGGCAGATCGGACAATATATGCCCAAGTTACAACAACTTCCTGTTTCATGGCGAAAAACTTTTTCAGGCCACCACAGACACGCCCTTCAGGGAAAACCATAGACTGTAAAAAAATATGGACGTAGTGTCCGTGACGTCACCCATAGGATTCTGATGAGCCGTTCTGAAGCGCAAAGTAGGGACGCGCCATCTTGGCAGCGCATCATCGCGCGTCACTCCCGGATAACAGAAAATGGGCAAAAAGGCGGGACGTGGGCGGAGCTTAAGTGACGCGATGACTAACAGACAGCAGATAAATGGCTATCCACCTGTCACTCGAAATGGCCACGCCCTTAATTATTCAGAATTTTAAGGCTTTATATAATGTAAACGAATGAGTTATAAAAAAATTCACCCCCCTCACAGTTGTCATGAAGGGCAAAAGGAGCCGTATAGACCAAAAGCACAATTTGTACCAGGCTGTAAACATGTTTTATTCTGCTCTAAAGTTGGCCATTTTAACATGGGGCTCAATGAGATTCTGCTCCCTTCTGGATCCTGTCCCTAGCGGCCAGTCGATGAATTGCAGTTTGAGGCACTTCCGTATTGGCTTCAAGAGAAACTGCGGGAGGTTGCCGCTTGGGGAAAACTCAAGATCTTCATATTGTCAAGGCCTTAAGATTAGACTTACCAAATTTGAAGATGATCCGATTAAAACTGTAGGATGAGTTTGTTAAAGTATGAGGCTTTGAAATGGCAAAAACTGCAAAAATCTTGCAGAGAAAATTCTAAATATCTTGCTTCCTGTTGGTTTTCAGATTTAGCTTTCAGTGACTTTTTTGATGGTATTGGGCTGTTACATATGTCTACCAAATTTCGTACTTGTACGTGAAACATAGTGCGAACGGCAGTTAGTTTAAATTTTGTAGGTGGCACAATTGAGCCATTTTGCCACACCTAATTCTGAAACCCATTTCAGACATATATTTTCACCACTTCTGACACGTGTGCAACGTTTCATGAGTTTTGGAGCATGTTTAGGCCCTCAAAAATGCGATTACAGAATTACATAAGGGGTAATTTAGCATTTAGTACAAATGCTACAAGATAATTTAGGTATCATAACATGCAGTATAAAAAAGTGGACACTTATTTTGACATTTGCTAAAGATTACAAATCCTGGTCAACCTGATTAGATCGGCTGGTTAATCTTGTAAAGGTCTAGCATGTTCCAAAACACCTTTAGCTTGCTGACCACGAGAAACAAACCTGCTTATATTGGAGCTTGTTAATTCTGTACCGGGCTTGAAGTTGTCCTTTCGTGCCACACATAAAAAAACCCTGGATCGACATTGACCCTTCTAGCTTATATATTTTTACGAGTATTTGACATGACACATTCACGCAATTATCACTACGAATGTCCTTGTTGCAGAGGCAATGAAAAAGCAGCACGGAGGAATCCAGTGGGCGGCGTAAATCCAGCGAGTGTGGAGTCGTAGGTTTAATCAATTCTCATAACTGTCCAATTAGCCCTTACACAATCCCACCGTCCAGGCCAGGGCACGAACGGTCCAATCTCTCTCCCGCGTGACCTTGCTCAGGAGGAGACTTTAATACACGTCAAAAGGTAAAGAAAGAGACAGTGAATCGTGCGAGAGAGGGGATGCATAGGAGACGGGATGTTGGCTAAATTGGGAAGGAGAGTGGCAGAGGAGAGAAAAAACGAGTGTGAATGATAGAAACGGCGGTGGAAGAGGGATACGCTGCAAGCGAGAGTAAACAGAAGACGGCGAGAATGAGAGATGGAGAGCTTTGGCTCACACTCCATCACATCCAGTGTGTTGGAGGCTCACACCGAAAATCCTCATTGGAAGGAGGCTTTTGAGCTGCTGCTGCTGCTATTTTTGGCGAATGGAAGTGTCTGTTTTTGAGTGTGGGTATGTGCGTGTGTCAGTGGAGCGCTGTCTGTTGTCTGCTATCCTGCTATGCTGGGGATATGTGTGAAAAGAGGGGTTATGGACCAATTACTGAGAAAGCAGGTATAGAGAGAGAGAGAGACCCTGCTGTAGCAGGAGACAGATGGGCTCTGATCTAACCCTATCACTGATGCCTGACTGTTTTGTGCTAATACTGCAACACAGGAACCGTCACGCAGTTGAGACATATGCATCTTACATCTCAGCTCAGGTGTGCAGATATGCAATGCTTGGACACACTTATTTATTCTTTAAAGGTTGATTTCGATTTCACGCTCAAAGTTCAAAGCAAAGGCAGATATTTTCTTTTAAATTAAGGACTACAACAAACGGCTGGTAGGGACTACAACGAGTTAGTGACCTCACTAACCCTAAAATTTCCATAAACCCCGCCCCCGGGAACATGTGGAGAAGAGGAAGAGTTGCTGCAGTCGAGTCCGTCTTTCACATTTATTGATGCAATAGCATGTCATAAAACAAGATGACAAAATAAGTTATAACCGTAATTAAACTTAACTATACCTGTTCTCTCTTCATCAGCAGATATTATCTGGCTCATCTTACCCCACACCAGCGCTTTATAGATTCTCATGACAGGATATGCTCATCAATGACTTGAAGATAGTTCATCAACTATCCCTTCAGAAACGTCAGAAATGTTGTCTCTCCATCATTGTCTGACTCCGGTCTGAACCTAAAAGGCTGAACAGTTTCTGTAATTTTCAGTACGAGTGTGCGTGAAGTAATCGGAGCTGCTAACACGAGCTCTTGAAGCTCCGCCCTCTTCTAGGAAGGGGGCGGGGAGCAGCAGCTCATTTGCATTTAAAGTGACACGCACATAAACTGCGCATTTTTGCTCACCCTCAAAAAGTGACAATTTGAACATGTTATAAAACATGATCCGTGGGGTATTTTGAGCTAAAACTCCACATACACACTCTGGGGACATCAGAGACTTATTTTACATACATGACCCTGGACCACAAAACCAGTCATACGGGTCAATATTTTGAAAGTGAGCAAAAAAGTCACAATATTGAGAAAATCTCCTTCAAAGTTGACCAAATGAAGTCATTAGCAACGCATATTACTAATAATACAACATTTTTGATATATTTACGGTAGGAAATTTACGAAATATATTCATGAAACATGATCTTTACTTAATATACTAATAATTTTTGGTATAAAAGAAAACCCGTACAATGTATTGCTCACAAATATACCTGTGAGACTTATGACTGGTTTTGTGCTCCAGTGTCACACATTGTAAAAATGGGCATAATAGGACCCCTTTAAATATAATAAAGTCAGCTAAGATCTGAAAGAGCAACCAATACGTCTTTCCTATATGGGTCATTAATAAAAAAGAAGGTATTGTAAGATTTCCATATTGTCTATGGCACTGTCGTTGTATTTAGTCTCCAACACGTAGATTTGTCAGTCAAATAAGAGTACCATTAAACAAGCACGCTGTTATGAAACAAACTCCGAATGACATTGACTAGGCTCTGTCGTAAACTAGGATCAGACCATCTCCAATGCAATACATATTTCAGACGACACTAAACCTCGCTGACGTGACGCCATCAAACTCCCGACCGTAAAACCTGCTGCGCTCAATCTTGCTCTTTCTCTCTAGCCCAGACTCACTCATGCCAGCACTCAATGTCACATTTACCGGGCACCTCATCAAATTACGCCCCGCTCTCATGACAGCATGTTGGCTCCAGCACTGGAAAAGCACAGCTGATTAACGCAAGCTCATCTAATATATTTCTCCAGTTGAAGTACGAGAAGTACAGCCGATAGAATTAGCGTCAACGTGTCCTAGTTACAGTAATTGTTCTCTGTTAATGGAGCGAGCACAATGAAGTTTCTCTGTTGGAGAAAGAGAGGCTGAACTGTACTTTCACCTGCCGATCGAGGCCTGTCAGGGCTGAGTGTTTTAGTGTAAGAGATACGTGGGATGCACATCGCTTCTCTGGGAGCGTCTGGCGGGTAATGATTTCAGCTGGCTCCATTTGTTGAAGAGACACAGGCAAACATCATTTTTCCCCATCTTGCTGGGAGAGTCAACATCCCATTCGGAGGAGGACAGCGGAGAAAGAGACAGAGCGAGTACAAGTCTTGGTTTCCCTTGAAAGCACACCATTTCTATTCTGCTGTTCCTTCTAACTATTGCTTTTACAGTGCATTTTAAATGTCAAATAGAATGGGGACTGATGCAAAAAAGAAGAAACAGAAACTGCACTTCGCTTCCCCTCTGCCAGCTACAACACTTTTCTGTCACCTGCTATTTCGCTCTTCCCCAGTTTCTTTCTGGTTCCCTGCGAATGGCGCTCCGGGATTTTCTTTAGATGTATTCCAAACCAGCTGTTTTAAAAACGCACGGCAGGAAACTCATCTGCTCTTCCTGTCAGTTTAGACTCGCACAGCTCTCACACACACACACACACCCAAAGATATCAACCTCGGAAAAGAAACCTTACAGAATGTTGCAAATGGAAATCAAGCTGAATCAAGTACCACACAGTTTATGCAATGTCCAATTGTTTTACTCATACAAGAGTCATACAAGAGGTACTTGGACATTTAGGACATCCTTAAAATGTATTTTGATGTAATCTTATATAAGAGACTCTTAAACAACACGGTGTCACTTCCATAACGTCTCAAATTATATATTTTTTGTTATTTTTGGAACACGGTTGACTCTTTTGTCAACTCTTTTTGCTAAAGTAGCATTATCTGAATTATAAAAACACAGTATTAAATAATAATATCATCACTTTTTTTCATAATTAAAAAATGCTACTCAATTGGAAAATTATGAACAATAAATATATATTTAACTTAATTTTTTGTTGTTGTCACACAACAGTTTATAATTATTTTTCTCTAGTCATTGTCCTTGTAAACATGTAATAATATCTGTATGACAGATTTTCATACTTTAAGATAGAAAGTCTAGGATAAGTGTATAATAATAAAGTTCATACATAATATATATAAGTCCCTTTTTACCAGATAAGCCTCTGGTGTCTCCAGAATGTGTGTGTGAAGTTTCAGCTCAAAATACACCACAGATAATTTATTATATCATGTTGTAAATGCCCATATTTGAGTGGAAGGAAGAACATGATGTTTTCGTGCATGTATCTTTAAATGCAAATGAGCTGCTGCTCCGCCCCCTATCCAGAAGAGGGCGGAGCCTGTACAGCTCGTGCCTCGGATACTCCACCAAAAACTAAAACAACTGTTTGGTATTGATGATCATCTCTGTCGCGCTCACACTCACGTGACATTGCAGTTCTTCATCATCATGAGAGTTTATGATCTGCATGCGTTTAAAGCCATATCAGTCTAAACTTCTGATATACGGTTTTCTGAACGCACACACACACTCGAAGCACACACACAGAAAGCTGTGTGTCAGACGGAGCGTCCCGTGAATATTGAACTAAGTTCTCTTTCACGTCTTATTGCGCTTAAACTGTCAAACACACACAGTTCACATAAACACAGTCGGTTATGTCTGTGAACATAAAAACATTGCATGTGTGTATTAGATCTGTGCATTAAAGTGACATCAGTGTAATATGCAGTACCTCCTGCTATATCTGCTGTTAATATGAATCAAACAACAGAAGATCACTCACTGCTCTCGACTGAATAACTTTAGGAGCTTTAATAAGAACACGTCTTACTTGAATGCCCTGGTGAGGAGATAAACATGGCGGACTGTGTACAGCTCACTGAGGGCGGGGTCTATGCTAATAGGGCGGAGTCTGTCAGCAGTCGTGGGCGTGGCCTAATCACATGTGACGTCACACTGCTTGCTCTGAGACACTGCTTATGATTTATGGGGATTAAAGAAAAGTACTGGGTGGTTTTTTACCATTATAGAGTGGTTGTGTACACACACTGCCGACACACGGATCTGTTAGTTTCAATAAAAATCAACCCCTGGAAAATAAAAGAGCTTAAAGGTAGAGAAACACCCATATATTGTTAATGTAATGTAAGGCAATGCAACACTGGTTGTCAAACGTTAGTGGAATGTTAATGAGCTACACCTCCGTGTGAACTTGAGGAGAACCGGCCTCATAAATCCACTAAAATCCTCAAACACCTTCTGATTAAAAGTCACCACAAACATGACTCAGTTCAGAGAAAAGCATCATTTGCATAATTCAATGACATTCAGGCACTTTTATCCGTCCAAAAGTGTCTGTTTCTTTTTCTGGGCTAATAATTGTTTATTTTGCAATACATAGCAAGTGAGTGTACTCGACTGCTCTCCGCTGTGAATGAGAATCACTCACATTAATGGCTTGTGTTGATGCAGCCCATGTCATTGTGGTTGAAGTAATGTGAATGTAGTGTTGATGAAGAAGCATGAAGAAAATGGCAGGACTCAGAGCAAAATGGCAGCACAAGAAAACGCCACAATCAGGGCCGCATTGTTCTCTCGCCGACTGCTTTTGTCCAACCCCATTCAAACGTACGAAACAGTATCAAATAATTCATCTCGAATCTCAAGAGCAACCAATTAGCCAGCGAGAGCCGTCAACATGCTAAAGATCTGATAGCACGAGTGCGTTTGCTCTGTCGGAGACATCGAGAAAAGATAAAAATCTCCTCCTTAGATCTTTTCCAGCATGATAACCGAACAAGATGGCCCTCTTTTTTGTAAGAGACACCCAAGAGGAGCACTGCCGCAGGGCTTTAGCACCCTGACGGTCTCTTTCTTCACTGTGCAATAGACTGGTGATACGAGTTCTCTGAATCAAGCGCTAAAGCAAGCTAGCAGACGCCTGTTAGCGCCTGATAATCAGTGCCTCGTTCAGAGAGGGTGTGGTTTTCAAAGGTGGATGTGGCTGTTTGATGCCAGAGGCTCTCCTGTTATTCTTTCATTATTAATGTATTCTTTTCTTTATTTATTTATCAATTCCTCCCTCCGCAGCCCAGGCTACACAGGCCCCTTAACATACACATGGTGACTGCCAGACCTTAGGGTTAACCCTTAAAGAGTTTCTGTATCTTGGAGGATACAGACATTTAACAGGCTGTAGGGGGAAGGGCCATGGGGGGATGGGCATTATGTGGTTGCAGTTGATGAGAAACACTAATGGGAGGATGGGTCATGTAATCAGGGTCATGTGACTTTATGCCAACATTCCAAACATTTGTATCAAAATCCAAAATGGCAGCATACGTGGACAAAGACACTGGCCATGAGGTAAGTGTTTTTATATTTTCACAATTATGATATTTTAGAGTGATTTTGTTTTAGAAAATAGTTTTTTAAGGATAGTTTTACATGTTCTTGTGCATATTTTTAAAATAATCGTCTCACAACTTTGATTATCAGCCATTGAATGTCTGTATCCTGGGGGATACATTGCCCATATAAGGGTATTTAACAGGGCTGATCACTCACAGATATTCTTATGTTTTGAGGCCTAAATGTTAGTAAATGAGTGGAGGGAAGAGGGAAGGAACCCCCCTTCCCAATACTTTATTTCACACACACACACACACACACACACACACACACACACACACACACACACACACACACACACACACACACACACTCGCACACACTCGCACACACACGCACACACACTCGCACACACACACACACACGCACACACACACACACGCACACGCACACGCACACGCACACGCACACACACACACACACACACACACACACACACACACACACACACACACACACACACACACTCAGACACAAATGTATACCCTGCATAGGCATCTTGGGAGAAAAAGTTCAGTTTTTTCCAATTTTTCTAATGTTGCATGAATAACATGAAAAAATTTAGCTAAATAATTGTTCATTCAATGTTTTAAAAGTTTTCATATGAACTATAATAAAAAAAAAAAATATGTTACAATGTAACCCTAAATGGGCAATGTATCCTGGGAGATACAGACTGTAACTTTGAAAATAAAGGTCATATTTTGAAAAAAATGTATGAACTGTGTCATTTTAGTCTAGATACATACAAAAATAGCAATGAATCATTTTTCCATCAAATTTATTTATGCTTGCCCCTTTAAGGGTTAAAGGTGACATCTTTTAAAAAGCCTTTAAACCTCATTAGCGACTGCAAATGCAATCTGGTACGTCTGTTTCTGTGCACTCTGCCCTCCGTTAGCATGTCACTGTCAAAATACTGTACAGCCATTCATCTCTTTTATTTTGTAGTGTTATTCGTGAATTCATTGTAATATGTTGAAAGCTTTTTTTCACCACAGTTTTGTCCTTCTTGCTATTTTTATCACAGTGGCTTGGTTGATGGTAACGTTATATTTCACCTTAACCCTCTGGTCCTCTTCGGTCAAAAATAACCGTGTTATCGGAATGGGATGACACTTGGTGACTTTTGTTGCATTAGCTACGTGAACACACAAAAAAATCAAGGAGATGATTCGGATATGTTAAAGGGTCGTAAAAAAAATAGTCACACTTGTCTCCTTCGCGGTCAAAAATGGCCGACATAGGAACTACAAATCAGTCACTGTGCAGAAAAAAAGCGCACAGCAATGAAGGGGTGACACTCTAAAATGTCACGAGTGCAAATTAGACACCCACACTCCCACACACACACACACACACACACAAACATAGAAATGAACAGGTAAAGGTCTTTGCACACTGAGTCCGAAATTTTCGCATGCGTTTTTTCGTATTCGTGATCCGAAAAATTCGTCACGCACAGAGACCTTGCACACAGAGTCTGATGCGTATTAATGAATGCAATACGGAAATAAAAAACGCAAAACAACACAAAATGCCGTCTTCAAGTAGTGAGGATGATTTTTTTGTCCTCTCTCTTAAAAAATGAAAAAGAGGAAATATTGGGTCCATCCACTTCTGCGATTGCGTAGAGAGGAAGGAGAGTTCCTCTTATCAAGGAGCCGCGGGATTATCCAGACCGATTCAAAGTTTACTTTAGACTGTCAGTGACTCCGTTTAATGCTTTGCTAGCGATACTTGAGCCACATATTAAAAAGAAGACCACCAATTTCCGTGAATCAATTTATCCTGAACAGAGACTAGCAGCCTATGTCTAAAGCCTATGTCTGACACACACACACAAGGTTTACAGGGACTTGGTGTGCTATAATTATAGCTGTGATATAATAATATTTGTAGTATTTTTGATACAATAATATTTGTATATATAATTGTAGGTATCTGAGCAGTGGCGATTCATTCACCACCATTGCCAGCAGTTTTAGGTTGGGCATCAGCTGTAGATGGAAAAACGGATGCGAAAAACGCAGAAAATCGAACCTGTTCCGATTTTTTTTTTACGGACGAAAGTTTCGGAGGCAGTGTGCAAGCGTAATTGACATAACGTGAGGTCGAATTTATTTTTTGACGTGCAAAAATTTCGCATGCGAATTTCGGACTCAGTGTGCAAAGGCCTTAAGACTGCAACAGCAAATTTTGAGAATATGCTAAATAAAATCAATAAATGAAAAAAAAAATACTGACTCACACAGAGAGAGAGAGAGAGAGAGAGAGAGAGAGAGAGAGAGAGAGAGAGAGAGAGAGAGAGAGAGAGAGAGAGATTAAAAGACATGACTGCATTTATTGAAAAAAAACCCGACATTACACGTTTTTATTTTTTTAACGGCTTCAGAAGGCACTATTCCCACTTCAAAAAATGGATTTTAAAGGCCTGCACTCTATTGTAATGTGAAATGTTGCATTTTTGGGAAAATAAATTTAAATTAAAAAAATTAAAAATTAAATACTAATTCTAATGGAAAAAAATGCTCATTAAAATGGTATAATTATTGCATAGTACCATAGAATCCCTTCAAAATTCGAAATAATAAAAAAAAAATATTATTGAACAAAAATATATTACATTGGTTTTCCTGAGAAAAAAAAAAAAAAAGTGACATTTTAAGGCTTTGGTCACTTTTGACCGCAAAGGAGACAAGTGTGACCCATAAACGAAGAGGACCAGAGGGTTAAATTGTCCGACAGCAGCTCATAGAGAGATCCGGGCTTATTAAAAAGCATAATATCAGGGCTGTCAATTTAAAATGCTAATTAAGTGTGATTACTTATTTTTTTTAAATCATGTGATACAAATAACTGAATTATTCATACGTTCAAAGGGATTTATCTATCATCTGAGCAATTCAAGCTTGAAGCCCCAGCTGTTGTTACCTGCACCTCGCCGAACCACACGAGTAATGAGCCGCTCAAACACACTCACGACAACTCGTAAACATTCATATGAAGTCATTCTTTTTGTCCTAATTTAGTCATGAATATAATCAGTGTTTTTGTCCAAACCTGCGATGGCGATACGACCCAGGAACTCAGGACGTGCTTTCTAGTGCACTTACAGAGAGACTCCGCCCACACGCTCTTCTGATTGGCTGTGGTTTTTAATTTATTCTGTCTAGTAGTCGTGCCGCGTCTGCCGTGGACAGAGAATGCTCGTCGCTGGACTTCATAGTTACCATAGGTTTAGATCTAATGATTTTATATGACTAATTTGTGCAAATAATCGTTCAGGTTATTACAACTTCTCATCGGAATATTGTTATTGTGAACAAAATAGAAATTTATGTCATTTTGACAGAATTTTCCATGTTTTCACTGTTATACAGTAGGGGGCGCTATTACACATCTTCTGAAGGAGTACAGAATCTCCTGATCAAAACGCATGTGAAGAAGAAGCAGAAACAAGCGATATCATATGTAATCATATGCATCTGTAAAATAACCTGATCAACATTAAACAGCATATAAATCAAAACGGCCTAATGTCACTGAATGAAATGTCGCTCCAGGGCGAGCTATTGGGCTGTGAAGCTTTGGGGTTTTATGGACTCCATCTACTCCATCTGTGTTTGATCATCGTTCTGAATCTGATCTGGATGTAGTCTTTGGCATAACACGATATTCTCCGCTTTTTGCTCCAAATGTTGCTTTTTTATGAAACTTACTTTTAGTGTTGATAAAAAAAGAATGCATGAAGCTAGAATACAACGTTTGTTTGTTTGTTTGTTCAAAAGCAGAGATTCTGTTCTTTCTTTTGCCATATTGCATATCCAGATATTCATACAGCAAAAAAATCTGGGGGCCATGAAATATTTGTGAAGATGATCAAAAACCCTGGTGGAAAGAGTTGAAACGTAACGTAAACGTAAAAACAAAATAAAGTATAACTTTTAGATGATAAATACATAACTATAAGCGTAAATTAGAAATGTTGCCTTGGCAACTAACTGAACAAAAGCTTGAAGTACTAAAATGGACTAAAAATGATTACACTATACACTAATAAAACACATCAAAATTTCTATAACTTAAATAAAAACAGAAACAAAAATAAAAACTCAAAATAAACACTTTTGTTTTTGCCCCCATTTTTCATGAGCTGAAATCTATGACTTTTTCTATATGTACACAAAAGGCCTATTTCTCTCAAATATTGTTCACAAATCTGTCTAAATCTATGTTAGTGAGCACTTCTCCTTTGCCGAGATAATCTATCCACCTCACAGGTGTGGCATATCAAGATGATTATTGCACAGCTGTACCTTAGGCTGGACACAATAAAAGGCCACACCTAATACGATACAATTTAATATAATACAATGTTGATAATACTAAAATAACACTATAGAACAGAATGCAGAGAAATGTTATTTAAAGTTGAAAACTCATGGCACAAGACACTGAAAAAACAGCTACAGATTATGTTCATATAAAATATTATATATCATATTGACATATGCAAGTGATTAATATGATTAATTAATCAACATATAATTGATTTAAAAATATATATATATAATCAATAGACAGCCCTAATTAGAAATTTTAATGAATAAGCGTATATCTAAAAATCTAAAAGACTATGTCAATAAGAGCAGGATTTTACATACACTAATGGTGCGTTACCACCAGAAGAGAATGAAGCGTTTTGCGCAAGTGATTTACATGTTAAGTCAATGCAAAGACGCGAATAGAGATTCTGCAGCGCGATTTGCACGAATGAGGCGGCAACGAATTGAGCATTTTGGCAACGTTTCGCTAGTTGCAAAATCTGAGCAGATTTTCGCACCATGTTAACCAATCAGGAGCTTGCTCTAGTAGTGACAACAATGAGGAAAAAATCATTTGTGGATACCTGGAGCTGTACGATACATCTTCATACTTTATAGAAACAGGAATAAAAAGGATCTTGCTTGGAAGAAAGTGAGTGAGGAGGTCAGACAGTCTGGTGAGTTGTAACAAGCGCTCTTTACTCAATTTGAGCTATATATAGGCTATTGAGACTACAAGCTATAGCTTAAGCCGGTAAATTGAGCTTATTCGCCGTATTTTAAAACAATCCATGTCAGCCATTTCGCAACGAGACGAGCCGCTGGCAGAAGCCACTCCCATGACGCAAATTCACATCTGTTGTGAAGTGAATGTCACACGCAAATTAAGTTGGACGCTTGAACATTTTGAATCCATTCGCGTGTCTACAGCTAATTGGACGTGTATATAAGGCGCTCCAGGAGAAATATGTCATAAAAGACCTCTGCCTCTTTTCATTTTCATTGAAAATATATATTAAGCATTAATAGCCACACAAATGTGGTCCAGGCAGCTCCTACATTATTTTAACTGGATGTATATTAAAATATCCTTAAAAAAAAGTTTTGAAAGTAATGAAACTTCTCTTTGCCCTCAGTCAAAACGATTTGGCAGACAACAAATGATAGATTCATGAGAGCAAAGATTGGCCGTTAGATCCACACAAGACGAACCACTACAGGACATCAGAGCCAGTGGCAGACGGCAGAAGGACTGACTGAGGAAAGGCTGCTCTCGCCGGGGTTAATGAGCGCTGAGCGCCGCTGATCCACTGGATCTCACAACTCCAAAAAAACACAAGACAATTTTTTTTTAAATAGGCGCTCTCTTTATAAATAAACCACATATTTGAGCTTTAAACAACTACATTCTCACCTGAAAAAGTCTTAAAACCTCATTTTGTGACACAATAGTAGTATTTTTTAATTATGCGGGGTTTCTCATCACGTCACTTTACCACGTGACAGCAGCGAGCAGGCTCCTGATTGGTTAACGTGGCGCGAATTGACGCCAAAGTTCAAATTTTTTAACTCGGGCGTCAAATGCAAATTCGCTTCAAACGTGTGAATGCACAAAAGCACAACTCGCGTGTAATGCGCGTATCGCGCAAGACGCTCAATTCGCGTCATTCGCGCAAACTGGACGCGCGAATGAGGCGGAATCGCGTCCATCACGCTGCGCGAAATGTGTCTATTGCGCCGCAGGACCTCCAGACGCGCGTCAACGCGCCTTTCCATTGACTTAACATTGAAATCACTCGCTCATGACGCTCTGTTTGCCTTTGGTGTGAACGCAGCATCAAAATGAATAGCGCAATTTATTTGCGCAAGTCGCGTCTAGTGTAAACGCACAGTAAGGCTTTTAGATTTCTGTGTCATACATTCAATCATGGTGGGTATGGTAGGCATATGTGTTTGTGTGACTATAAATAATGGACATTGTGAGCAGGAGAGTGAAAGTGTAGCTGTGGAGACAGCACTGGAGGATCTCTGCTCAATAATGAACACTTATCAATAATTACATTGATTGCATCCAATACAAGCTCCATATTCCTTATTAATCTTGATTAAAATATTCATCGAGGATAGTATTCGGAGGGATGCAAATTAAGGTCAAACAAAAGAGCATTACTCCATCACACAAACTCTCGTCTCAATCCGTGCATTAGAAAGCAAGTGAGAATGTTCTCTCGACTGCGCTGTGGCCGGCCGGTGTACGAGCCGTAAATTGGAGTGATTCTATAAACAGCAGTGTGGGAGGCGGTCGGGCCAGAGATCTCTGGGGAACATGGTACACTGCACGAATAAAACAACACAACATCACGACACCGCTGCAGAGCATGCACACAACAGAGGAGCATCCCACCGTGATTAATGACGGAGCCGACACAGACCTCCTCCAATGCAAAGCTCGGATCCTTCTGATGCACAAGTGTACATTACAAATTCAAAATTACACTTAATTGGGAGCAGCGCACAGACTGAATAACATTTTGAAAAATGAGCCAATTACACATCAAGGCTCCGTTTCAATATTTCAGTTGCATTCTGTAGAAGCTATTTACTTTTCTAAGACACGTTCCTGGTCTGATTGGGAAAGACTGCGCGGTAGTACAAAGAAAACAAATGTTTCTGGCAGTGTCCTCTGAAACCATTTTTCTTTTCGGCTGACATCATCGAGGCCCTCTTAATCTTCAACCTCTCACATCCAACCATCTGTCAAACAGAGACCACTTTTCACGAACCAATCAATTCTCAATGGGGGAAAAAAAAAATCCAGTCTCATACTTCATTTTCTTCCCCATTGAATATCCTGTTTGACTGGATGTCGAATTACAGAAAGTAAAATGGGTTGCGATGCGGTGTCTGAAATTGTAATATTCAGGGCTTCTTTGTAATATTCAATATACTTCATGATATTGTATATGGGCAGGAGTCCATAGAAAGCTCTTAAAGTTTTCTGCAGATGAAATATTTTGGCCCATATTAGGCTCTCGGCTGCCAGAATGGAGATCTCTCGGTTCCGTTTTTGACACATTTTACATGAATCCCCCAAATTTCCCATAAAGAATCATTGTATAAAATGTATAAGAAGAAGATTTCATCTGAGCCTGGGTATTAGAAGAAAAAACCCTTTCCGTTTTGATTGTCTAATCCTAGTCTAGGCTCTGTCTGCGTCCGAAGTCACATGCTCTCTTGAGTAGGTACTTATTTTGAATAAGTAATTACTTCACGGCTTCTAAAAAGTATGTTCTATATGAATGTAATCTGGACATTACATTTACGCATTTGGCAGACACTTCTATTCAAAGAGACTTACGTTGAATTCAAGGAACACATTTTACATTTTGTCAGTTTTCCCTGGGACTCGAACCCATGACCTTGGCGTTGCTAGCGCCATGCTCTACTGTTACAGCTACAGGAAAGCCATTCTGTAGAATGGACATTCTACATCCACCATGTGGTCATTATCATGTGACCTACCAGCATTAGTTTCGTCTCTTCACAAATCCTCTCCCGTGGCCTCATGGGATATTAAAGTGTCCATCATATGCACACTTCAGAATCTCAGGAGTAGTTTTTGCCAACTCTATTATGAGTACTGTGAATTCAGACATGCTTATTTTGTCACATACTGTTTTTCGTCTACTATACATAGATCAAGCATAATATTATGACCACCTTCCTTATATTGTGTTGGTCCCCCTGACCCGTCTCTGATGGACTCCACTAGACCCCTGAAGGTGTGCTGTGGTATCTGTAAGTTGTGAGGTGGGTCCTCCATGGATCAAACTTGTTTGTTCAGCACATCCCACAGATGCTCGATTGGATTGAGATCTGGGGAATTTGGAGGCCAAGTCAACGCCTCAAACTCGTTGTTGTGCTCCTCAAACCATTCCTGAAGCATTTGTGCTTTGTGGAGGCGCATTATCTGCTGAAAGAGCCACAGCCACCAGGGAAAACCGTTTCCATGAAAGGCTGGACATGGTCTCAACAATGCTTAGGTAGGTGGTACGTGTCAAAGTCACATCCACATGGATGGAGGACCCAAGGTTTCCCAGCAGAACATTGCCCAAAGCATCACTGCCTCCGCCGGCTGGCCTTCTTCCCATAGTGCAGCTGGTGCCATGTGTTCCTCAGGTAAGCCACACACACACACCCGGCCATCCACGTGATGTAGAAGAACATGTGATCATCAGACCAGACCACCTTCTTCCATTGCTCTGTGGTCCAGTTCTGATGCTCATGTGCCACTGTTGGTGCTTTGGGCGGGGTCAGGGGTCAGCATAGGCACCCTGACTGGTCTGTGGCGGTTCTCCAATGTTCCTCCATGACCCTGTGGCCGGTTCTCCAATGTTCCTCCATGACCCTGTGGCCAGTTCTCCACTGTTCCTTCATGACCCTGTGGCCGGTTCTCCAATGTTCCTCCATGACCCTGTGGCCGGTTCTCCACTGGTCCTTCATGACCCTGTGGCCGGTTCTCCACTGTTCCTTCATGACCCTGTGGCCGGTTCTCCACTGGTCCTTCATGACCCTGTGGCCGGTTCTCCACTGTTCCTCCATGACCCTGTGGCCGGTTCTCCACTGTTCCTCCATGACCCTGTGGCCGGTTCTCCACTGGTCCTTCATGACCCTGTGGCCGGTTCTCCACTGTTCCTTCATGACCCTGTGGCCGGTTCTCCACTGGTCCTTCATGACCCTGTGGCCGGTTCTCCACTGGTCCTTCATGACCCTGTGGCCGGTTCTCCACTGGTCCTCCATGACCCTGTGGCCGGTTCTCCGCTGGTCCTTCATGACCCTGTGGCCGGTTCTCCACTGGTCCTTCCTTGGAGCACTTTTGATAGAGACTGACCACTGCGGACCGGGAACACCCCACAAGAGCTGCAGTTTTGGAGATGCTCTGACCCAGTCGTCTAGCCGTCACAATCTGGCCCTTGTCAAACTCGCTCAAATCCTTACGCTTGCCCATTTTTCCTGCTTCTAACACATCAACTTTGAGGACAAAATGTTCACTTGCTGCCTAATATATCCCACCCACTAAAAGGTGATACAGAGATCATCAGTTTTATTCACTTCGCCGGTCATAATGTTATGCCTGATCGGTGTTCATATGTTATTTAAACATAACTTTGATCTCGTCTCGTTCATGTAGACAGAATGTGTATTGAAAAAGCCGCTGAACTGTCAAATAAGTACAGCTCAAGGCTGGAGGTATTCTTTGACTCGTTTGACCGGCTAAACGCTACTCATTTCAGTAAATCTCATTCTCCTTTCTGCTGCAATGACTCATGAGGTTTTACTGAAGTCATTCTGCTGATTTCATTTCCCCATACTCATTTTTGCAGCTGCAGATAGTAGAGTCATGTCATCCTCTTAAAACACAATGGCGCATTACCTGTTCTTCATTAGACACGCCTGATCTGAATCTCTCACCGAGCTAAAGATGCTTATTACACAGAGAGGGGCTGGCAGAGATTATACTTCTGTGAACAATGCACACAAGCAGAGATACCGCAAACGTACCGTATGAAAAACAAGAGCACTGTCTGGCTTCATTGACAGCTTATTCATATCGCTCTATGGCAATTTCATGCTCAGATATTTTTTTTCCCAGACATTTCTGAACATTATGAGGCTATTGTACTTCTACAAACTCCTCTGTGCTTGATTCTCATACCAAATCATCACTATGTCTGATACCAAACTCACTGGCTAAATAAAAAGCAATGTACACACCGACAATATTGATTATTTTATATTGGGTCACACTTTAGATTAGGGTCCAATTCTCATTGTTAACTTAGTATTAACTACGATTTATGGTCATGCTGAATAAGGCATTAATATGTGCTTTATAAGTACTGATAAACAGCCACTTTTTATGACCACTAAACTCTAATTTAGCGCATGTCTGTTCACCTACCTTTAACCGATTAACACTTTATTATTAAATACACTTTAGATGCTTTATTTCCACTTTTATTTGATTTTTTATTGAAAATAAATGCCTTTACGATCTGATATGTGATGGGAAAAGTGAGTAGTTCAGCAAAACGCGGAAATCGAACCTCGGGTCGATTTGCGTCAACTTTCTGCCTTGTGCTTTACCCCTACACTATTACCACTGTACATATTTCAGTGTCTCCTGTAATTTTGTCTGGCCCAACCAGACGTTCAGTAAACATGATTTTTTGCAAATAATGGCATCCGCTCCAGTAAAATGTTTCTAGGGGAGGACCCACACACATTTTTTTTTTCTTACCAAATTAATATAGAGTAACTTACAGTTCAATTCTCGCTGATTCCTGTTGAAATTCCTGTAATGAAAATAGTTCCAAATAAAGTCCAAGCAGAACCACACATTGCGTAGTGTAATTTCAACACGTTCTCATGAAATGCGTATATATAGCATGAATTGTATTTATTGTGCGATTTATATGGCAAAATTCGTTTTTACGTGCATATGATACGCATTGTCACCCCATTCGGTAGGTTTAGTGGTGTGGGGTACGTGCATATAACATGTTATAAAGTGCGTATCATATGCATGCGAAAACTGCGTAACATATGTACGTAAAAACTAATTTTGCCGTATAAATAGCACGATGAATACAATTTTCATGAGTTCAGGCTGGTTATTTAGTTCCTGAATCAGTGTTTTGGAACAAATTGGTTGAGTGAATGATTCAATGACTGAAGTATTTCCCTTCATTCCTTAACGAATCTGTTGCATCGGAAATCTCATACTGTATGGTAGGTACTACATTTGGTTTGAAACTTACTTTGTGATCATTAAAACGTATCTTATAGTATGAATGTATGCAGTTTAAATGCAGTCTTTATCATGTGGCCAATGTTCAGTTGCATCACAGTTCCATTCACAAATCATCTCCCGTGGCATCATGGGATAGGAAAATGTCCATCGAATGCACACCTCAGATGTAGTAGGTTATCCAGTTGCATTTCGCCTACTTTTATGAATACTATGAATTCAGAAAAACTACTTACTCCACTTACTTACTTACTATTTTCTCCAACTGTATAGTATGGATGTAGGCATATTCGGATGCAGCTAATCTGTGTTTATGAATGAAAAAAATCATTTGAATGATTGAATGAACAAACAAATCAATGAATCATTCATGAAAATGTTGCCAACTACTGGCATAACAATGTAACCTGTATTTTTAGTCAGTGATGAGTTCAGTCAAACATTTTTCTTCATGATAATTTTTGTTTATGGCTTCTTTTGATTTTAACATATTATGTTCTTTGTTTGCACTGTAACAAAAACCACAAACTCACATAAAAATCCAAGAGTCAAACTGCCCAACTAAATGAAACATTGATCCCCATAATGACGACCAAACATTTCCAATAAAACATTTACATCTAAACCTCTGTTAATTCTCAATAAGAGCTTCTATAGATGTCTTTCGGGGTTGGAGCCAAACTCTGCAGGACAGTGGCTCTCTAGGACCAAACTTGCCCTGCTCTAAGTAGAGGAGAACAATGGTATAATTGTACCCTAAGGGCCAATTGTGTACCTTTAAATGTACAGTTATACGTTTTGTTCCCCAAGGAACAACATTGTACCTCTACTGTACCTTTTTTTCTGAGAGTGTAGTATACCTCAACTTAAAAAAAAAACGTATGTATTAAATAATAAATTGACTTAAAAAATCAAGTTAAATCTTGATTATCTATAAATTACGATGGAAAACCAAATATCTTAAAGGGATAGTTCACCCAAAAATCATTTAGTCACACTTAAGTTGTTCAAAACCTGTATAAATGTATTTTTTCTGCTGAACACAAAGGAAGACATTTGGAAGAATTGTTGTAACCAAGCAGATCTCGATCCCCAACATTGGCCTTTTAATTTGTGGGTGAACTATCCCTTTAAATGTTGAAATTGGTTATTTTGATGAGTTAAAGTAAAGAAAAATCATGTTGCTTTGACTTATTGATCATATGATTTTTGGACTTTCAGCACATTTGAAACAAATCCAAGCCGTAATTCAATATATCACCCAGCCCAATATACTGTACACCAATCAACTTTAATTTAACCATGGTTACACTGATGTACAATATCCTCATAATTTACTGTATATTAACAGAGTCCCAAATGAGCAAAGCCTGCAGCACAATCAGCAGTGCTGAGAAAACCTGAGCTCTAATTCTCTCGCAAGTAAATGACTGCGGTACCAAAGTATGGAAATGAGAATACGAAAGAAACACAAGAGGAAGAAAAGACATATGCAAAACCACTCCGATCAAAACAATGTCGTATTTCACCCACACACTTCATCATATTCCCTCAAATGATATAGATTGAAACAGGCCAGTCTGAATTGCACACCCATAAAGCAAAAAGGTCCAGCCGCATTCCCACAGGAGATAATAAGACATTGTAATGGTATGTTAATGACTAGCAAATGTTACGCGTCTCTCCACTTAGACAGACACCCCTCTGCAAGTATCCTCATGCATCTCTGTTGCCCAAAACAAAGTCCAAAAAGAACAGGAGAATGTTGCGCCTAATGCTTCAGGAGTGCATGATAGATGCTCAGTCATTTAATATCACCTTGTTGCTCATCAATCACTGGTGACATTTAGCAAGCATCTCCTCCCTTTCCTGGAGAGAAGCCTTTTAGGCTATTAAAACGACAGACTGAATGCTGGTAATGAGTTTCTAATGGTACTAGATTATACGGTGGTTTCCAGGTAAGACTTATTCAAGGCTCTAATCATATAATACGGGTCTGATGAAGGTCTCCCGTGAAAGAACTCCTGCCGCGTGTGCTATAGCTATGTCATTGTTCGGACAGGATAATGTTCATCATTTCCTCGGAATATTCTAGTTCATGCAAATTAACTCTGAAGCAATAGGAGAGAATATATAATGACATTGCTTTTGGAGTGAACAGTCCTCTCATTTGTTCACCTGCCTTACTGAATCCCTCAGCGTCTCAATGACAGACGGACGGACCTGAAGACAAGGCCTGAGCCACGGAGACCAAATTGGACAGATGGGAGTTGATTCATGGGCAATTATTCTGAGTGTGCTGGCAAGGGCATCAAAATTCACATCAGGAAGCACAATTGCTCGGCTAACGTGGGCAAACATCCTGCGGAACTAAAAGTTCAAAGAGGCAAATCGCATGTATGTACAACGGGAAAAGGCGAGTTACGTAAACTATAGCTATGTGTTCATTCCAGTGATAAAAAGGCATGGCTTGATGTATGCATTTTTTTAACTCTTGCGCTGACATTTGTTAGCAATCGAAGGTTAGCTGTAAAGCTCAGACTGAAAGCCTGACTCTACTAATGAGGACAGCATGTTGTTTCTGAGACTGATCACTGACCCTCGGACGTTCACCACTTGCACTGATTATACATATTTATACTACAGGGCTGTTGAATGCTTGAATCTGATTGGTTGACAAACGTTCTAAGGTGTTATTTTATGCTAAAGCAGTTCCAGCAGGTTTTGACCGCATAACAGTTCCATATCACTCCGCCAAATGAGTTCAGTTATTCCAGACAGAACAGCAAACAAACCAAAACCCACATCAACACTGACCAAGCAAATACATATAGTATACAATATGATAAAAACAAAACAAACATTTGCCTTAAAATTACGTTTTATTGTGTATGGAAAGCACATACTCTCTTTCTCCTGCTCAAACACACACACACACACACACAGACACACACTCAATTCAATTCACGTTTATTTGCATAGCGCTTTTCACATATCGTTTCAAAGCAGCGTCACAAAAAATGCATGTGTCTACATTACAATTTAAAGTGTTTTGTTATCAGAGGAGACTGTGTCCAAGTTATGCATTTCAAAAATTGAGTATGGGTGCATGTTTATACACTTGTACAGAAATCAGTAAAATAGTTTAACAAATTAAAAGCTTCATGATATTTCTCACTAGCGATGTAATAACGGCGCTGTCCTTGAAGCAGATAAACTTACAGTTTCACTATTAGTCGAACACTGAGAGACACACACGATTATTATCTCTTTCTCTCTAATAACTGCATTAATAACTGCATTAGTCTGCTATCAGTGGCTCAAGCCTCCGTTACGAGCTCTAAAATGACGTTTTGGAATCAGCAACGTTGGCTTGGGATGAGATGCGTAAGAAATTAGTCAACAGAATAATTGACTCCGGGCTATTGAATTATTGAAAAATAATGGACACCCGAGTACGGCCATGGGTGTGCATTATTTTTCTATTAATTCAATGGCACCTGAATCAATGCTAAACAGCATGGCATGAGGAAATGCATTTTTTATATGGAAAATATTTGCTTTAAACCTTCAAATGAAAAAAAAGGCGTCTTAAGGAACAATAAAATAAATGTTCAACCTATATAGATTGAAAACATAAACATGGCCCAAAGTTATATTAGGAAATACAGTATAACTAAAATGATTGAAAATGTATGTAAACATATTTTTGGCCATTTGTTATATAATATGATACAAAAGCCCAGCTTAAGGAAATAAATGTATCTTTAAATTGATATGTTTAGTTTTTTTTTTTCAAAAAGTGTAGTTATTATGGAAAAATATACTTGTACTTGTTGAATATACAGTGTGAACTGAATGTAATGTTTTTGGACACTTAATTTAATCAAATGTAGCAAAAATATTATAGTTTACTTTTATAATAAATGCAATTAGCTGAACCTTAAGGTTACTTATGTGGCGGAGTGGTCAGGTTAGGAAAGAGCTACAGGTTAACAAGAGAGTTGTACTGTTAACTGATATTCAACTACAGCAGGAAATAATAGCTTAAGGACAGGGTGAGCATGGAGACGTGGACAGAGTATAAAGACAAAATCACTTTATTTAGACTTACAAAAAATAATAAAAAACATCCAATCAATACAAAAAATCATGCAGGGTCTCAAATCAAACCACAAATACAAGCAGAGGTCCTCAGCTTTACCACACACTCAATACCTACACCACACACACACACACACACACACACACACACACACAAATCGTTAAACACAGCACTCCATGTGGACACCAACTAACTGCAGCCCTCCCCTCATGTTACAGTTTCTCCGCTTTAACACAAACGACAAATGATAACTAGAAATCAAGTTAACAAGTTTCAGAAAAATGTATTGATTCAAGAACGAAAGAAACACTGTTACTTAAAAGAAAGCAAATCACACAATAAATCAAAACAAACAAAATTACATTTCCAGGCAAAGGAACATATACAAATAAAACATTGATTCAATACCAACTCAGTCCCAAAATACAAAACAAACAGCCACAGGCACTGAGGGTAAGAAACAAAATGGCCAACAATGGCCAGATTACTCAACGTTAGCCTCGGCTAACCCACTAGCACAATGCTGTGTCTGTGATTTCAACATCACAAACATGCCCAGGTGAGATCCAGGCAAAACTGCAAATTAAAAAACGAACCTGACAATGAAACAAAACAGCAGTGCGGTCATGTCGCTTGACGTATATTTGGCTCCAATTAAAAGTACTGGAAACCCCTGGACACTCAGTTAAACCGAGACAAAGAGAGTCATCATGCTAAAACACACACTCGCCACCCGTGGTGTAAAGTAGCGAATTACAAATACTCTCGATACTGTAATTGAGAACTTTATTAAGTAGTTTAAAAACAGTGTACTTTTACCTTTACTTGAGTTCATTTTAAGTGCTGTTTTGGTACTTTTACAGCGCTATTTTCCCTAAACCTGCCGTTGCTACATAATGTTTATTTTTTTTCCCTGTCGATGTGATTGGCTAAGACGAATAATCAGTCATGTGACTCCATGTGTCATGTGTGTGTAGGGTTGCCACCTAAGAGGTGGTGGACGAGGAGGAAGAATACAAGGACAACGAAGAGCAAGAATAGTCATTTCAGATCAGATTCAGGCAACTGTGATAGACCATGTTCTTGTTCATGGAATGACACTGAGGGAAGCAGAACAAGAGTCCAGATTCATCCAGATTCTCTGTGGCCATAATCAGGACATTCAGAGAAGAGAACAGGAACATGTATTGTTTTTATCATTTGTGCGACTGAAAGTTTACTGTATACATTTGATATAGTACATCAGTTTGTCAATAGAAAAGGGAGTGGGGGAAAAAGAAAAAGATTTACAATGCACTTTACATATGAATGTGATGTCCATTACTATTGTTTCTGTATGTATATATATTTGTAAGAGCATTTTCCCTTTTGTAGAATTGCGAGACCGAATGAGGCTGGAAGGACTCTTTATTCTCCAACAGCAAGAGGCTCTCAATGACTTTGATTTTGCAATTGCACAATATTTTGTGTAATACGCTTTTCATTTAGAGTTGTCTTTGTTCTTTGGCCTTACTTTATTTTTATGCTGAAAATACAGAAATACAATACTGTATTACTTACAGTATGCAATATAGTATTTGCTGTACTGAGTTGTGAATTATTTACTTTTATTTATGGCAAAATTACTTTCTATATGCAATAAACATTTTTCTCTGTAACTACATGCCCTGGACGCTGTGTTCTCAATGTTTTGATGCAGTGTCTAATGAATGCTGATGAGTGTGTATATATTGACTGGCTGTTTCTATGATTTGAAAGTATTGTTTGATTTTGAGCACAGATCAAATGGTTTTGAGGCAAGTGTTTGATTTTGCCAGAAGAGTCTGGGGTTTTGTGAATGTAGTTTAAAGACTGTGTTTTGTGTTTAAAGTTTTTAGAATATGGGTGAAGGTTTCAAGAAATGTGTTTTAGAAATTGAGAAATACTGTAATGCAATTTCCTGTAAATGTCTGTCCAAATATCACTTCCATCACAAAACAGTCGCCAACTATGGAACCTTGAGTCTCAGAGCTTTCTGACGATGTGTGTTTTGTCCAGATTAGAAAAGATTTTGATTATAAAATTCAAATAAATGTTGTAATATGAAACATGACACCGCCCACTAGGGGGAGGAGCCCGCTAGAAGAATTTAGAGTACTGTTTCCATGGTAACACAACGTCCGATTTCAAAACGGGTTTCACAGGAGGAATTTTGAGTTCGGAAATTTTGGATGATACCTAATTTATGATAATTACTAAAATATATGATACGAAAAAAGGCGATAAAAAGAAGAGCGCCAGGTGTCCCGCTAGTGGGACGGTGACAGTTAAGGGGTACAATTACAAAAAATTGACTGCAGAATATTACATTTACTAATACACGCATAAATGGTACGTATTCTCGCGGTGCCATCTGCTGGATTGTTTGCCAGGCTTCAGTGCATTAGCCATTAACCGATCGTCACTGCTAGATCTGTGTCCCTTACATCGATTTCGCTCAATAAACGCATTAAACCTGCTTTCTGTCGGCTCATTGAAGTGCATATTTTAATGTAATGTGTTCTCACATGGCAACTTAAAAATGTTGTCCATGTATATGGCAAATAATTTTCATAAAACATCAGATTTATTGAGGTTTATTTTTTTAATTGCAAGCAAAAATAATCAGTGGTGAAAATTGTGAGTTACTCGATTCTGATTTCTGAAGTGTACAGAGAAAACATCCATTGAAATTAAAGCAGTACAATCAATGCGTCTTGAAAAGAAAGAACTCTGTTTGTTTTTTTTACGTAAAATTGTTCATTTACAACGCTTTGCAACCTTTTTTAATTAACCGCAAGAAAACCTCTACAGAATGGCTGTCATAAATGTTGCTCTCTCAAATATTACATGGCTGTATTTTTAGTGCTCGCAGTCAAAAATAAAACTTGGAGAAATACGGAAATACTGACATACTGTTGGGGATCTTTTTTTTTTTTTGTTCTTACTAATGCATAAAAGAGTATAAGCTACATTTTTAATTTGCAGGGTATAAGGTGGGATAACATCCATAGCATAATACACTCACTACTCTTGAGTACTTTTAAAAGGGCTACTTTTTATTCCTACTTTGAGTAGTAGGACAGGTACTTTACTCTACATGCACTACATTTTTCGACAAGTAACAGTACTTTTCCTTGAGTATGCTTTTTCAGGACTCTTTCCACCACTGCTCGCCTCACAGGATTACAGCTACTTGCGTGCCAATAACTGAAAGCTGCCTAACAGCCAGTACTCCAACCGCTATTCCTCATTCATAACGCTGAACTTCAATAAAAGGGGTCAGTCCCAAGGCGGATACATCCCAAGCAACCAAACACTTCCCCGCTTATACCTCCAATATGAGCTCAGATAGGAAGTAGTAGTAGAAACACTGATTGGCTCACAGGCTTGAGTGACACCAGCCAATCATACCGGGGCTGTACCTTACCCGGCTACACTTACTTAAGTAGTACATCTTTAAAAGTATAATTTTAAATTTTAATGGTTTTTTATTAGTATTTTTGTCTTGTTTCCACTCTAAATATATACAAATTCTTAAATCAAGATGCACTCTAAAAAAACGCTGGGTTAAAAACAACCCAAATTGGGTTGTTTTAACCCAGCGAATGGGTCGTTTTAACCCAGTGGTTGGGTTAAACATTTGCTTAAAACAACCCAATCGCTGGGTTAAAAGAACCCAATTGCTGGGTTAGTCCATTTTCAACCCAACTTGGTTGTTTTTAACCCAGCATTTTTTAGAGTGTCGACAAGATATTGTGTCTTGTTTTCTGAAAAAAGTATGTTTGCTGGTTTTACTCATTTGTTTTTAATTATTCTTTTTTTCAGAAAACAAGACATAATATCTTGTCGACACTCTAAAAAATGCTGGGTTAAAAACAACCCAAATTGGGTTGTTTTAACCCAGCGGTTGGGTTAAACGTTTGCTTAAAACAACCCAATCGCTGGGTTAAAAGAACCCAATTGCTGGGTTAGTCCATTTTCAACCCAACTTGGGTTGTTTTTAACCCAGCATTTTTTAGAGTGTAGACAAGATATTATGTCTATTAAAATGATATGTAAAAATTCTTAAATAAAAATGCATTTACAAATGACTTAAGATATTGTGTCTTGTTTTCTGAAAAAAGTATTTTTGCTGGTTTTACTCATTTGTTTTTAATTATTCTTTTTTTCAGAAAACAAGACATAATATCTTGTCGACACTCTAAAAAATGCTTTTTTAGAGTGTAGACAAGATATGTCTTTTCTGAAGAAAAAAATGATTAAAAACAATTTAGTAAAACCAGCAAAAATACTTTTTTTCAGAAAACAAGACACAATATCTTAAGTCATTTGTAAATGCATCTTTATTTAAGAATTTGTATATATTTGGACTGGAAATACTATGTAAGAAAATAATTATTTTTGCCTTGGAATATACCTATGATTTGACGCACACTACAAGTGCCCATTCAACACAATTAAGTGCACTTCTTTTTCACAAGGCCACTACATTGCTTAGCAACCAAAACAAAAAGCAACAAACCCATCAGTGTCCATCTGTTTACAGCAGCGAACCGACCGCTCTGGATGTGGAGCTGACCGTTCATGTATTGTTTCCAATGTAATTAAAATCTCACGGCAAAAATCACCGTCTGTACGAGGAAATCATTTCTGCATCATGTCTAATAGGTTCACAGAGATCCGTACATTAGCAATCAGACAGAGACAGGTGTCAGTTCCCACCGGAAGAGCACACCTGAGCCAGATGTTGACTGAGCATGTGCAGGTGCTCCATTGGCACAGCAAGAGCAGGTGTCAGGCAGACACACAGGGACAGATGTTTTCTCTTAAAACGCAAACCCACTGAAGACGAGATGAAACGGAGCACAATGCCTGTCCATCTGCATGTGGATATCTGCGTCTGTACACATATGAGTCCATCTTTTAAAGGAGTTTAGCTTTATTTAAAAGGGATAATTTACTTGTTGACAATACAACTCTCTTTGAATAATTTGTCCTGTACATGAGGGTTGCCAAATCCTCCTCCTGCCAGACGCGCTCACTGCTGATATTGGATCCGAGCCTAATCGTTCATGCTTGATTTTATTAAGCAGATGTTCCTCTGGGCTCTGATGAGCTGATTCAGGTGTATTTGGGGAACTAGTAGAGAAACTTTGGGTCAAAACTTTTGGATTTTGAGCAGTGCTGGAGCAAATCTAGTACTAAAATATGCCTCCAGTAAAAGTATAGGTACTCATTTACAGGTGATTTTTAATTTACTTAAAGGTCCCGTTTTTCGTGTTTTTTTGAAGCTTTGATTGTGTTTACAGTGTGCAATATAACATGTGTTCATGTTTCGCGTGTAAAAAAACACAGTATTTTTCACACAATTGTGTGGACACATTTCACACAAATGTGGACTTCAGGAAGAGACAGCATCGGTCATACTCCCCTCTCATGATCAGCGGGACACCGGTAGAGAGAGTGAGCAGCTTCAAATACCTGGGTGTGAACATCTCCGAGGATCTGACCTGGACTACACACATCCAGACACAGGTGAAAAAAGCCAGGCAAAGACTGTACCACCTGCGCCAGCTGAGGAAATTCAGGGTTTCACCAGCCATCCTGAAAACTTTCTATCGAGGGGCGATAGAAAGTGTCCTGACTCAGTGCATCACAGCGTGGTACGGGAACAGCACCAGTCACGACTGCAAAGCCCTGCAAAGAGTGGTGCGCTTATCCGAGCGCATCTCAGGCTCAGCTCTCCCGTCTCTGCAGGACATCTACACCAAACGCTGCAGAGGTAGAGCTACTAAAATCATCAGAGACATTAATCACCCTGCAAACTCTCACTTCACCCTGCTGCCATCTGGTAAGCGCTTCCGTAGCCTGATGGCAAAGACTGAAAGACTCAGGAGGAGTTTCTTCCCCCAGGCCATCAGACTCCTGAACTCAGTCACGTGACTCACTTCACCCCCGCACACGCATAAACATACGGTCTTTCAACATTAACATCCACATACTGCAATTGCACTGCACTTTACTTTACGTCCCTATTGTTACTGCGTAACAACCTGTAATAAACCTTGCACATTATACTTCTTTATATATACATATTATATATTTTATGTTAACCACTTATTTTTAAGTCTACAGTTTATCTCACTTATCATCCACATATTTTTTTATATTTTTATTTTTATCTTATTTCCTATTTTTATCTTTTACTTGATTTATTTATAATTCTACTTATGTTAATACTTTTTATTCTAACTTTATTCTATTTCTATTTAATTTCTTGTAACTGTTATTTGCACTGTCCATGGAGCGGACCTGTTTACATTTCACTGCCAGTTGTATATTGTGTATATAACTGTGTATGTGACAAATAAAACTCTTGAATCTTGAATCTTGAATTTACTTATCTGTATACCGCTGTTTTCACTGTCCTCAAAACGGCTTGAAAGATTTCCCTGTTCTATGAAGTCCCTCCTTCAGAAATACGTAACGAGTTCTGATTGTGCCAGCGGTTCCCGTGTTGTGATTCGACAGCAGCTTAGCGCACGCAGAGCGCACGTTACCGGAAAGGTCACGCCTCTTACCATAACGGGGATGCATGCGCTCAATGATCTCTAAGTACAGCGTCCCTGGGAAAGCCAAACAGAGGTGATTTGACTCCGGGATGAAAATAACAGCGTCTCGACGACATGGCGACAAACAAACTATACGAACGCAACCGAACGCAACACTTCCTATTCTCCACGCGGGAGCAACAAGACCACGCCCCCTTTTTCGCGTGTTCTTGTGGGCGGAGGTTAGTCGACATACTGCTCTACTGACGTAATTAAAGCAGGAAATACCAGGATGTAGTCCCAACCGGACGTTCGCTGTAGGCTTTGAAAGGGAACTTCTGTTAAATAAAATATCTCGCTTGGCATTGAACTTTGAGCTTTATAATTTTACAGGTATTATAAATGCTATAACAGCAACATTACACACTAACTAAAGTTTGAAAAATGGGATCACGAAGAACAGGACCTTTAAGTATTAAAGGTGCAGTTTGTAAATTTTAGCGGCATCTAGTGGTGAGGTTGTGAATTGCAAAATGTTATTGTAGCCAATATTGAATCAGTGAGTTGTTGACTCAAGAACAGCTGCAGTTGGATCAATCTGATTGAATTGTTCAGTGTTATTTGTGAAACAATTCAGCATGTTCATTGGAAGGAATCAACTCATTCACGGATCAGACATCAGGGTGGTGATTTCTAGCCTGGCTCCGTCCTCCTACGTACTTCCGCTCAAGTTTAATTTTCCTTCAGTAATTCGTCTGGGATTGCGGTATATTCTCTGGTTTTCTCCGGTCAAATTTTAGAGAACGTTGATGTTGATGTTGTGCGCTAGTTTGAGTTGACATGCGACATGACCAAACGTTAGCGATTGGTTATGGCAGATCCAATAGTTTTAAACTTCAAAAGAGTACCCGCCTTCAAGGAAGTAAACGCTTGTCAATGGAGAGTGTACAAAAGTCTGGTAGAACCAGGCTAGGGGATTTCTTCAGTTGGAAATAACGAGGAACGACATGTTTTTATGGAACAATATTATGCTTTGGAATGTAGTGAGGTAAATTAGTTTCCAAAAATTAAAATACAGACACTTGAAAAATACTTAGATATTTTTTTTTTAAAGTAGCCTAAACAAAGGGAAACTTTTGGGTTTTTGAAAAATACACAAATAAATGAATTAGGTAAATCGAATTAAGATATTACATATGATTAATAATTATTCTGCACTATTATTAGTTCACTGATCAGACGGAAGCTAATGTGTGACTCCTTACAGACCGTCAGATGTTCTTTCTTCCATTGAAGCGCAAAATCATCTCATTACAGCAATGAAGAGACACAAACCAAATACATTATGAAATCCCAAGAAATGCAAAACATCCTCAAACTTCCCAATTCCCCAGTTCAGTGCAATTACTATGCTGATGATATCATTTGTAATAAAATAAGACTTTGGCGCACAAGATAATTTTCTGTAAAAAGACTGCACTCGGCCAGATCCTTTACACGTCAAATCATCATCAACAAACACGATTTCTCTCTCTTCCTCAACAAAACCAGCAGGACATCTTGATGTCACCATCGCCACAGATTGTGGAGAAGCTGGTAACGAGTGGAGGAGGAATCCATGTAAACCTCCTGCTTACTACTTCAAAAACTAGTCCAGCGCACAGATTGCGTTCGGGTTTAGCTGCAGCTCAATAATTCAAAGCTGCTGCTGTTTCATAGCTTAATTAAATAACGTTTGGAGTCATGATGGGGAGAGATGCTCATTATTTGTTCATCTGAACACATCAAGCCTGCTGAGCGCGAGTCCCAAGAACAGAACTTCTTCAGAGGATCACGCATGAGGAAAGACTCGACGGACGATTCCTACCAAAGTTCCCGAATAATCCTGTCTCTGTCAGCAACAGATCAAGAGTTATGAAATTATTAACACTTTACAGCAACATTACATTTGTTAACATTAGCTAACATGTACTTGTTATTGACTAATGATAACAAAGATATAAAATACTGTAACAAATTCATTATTTAATTTAATAATTGATGCATTAATGCATTATTTATATTAAAATGTATTGTTTTATTAAAGTGTAAGTGAAGCACAAGCTAAAGCTGTGTGTGTGTGTGTGTGTGTGTGTGTGTGTGTGTGTGTGTGTGTGTGTGTGTGTGTGTGTGTGTGTGTGTGTGTGTGTGTGTGTGTGTGTGTGCCTTGTATGACATCAAACAGAATTTAAAAAAAAATAAAAAAAAGATTACACTTGATTATTTTATAAAGTGTAAATATAAATGCACATATTCATACACACACAGAGGTTTGTTTTGCTATCATTATGAGGACATTCCATAGGCAAAATGGTTTTTATACTGTACAAACTGTGCATTATATTCCCATAAACCTACCCATCACACACACACACACACACCCACACACACACACACACACTACCCCTACCCCTAAACCTACCCATCACACACACTCACACACACACACACACACACACACACACACACACACACACACACACACACACACACACACACACACACACACACACACACACACACTACCCCTACCCCTAAACCTACCCATCACACACTCACTCACACACACTACCCATCACACACACACACTCACACACACACACACACACACACACATGTAGTGTTTTCATCTTTTATGGGGACTTTCCATAGGCGTAATGGTTTTTATACCGTACATACCGTATATTCTATCCCCCTACACTGCCCCTGCCCCTAAACCTAACCCTCACAGGAGACATTCTGCAATTTTACATTTTCAAAAAACATCACTTAGTCTGATTTATAAGATGTTTTCCTCATGGGGACCTAAAAATGTCCCCACAAGGATGAGGATTTCGGATATTGCTATCTTTGTGGGGACATTTTGTCCCCATAACGTGATGATTACCAGTCCACACACACACACACACACACACACACACACACACACACACACACACACACACACACACACACACACACACATGTTTGTTTTTGTGAAATGTGAGGACATTCCATAGGCGTAATGGTTTTTATACCGTACAAACCGTATTTTCTATCCCCTTACTCTGCCCCTACCCATCACACACACACACACACACACACACACACACACACACACACACACACACACACACACACACACACACACACACACACACACACACACACACTGCCCCTAAACCTACCCCTCACAGGAGACTATGCAGTTTACTTTCTGTGAAAAAAACTTGTTCTGTGTGATTTATAAGCATTTTGAAAAGTGAGGACATGGGGAACGTCCTCATATTTCACCCTCTTTTTGTAATACCCATGTCATTATACACATTTGTGTCCTGATATTTCACGAAAACATGCCCACACACACACACTCTCAAACACACACACACACACACACACACACACACACACACACACACACACACACACACACACACACACACACACACACACACACACACACACACACACACACACACACACACACACACACACACACACACACACACACACACACACACACACACTCCTACACCTACCCATCACACACACACTCACACACACACACACACACACACACACACTACCCCTACCCCTACCCCTAAACCTACCCATCACACACACACTCACACACACACACACACACACACACACACACACACACACACACACACACACACACACACACACACACACACACACACACACACACACACACACACACACACACACACACACACACACACACACACACACACACACACACACACACACACACTACCCCTACCCCTACCCCTACCCCTACCCCTAAACCTACCCATCACACATGCACTCACACACACTACCCATCACACACACACACACACACACACACACACACACACACACACACACACACACACACACACACTCCTAAACCTACCCATCAAACACACACTCCCACACACACTCCCACACACTCCACTGGCTGATCCCCACAATGTAATATAAACAAACTATTCTCCTCCTTCTGTTAGTCTTTTTCTCATTATTCTCACATCAGGGCAGGTCAAAAAACGTGTTCATATCAAGCTGGGTCACAGGAAGGGTTTGTGCCCGTTTAATTCAACCTAATGCAATTATGTCCCGGCTTCTTGATTACTTGCCGTGAGGAGACGATTGGATCCAGAGCACAAATCGTTTGTTTAACCTTTCGAAGCTGTCCGTTTGACTCGCTTTCTCCTGTGTGACCGAATAAGTCAGTGTGTTCGAGCGACTTCAGCCACGCCTCAGATGAACTGCGGACAGCCTCACACTCAATTACACTAAATTACAGCACATTAGCATCAGTCAAAGATACACAACATTACGCCTGCGAGGCGCTCACGCATGCGCACGGCCGCATCCCTCATGCATGCTAATGTGAAATGCACGTTTAGCTGTTTATGCATGTGCATTAATGTGTTTTCTCCAGTGACGGACACTGTTTATGTGCTTTTTTGCGCATGAGAGATTCAGTCAGTGTGGGCGAATCAGAAGGGCAGAGCAAAGCATAGCTAACACTTCTATTTATAGACCATATTCGGTATCACGCAGAGTTACAAATTAAATATAAGCCTTTTATCTGATAAGTCTCTGTGGGGCTTAAAGATTGTGTGCTGTCAGAGCGGAGCTGATGATCAGTTAATAGCAGAACAAGCACACAAACCAAGCAAAGTGTATCGACACCTTAAATAGGTTATGCATGTTAACACAATCCCACTTTCGATAGTATTCCAGTGATAATGGCTCAACATATAGGCTGTGTATTGTCACATTTCTACTCATCCTGCTCTGGAGGTAATTACCCAGATAACGATAAAAACCACCAGTCCGTAACTGCACAACACACACCAAACGCTCAGGCGGCTGTCAAACCAAAAGCTCATTATTATAAGCAGCAGGACATGTTTAATAATTAGTCACGTAATCGTACGCCGACAAAGTTCAATGACCTTGGCAACGAAGGGAGATATTGTATAATCTTGACATTTGAACCCTGTTTGCCACTGAAAGTTCATCATAAATGACCACAGTTCTGATGAAAGAAATCAAATATTAAACTGTATCTTTGTTTGGCAGTCTAATTATGATTCCGTGTCTCCGTGTCGCTTGCATATGTGTTTGGTACAAATCATTTAGACCATAGATGCTCTATTTTTAATTTTTGTGTGCATAATTATTATGCAAGTCACAATTATTAGCACATTTACCAGTTCTAAACCACATCAATTTTATTCTTATTGTTTTATTGCGACCCTGCTGACACAGTAAGCATTTCCCGTCAAATGTCCACGCCCCCTAATTTTGCAATTTCTGTAGCTTTGCATCCTTCTCAATGGCATGTCATAATTTCTGACTTTTCAGTGCGAATCTGAAGATAAGGCATTTTCTCTCCCAGCTCTCGTTTATTATTAGTAATTAGTATTAGTAATGTGTTAGTAATGTGCTTGCACACACTGTAGTCCACAAACTGACTCTTAGTATTTTTACTGCCTTTGTGCACTGAATAAAATGTCAAGCAATACACTGGGGATATGATTTTATCTAAAAATTCATGTTTTTGTACAGCCCTTGATTATATAGTCTGTGTGTCTGTCTGTGTGTGTGTGTGTGTGTGTGTGTGTGTGTGTGTGTGTGTGTGTGTGTGTGTGTGTGTGTGTGTGTGTGTGTGTGTGTGTGTGTGTGTTTGTTTTTGTGATTTATGAGGACACAAATTTGTATAATGACACCGGTATTACACTGGTATTACGACATAAACATGAAATATGAGGAAATTTCATATGTGGGCATGTTTTTGTGAAATATCAGGACACAAATGTGTATAATGATATAGGTATTACAAAAAGAGGGTGAAATATGAGGACGTTCCCCATGTCCTCACTTTTCAAAATGCTTATAAATCACACAGAATGAGGTTTTTTTTTTTCACAGAAAGTGAACTGCACAGTCTCCTGTGAGGGGTAGGTTTAAAGGCAGGGGCAGTGTGTGTGTGTGTGTGTGTGTGTGTGTGTGTGTGTGTGTGTGTGTGTGTGTGTGTGTGTGTGTGTGTGTGTGTGTGTGTGTGTGTGTGTGTGTGTGTGTGTGTGTGTGTGTGTGTGTGTGTGTGTGTGTGTGTGTGTGTGTGTGTGTGTGTGTGATGGGTAGGTTTAGGGGCAGGGTCAGTGTAAGGGCATAGAAAATCCGGTTTGTACGTTATAAAAACCATTACGCCTATGGAATGTCCTCACATTTCACAAAAACAAACATGCGTGTGTGTGTGTGTGCATGTGTGTGCATGTGTGTGTGTGTGTGTGCATGTGTGTGTGTGTGTGTGTGTGTGTGTGTGTGTGCATGTGTGTGCATGTGTGTGTGTGTGTGTGTGTATATATGTTACACAGGCTAGTCAAAAACTATATTTGTGATCAAAATGAGCGCGCTCCGTTTCTCCAAGTGGCTTTATTGGACTGGCATTCACATGCTCTATGAAGTGCTTGCCGTGTCTCGCTTGCTGATAAAATGTTTTGCAAAGTGGAAATGCTCGCAAAAAAGTAAGTAATGCCCTGGTAAAAACACACTCGACCGAAATGAGCAACACAACCAAGCTGTCAAAGCCCTCAACATGAAACTTTATCCTCATGACCTTCTTTGGAGCATTTAGTTATGAAGCGTTTAGCACAAAGTGCTGCCCGAGTTTGAACAAATTACATGTTTGATTTTTATTTCTGCTGCCTCTCTCTCTCTCTCTCTCTCTCTCTCTCTCTCTCTCTCTCTCTCTCTCTCTCAGTGGCCATTTATCACATGTGCTTTTACTGTCAGTCTGCACAGAATGCAAAAACCAAATGAAATGTGTTATCGTCCATGTTCATCATTAATAATCAATTGCTGTTGCAGTCCTACTTTCTTTCTTCTGTTCTTCTTCCAGAAGCATGTGTTGAATAATGCCACAGTTGCTGATTTAACTGCATACGAAACATAACATTAGACCTCAAGAGAAGGAAAATGACATGGCCATGTTTTGTTCATGTTTGGCCCGCGGCTAAGATGCCAACCGTGGTCATTACCTCAACAGTGGCGAACGCTTCCCCGCCGTCAGATCTGCACATGTGTGTTAACGGAGCTGCCGTTTCACACCACCGAAATCTGACACAATTTGATGGCTTGAGAAAGCAAAATGTAAAGGAAGTGTTTCTGAATAATTCTGATAATTTGTGGATTTCCTGTGCCGAATGTTTCTGAGCACATACACAGCGTGTGCTTATCCCAGAAGAAAGATTTCGCCCACACGTTTGACTTGCTCAGTGGCTTTGATGCAGTTCCTGTTGGTTGTTTTTCAGTTGTTCTACTGAATCATTGGAATACGAGTGATTTCTGCCATATGTTGCTTTGTCTGCGCATCTCTCATGTTCCCACATCTGGTCTAAAAAACAACGACAAGCAAACTAGATCAGCTCATGAACAGCATTTGCACAAACTAGATTCAGTCGCCCTGCAGAAGTTGTGAGAATCAGCAGAAACACTGAAGGCCTATTCACAGGAAATCAATATACATTCATATGATTCTGTATGTTTGAAATAGTTTATTATATATTACATTACATGCACATTATAAATGCCTTTACTGTCACTTTTGATCAATTTAATGCATCCCTGCAGAATAAATAATTGAAATATTGAATGTGAATATCTCAAATGAGAGAAAAAAAGTTAAAAGAGATGAATGGAAAAAGTGGGAAAGGAAAGGAAAGGAAAGGAAAGGAAAGGAAAGGAAAGGAAAGGAAAGGAAAGGAAAGGAAAGGAAAAATGAAATGAAAAGATGAAAATAAATTAAATAAATTAAATTAAATAATTAAATGAAATGAAATAATGAAATGAAATAATGAAATTAAATGAAATAATGAAATTAAATAATTAAATAAAATATTTGAAATGAAGAAATAATTAAATGAAATAATGAAATAAATGAAATGAAATTAAATTAAATTAAATGGAATGGAAAGTAAAAGAAAAGAAAAGAAAAAGGAAGGCAAGGAAAAGGATAAGGAATGTAAAAGAGGGAAAGGAAAGGTGGGAAAGGAAATGGAATGGAACGGAACAGAATTAAATGAAAGGAAAGAAATGGAATTGAATGGAAATGAAACATGAAATGAAATAATTCAATTAAATGAAATGGAATGTAATAAAAAGTAAAGGAATAGAAAAAGGAAGGAAAGGAAAATGAACAGAAAAGAGGGAAATTAAACAAAAGGAAAGGAGGGAAAGGAAATGACAGGAAATGGAATGGAACGGAAATGGAATGGAAATTAAATAAATGAAATGAAATGAATGGAAATGAACAGAAATGAAATTAACCGAATGGAACGGAACGGAATGAAAATGAAAGAAACTGAACGAAATGGAAATGAAATGAATGGAACGGAACATAAATTAAATGAATTGAACATAATGGAATGGAACGGAATGAAATTAAATGAATAGAAATTAAATGAAAGGAACGGAATGGAAATGAATGAAATAAATGAAATAAATGAAACAAATGGAATGGAACATAAATAAAATAAAATTAACATAATGGAACATAATTGAAATGAAATGAACTGAATGGAACAGAACATCATGAAAATGAAAGAAACTGAACGAAACGTGAAATGAAATGAAATGAACATAATGGAAATTAAATGAAATTAAATAAATGAAATAAATGAATTAAATGAATTAAATTAAAGGAAAGGAAAGGAAAGGAAAGGAAAGGAAAGGAAAGGAAAGGAAAGGAAAGCAAAGGAAAGCAAAGGAAAGAAAAGGAAAGCCAAGGAAAGGAAAGCCAAGGAAAGGAAAGGAAAGGAAGAGACGTGTGATCTCTTCTGACCTGTGATTTGTGTCTGAGCGTAACGGCCGATTAAGAAGGATGTTGTTTTCTGCTCATTTCGCACGTGATGAAGAGCAATAAGGACCTGTCTCGGACACACACACACACACACACACACACACACACACACACACACACACACACATCAGGAATCTGATACACACTTTCTGACAATCTCTTTTGGTCAGCTTAGCATCTGTTACAGTATTATTTCCTTCCTCAGGGTCGCTCCATAACTCAGCAAGCGCTCAGACATTTTGTGTTGCCGTTATTAGACGCCCTTCCACAGTTAATGATCAAGAACTGACTGGAACTCTTCAGGATAATTCCTTTGATTTCCCTCATGGCACATTCGTAAGGCGAGGTGTGTAATTTCTGCCCCTTGATCATCACCAGATGGAAGTTCGAAAATAATGCGTTCAGGTTCCCAGAACACTCAGCCATTGGTCAAACAATCGGGAAGCCCCGCCCCCATACTTACACCATTGGTTGAGCCAATGATAGCAGTGTTGACACTTTTCAAAGAGCTGTCACTGCATATTAATCTAGGATAGAGGAAACTATACAATATACACATCTAAATGTGTCAGCTTTAGATGTAGTTTATAGAGGGGGAGATATATAGTGTCATTTAAAAAAAAGTCCTTAATGCAAATGGATACATTAAAATAGATCTTGTTTAGAGCATAAAAGTTGCTATTTTGTGAAAAGAATTGCATGTATTTTTTCCTCATTTTAATATAATATAATGCTTAAATACATTTAATTTAAAGGATTTAAGAAGTCAACTTTGGTGCAAAGATACATTATGGACAGAGCCAACATTTATTATTATTAATATTACACTCTAAAAAATGCTGGGTTAAAAATAACCCAAGTTGGGTTGAAAATGGACTAAGTAACCCAGCAATTGGGTTGTTTTAATCCAGCAGTTGGGTTAAATGTTTGGTTAAAACACCCCAATCACTGGGTTAAAACAACCCAATTGCTGGGTTAGTCCATTTTCAACCCAACTTGGGTTATTTTTAACCCCGGCAGTTTTAAAGAGTGTATTATTATTTACAATTTGCAATCTTTTGATATAGTCATACTAAATCCGTTTGGATTATTTTATTGAGGAACAAACCTATTTTATGAGCTTTTTATCATAAGTGGAAACAAATGAAGGTTTTAAATAAACTTTGCTACACTCTAAAAAATGCTGGGTTAAAAATAATCCAAGTTGGGTTGAAAATGGACTAACCCAGCGATTGGGTTGTTTTAATCCAGCATTTGGGTTGTTTTAACCCAGCGGTCGGGTTAAATGTTTGCTTAAAACAACCTAATTGCTGGGTTAAAACCAGAGGCGGGCAATACTTAAGTATTTTAACTTTCCAAGTAATGTTATTTTTCAACTATATGTACTTTATCAGTGTTCTTCTTTGGAAAACTTTTACTTCACAACCTTCCAAAACATAATGTTGTACTTTTTACTTCACTATGTTTCATATTGAATATAATTTAATACTTAATTTCATTAAACATGTAGTTTTGTATACTTTTACTCAAGTACAAGTAAGAAAGTACTATATTTTTAATGTAATTAAGTATTCAAGGTAAAAAGTAAAAAAAACAACAACTTTTATTTATGAAATGTAGTGCAGTAAAAAGTATGACATTGTAAATTATGCTTTGGAATGTAATGAATTAAAAGTGTCCCAAAGAAAAACACTGATAAAATCTATACTTGAAAAATGTACTGGAGTAGAAAGTAAAAATACTCAAGTACTGTCCGCCTCTGGTTAAAACAACCCAATTGATGGGTTAGTCCATGTTCAACCCAACTTGGGTTATTTTTAACCCAGCATTTTTTAGAGTGTAGTCATACTAAGTCACTTTGGATTATTTTATTCAGGAATAAAACTATTTTGAGAGCTTTTTTCATATATAAGTGGAAAAAAGTGAAGGTTTTAAATAAACTATGCTACACTCTAAAAAATACTGGGTTAAAAATAACCCAAGTTGGGTTGAAAATGGACTAACCCAGCAATTGGGTTGTTTTAACCCATCAATTGGGTTGTTTTAAGCAAACATTTAACCCAACCGCTGGGTTAAAACTACCCAATTGCTGGGATAGTCCATTTTCAACCCAACTTGGGTTATTTTTAACCCAGCATTTTTAAGAGTGCAGTCACACTAAGTCACTTTGGATTATTTTATTCAGGAACAAAACTATTTTGAAAGCTTTTTCATATATATAAGTGGAAAAAAAGTGAAGGTTTTAAATAAACTATGCTACACTCTAAAAAATGCTGGGTTAAAAATAACCCAAGTTGGGTTGAAAATGGACTAACCCAGCAATTGGGTTGTTTTAACCCAGCGGTTGCGTTAAATGTTTGCTTAAAACAACCCAATTGTTGGGTTAGTCCATTTTCAACCCAACTTGGGTTATTTTTTAACCCAGCATTTTTTAGAGTGTAGCAAAGTTTATTTAAAACCTTCATTTGTTTCCACTTATATATGAAAAAAACTCTCAAAATAGTTTTGTTCCTGAATAAAATAATCCAAAGTGACTTAGTGTGACTGCACTCTAAAAAATGCTGGGTTAAAAATAACCCAAGTTGGGTTGAAAATGGACTATCCCAGCAATTGGGTAGTTTTAACCCAGCGGTTGGGTTAAATGTTTGCTTAAAACAACCCAATCGCTGGGTTATTCCATTTTCAACCCAACTTGGGTTATTTTTAACCCAGCATTTTTTAGAGTGTAGCAAAGTTTATTTAAAACCTTCATTTGTTTCCACTTATGAGAAAAAGCTCATAAAATAGGTTTGTTCCTCAATAAAATAATCCAAACGGATTTAGTATGACTATATCAAAAGATTGCAAATTGTAAATAATAATACACTCTTTAAAAATGCCAGGTTAAAAATAACCCAAGTTGGGTTGAAAATGGACTAACCCAGCAATTGGGTTGTTTTAACCCAGTGATTGGGGTGTTTTAACCAAACATTTAACCCAACCGCTGGATTAAAACAACCCAATTGCTGGGTTACTTAGTCCATTTTCAACCCAACATGGGTTATTTTTAACCCAGCATTTTTTTTGAGTGTAATATTAATAATAATAAATGTTGGCTCTGTCCATAATGCATCTTTGCACCAAAGTTGACTTCTTAAATCCTTTAAATTAAATGTATTTAAGCATTATATTATATTAAAATGAGGAAAAAATACATGCAATTCTTTTCACAAAATAGCAACTTTTATGCTCTACACTCTAAAAAATGCTGGGTTAAAAATAACCCAAGTTGGGTTGAAAATGGACTAACCCAACAATTGGGTTGTTTTAAGCAAACATTTAACCCAACCGCTGGGTTAAAACAACCTAATTGCTGGGTTAGTCCATGTTCAACCCAACTTGGGTTATTTTTAACCCAGCATTTTTTAGAGTATACAAAGATTATAGTCAGAAATCTGTAATGCAAAAAAATGTTCATCGTCTTTTAATATAGCTGCACTAAATCAGTCATTAAAACCTAAATATGAGCTTTTCCTAATGTATAACTGAAACATTTGGAAGCAGTGCTGCGTTGAGTCATTTCTCTCTGATTTAAACGAGCAGGATAGTCATATGTAACCCTGTGGACACCATAGTTAAACCCCAAGCTGTCGTTCCCTATACCGAAATAGCTCCGAGATAAAAGTTACATTTCCCCGTCTCAACAGAAACTGCCTCTCCGAACCTTGTGTGCACTTCGCCACTGTAACTTTCTCTGATTATTCATCACAAGGCTTTGATGGCAGTCCGCGGAGTCTACCGCGAGAGCACTGGGACTGAGGGAGCTCGTTGTTCTCCGGAAACTATAGTGTTTCTTATGCTCATGAGGCGAGCCAGAAGTGGATCTTTGACGAACCGAGGGAAGGAGGAGACGGAGGAAAGGGGGTCAGATCAAAGCCTAGGTAGTGAAAAAGCTGAACATAAGCATCTGTCAAAATGCAAGCAGAGAGGACAGTGAGCGCCTTATCGCTTTACCTCCTGTCGCTGTATAAACGCCATGCCAGCCCCGGGCCAGAAAGTGATATGATTCATTCTCTTCTCAGGGTGGACAGTATTTTTGCCCAGAGCTTTGTTTGATGCAGTAACATAATCACAGTGCGACAGCAATTTTGTTTATACGACAACATCAAAATTGTGCCGCCATGATGACCGTAGTTCCATTTGGAGGAATTACTCCACAAACTGCTGATTTTGAAGTTTAAAGTTGTTGTTTCCCCGCCTCAGGTGGAAGGAACGGAGCAGCTGAAGCTGTAGAAACTCCTGCTGGTGATTATAACGGTAAAGGGAAACTCGGCCACCCAGATCCCATAGCAGAGAAGCTTCTGGTTCTGCCGTGAACTAATCCTCTTAGACCTCTCCTGAGAAGGGCCGATGCCGTCTAACTGAACACTGCTCCACTCTTTGAAGCTCTTCTCCCCTCGGAGAACTACAGAAATCATTTTGTGTCCTTTGTCTGGAGGCTGACCCAAGATTAGAAGTGAAAACAACTTGCCCACCTCCTCGTCTCTGCCCCTCCTCCCTGTCTGATATACATGATCATTGCACTTTAAATCCCGACCATGTCTTATCCTCCAAAATTGACAGAATTTAAAGCGAATATACAATCTTCCATTTCCGTAGAGATAGTTCAAATCGATCTCGGGAGGAGCTCCAAATGCGCTTTGCATTGAAATCTCTTAATAAACTACGTTTTCACATTTACATTATTCCACATGTTTTTGCAGGTTAAAAGTCACCATAAAAAAAAATGAAATTAAAACGGATTTTGAGAAAGGATCATATTAAACAAAACTGTCAATGACACACAGAAACGTAAAGGTCGTCCATTATGCTAAATAAAGACTCGAGGGTTTAAATGGACCTTCTTAAAATGCCACTTTAAAGTGAATAAATTAGAACAGAAATATATTATCATTACATAAGTAGAATAAACCATAGCTAGCTGGGCATTAAATGATTTTAATGCACGGCATGGAGGAAAAGAACCACCCGGCACAAAGCAGAGTGCATTAAAATGGGTTAACGCACAGCTGCATGAGATTACATTTATTTGAATGAATGAATTATAGCATTTATTTCAATGAATTATCATGAGAGAGAGAGAGAGAGAGAGAGAGAGAGAGAGAGAGAGAGATGCGTGTTTGAATTACCTGCATCTCTTCAGCGTTTCTCTCTATTAACACTAAAGCTGTAAGTTTAATTACTTCATAACCATCATTGCTGAGAAATATAATGTAGCGATTCAGTAGTGAAGCTATATATATATATATATATATATAAAAGTCGTCGCCATTGTTGATAACACGTTTCTGTGCGCCTGAATGTGTGTGTGTGCAGTGTGATCTCTGTGTAGCGTGTGTGTGTGTGTGTGTGTGTGTTATGGGTGGGTAGGTTTAGGGGTAGGGGTAGTGTGTGTGTGTGTGTGTGTGTGTGTGAGAGAGAGAGAGAGAGAGAGAGAGAGAGAGAGAGAGAGTGTGTGTGTGTGTGTGTGTGTGTGTGTGTGTGTGTGGGCATGTTTTTGTGAAATATCAGAACACAAATGTGTGTAATGACATGGGTATGACACAGGTATTACAAAAAGAGGGTGAAATATGAGGACGTTCCCCATGTCCTCACTTTTCAAAATGCTTATAAATCACACAGAATGAGGTTTTTTTCACAGAAAGTGAACTGCACAGTCTCCTGTGAGGGGTAGGTTTAGGGGCAGTGTGTGTGTGTGTGTGTGTGTGTGTGTGTGTGTGTGTGTGTGTGTGTGTGTGTGTGTGTGTGTGTGTGTGTGTGTGTGTGTGTGTGTGTGTGTGTGATGGGTAGGTTTAGGGGCAAGGGCAGTGTAAGGAGATAGAAAATACGGTTTGTACGGTATAAAAACCATTACGCCTATGGAATGTCCTCACATTTCACAAAAACAAACGTGTGTGTGTGTGTGTGTGTGTGTGTGTGTGTGTGTGTGTTTCATTGAAAACAGTGCATTAATATAGAACGGATATTAAACTGACCTGGAACTACCTGTGCATTAAATGGTTTTATTGCACACCTCCCAGCCAATCCAAATTGAGTATTCAGACAGACGATGATGTAATAATTCTTATTTTCCCTACAGCAATAGGAAAAATTAATGTTGCTTTATTCTAATGTAATATTTGGATGGGATGGCCTACAAAAACAACTGTGTAAATGGAAAAAAGTAGCCAATATAATATAATTAATAATAATATAATTAATATAATATAATATAATATAATATAATATAATATAATATAATATAATATAATATAATATAATATAATTAATATAATATAATATAATATAATATAATATAATATAATATAATATAATATAATATAATATAATATAATATAATATAATATATTAATGTCAAGACACTATTTGTATAAAAGCAAATAATACATTTGTATTTCAATTCAAATGTTAGTTTTTCTACCTGATTTAATCCCCCAGAAATAGTTTTGTTGGTGAATGAATTTAGGTTGTTTCATTATTTTTTTTAATAAACAGTTAATTTTGTTACCATTTTTTTCATTGCGGCATGTACAAAACAGGTTAAAAAACTCTAATCCCAATTATTTGTATCTCACACTAATACCAGCCAAAATGTCATAATGGTGACCGGTCTAACTATAATAAATGAAAAATCCCTTCAAGTTCTAGTCCAATTTTGTTGCACTTTCATAATGTCTGAAACACTGTGCTAAGAGCTGTATCCCATTCATCTTACTGTCAGCATACAGAAATACAGTTATACATTATTGTTTGGAACACCGCTTGAGACAAATGTGTCTTACTTACGAGGCTTCATACCCAAACCCTAGGCCTTTAGTTTATGAAACACATTTGTTTAAAAATTCATATCATTCCTCTCCAAAAAAGACAAATGCTCCCAGCGTTCGTCACGTGATCCTGGTTTAGTTCACTGTGTTGCATAAGCATATGTGTGCAGCCAAATGAGATATTTAGACAGGGTGTGACGTCTGACAGAGCACAAGTCTTCACACCGCTGCGCTACGTCCTAGTCTAAGGAGACGTGCCAATCTGACGGATGGTCCCTGAGTTTGATTCTGTCAAACAGTGAGGTGAAAAGGACACCTGTCTGCTGAAGCTGTGTTTGCCTTCACATACAACACAACAGCAAATCCTCCAGAGGAACCGCAATGATGTAGCTTGAGTCAGGAAGAGTTTTAACTCATGAATTTGTCAACAGATGCTCACAAAACACGCCCTAGAGAGGTATGGCGTGCACCCATCACACTCTTACCTCGCAAATAAACATGTTTGATATTGACATGAAAATCAATTTACACCTCGCTAAAGCCAATCTAGAGCTCGCAACGCGGGATGCCCATCTTGATAAAGGCTGAGACATTGAAGTCCAGTGTAATATGTAAATCTCATGACAGATATCCAGATAAAGCTTTCAGACGCAAGTCTGAGCTTGTCTACATTTCTGTAATCCCATGTTCCCGTAAGAATTGAAGAGGCATTAGACATGTCAGTACGTCTCTGTAGTAAACATCTGAAACCCGAGTAAGATCCTCCTGGCTAGTGGTGCATACAGTAGTAGCCAAAAGTGATGTCCGGAGGGGATATTGTTCTTATGGTTGATTGGTGCGCAATCAAACTAACGATCAAAGACTTCAGATATTAGCCTAGGATCAGAGGAATCTTGTAGGACTTGCAAAATTTGTCACAGACAACCAAATTGTAGCCTTAAGGCTAATATTGGCTGAATACAAATAAAATAATAATTAAAGCTGCAAGCAGCGATGAAAGGGCCCTCGCACCCGGGACCACCGCCACCCGGTGGCCTCAGAAAAACAGCGAATAGTGGGCGATATGCATTTAAGCAGGTAAATATCATAGACACATGGCAAAGTCACTTCAATGTGCCACACTTCCTGCTGCCAGCAGATGGTCCTTTGACTATAACTGAATGTTGGCATATAGATGTCTTCAGGTTAAGACTTTTATCAAACATGTGAAGTTTAAGGCAGATCGGACATTGTGTGGTTGAGTTACAACAACTTCCTGTTTCGTGGCGCATACATTAGCACTTCTAAATATCTGGCTTCCTGTTGGTTTTCAGATTGTGAAAACATGGCGTTATGGAGCCATTTTGCCACATCTAATTCTGAAACCGATAACAGGCGTAAATTTTCGCCACTTTATGAAAATCACAAAACTTTGCACACGCGTCAGGCGTGTGCAAAATGTTGTGATTTTTCGTGCGTGTTTAGGCCCTCAAAAAAGCTATTAATTTGGGAGAATAATAATAATAATTAAAGCTGCAAGCAGCGATGAAATGGCCCTTGCACCCGGGACCACCGCCACCCAGTGGCTTCAGGAAAACAGCGAATAGTGAGCGACGTTCATTTAAGCAGGTAATTATAGGAGAAATATGACAAACTCACTTCAATGTGCCATTGACATTGTGTGCCTGAGTTACAACAACTTCCTGTTTCGTGGCGTAAATCGCATGCATTAGCACTTAGCCAAGTGTTGCATGATTTAACGTGTTTCTAGCATGTTTGGGACTTGATGGCATATTTTAATGTGTTTCTGGGAGTGAATTACTGTGTAAAGCATGCCATTTCCTGTTACTGTTCCTGACTCTTATCAAACATGTGAAGTTTGGGGCAGATCGGACATTGTTTGCCTGACTTACAACAACTTCCTGTTATATGGCCAATCATCAGACTTTGTCAGGCCGCCACAGACACGTCCTTTAGGGAAAACTCAAGATCTTCATAATTTGACATCATCAAAGCCTTAAGATTAGACTGACCAAATATGGTGTTGATCTGATTTAAATCTCTAGGTGAAGTTGATTAAAGTACAACGTCTGGAAATGGCAAAATTTGCAACAAATTTGAAAAGAAAATTCTAAATATCTGACTTCCTGTTGGTTTTCAGATTGTGAAAACATGGCGCTATGGAGCCATTTTGCCACACCTAATTCTGAAACCCATAACAGATGTAAAGTTTCGCCACTTCTGACGCCTGTACAAATTTTTTTGATTTTTCGAGCGTGTTTAGGCCCTCAAAAAAACGATTCATTTGGGAGAATAATAATAATAATTAAAGCTGCAAGCAGCGATGAAAGGGCCCTCGCACCCAGGACCACCGCCACCCGGTGGCCCCAGGAAAACAGCGAATAGTGAGCAACATGCATTGAAGCAGGTAAATATGGGAGAAATATGACAAACTCACTTCAATGTGCCACACTTCCTGCTGCCAGAAATTAGGAACACCTAATTCTGAAACCCATAACAGACGTAAATTTTTGCCACTTCTGACGCCTGTGCAAATTTTTGTGATTTTTCGAGCGTGTTTAGGCCCTCAAAAAAGCGATTCATTTGGGAGAATAATAATAATAATAATAATTAAAGCTGTAAATATAGGAGAAATATGACAAACTCACTTCAATGTGCCACACTTCCTTCTGCCAGTAGGAGGTCCTTTGATTATACCTGAATATTGGCATGTAGATGTCCCACCATCGGTGCTCGGGCCCTAATGATAAAAGAATAAGGAAGATTAATTCTCATACAGGCAGAGGTGCTAACATTCGTCGAGAGAACAATAGAAACATGAATGGAGCAAACTGCAATTCTGAGTCTTGAACTGTAGACTCTCAAGTGTTGGCTTTGTAAATATATTTTGATTATGAGTATATCCAAGGACTTATGAGCAGCAATCTTTTTATTTTGGTTATGTCATTTATGCCCCAAAGAGGTTAAACCATCAAAATATGAAGAAAATATTTTAGATTTTTTTTTAAATATGAGGGAATAGCAATGCACTAACCTTGGCTAAGGTATTTATCTGACAAAATGATTTGGCAATAAAGGTGAACTACAGCTACAGGTTTGTGTTATCAGCTAAAGAAAAAGCACAGAAAAACAAAAAACTCACTGGAAAAAGCACGCACTGACTACAGCATAATCGGTTATTAATATTTGGTTGGTTCTCTCTTGTTTTTGTACATAGTTTCTTATTATGACAGTCTGGACAAAAATGATGTTGCACCATTTGGCATTTCATTGTGCTATCACAAATATGATAACAAATTTACTTACAAAATCTTTAACATATTATTAATAATATTTGAATAAAGGGTGAATATGTACATTTTCATTGGCTTGACATCACTTTTGGCCACTATTGTACACACACACACACACACACAGTCACTGACACACATATTATCACACACACACACAAACACACACACACACACACACACACACACACACACACACACACACACACACACACACACACACACACACACACACACACACACACACACACACACACACACACACACACACAAACGCACACTCTCTCTCTCTCACACACACACAGACACACAGTCACTTACACACTCACAAAGCTGTGGATCATCCAGGGAACGACACACACACACACACACACACACACACCTGTTGGGTTTTCATGTTTTATGGGGACTTTCCATAGGTGTAATGGTTTTTATACTGTACATACCGTATATTCTATCCCCCTACACTGCCCCTGCCCCTAAACCTACCCATCACAGGAGACATTTTGCATTTTTACAGTCAAAAAACATCACTTAGTCTGATTTATAAGATGTTTTCCTCATGGGGACCAAAAAATGTCCCCACAAGGACGAGGATTTCGGATATTGCCATCTTTGTGGGGACATTTTTCCCCATAACGTAGGGATTACCAGTCCACACACACACACACTCACATGCATACACTCTCACACACACACACACACACACACACACACACACACACACACACACACACACACACACACACACACACACACACACACACACACACACACACACAGTCCCTCACTCACACACATCCTCTCTCACACACACACACACACAGTCATTCACACACATATTCTCAAACACACTCTCACACACAAATACACAGTCACTATCTCTCTCTCTCTCTCTCTCTCTCTCTCTCACACACACATACACAGTCACTTACACACTCACATGCACACATACACACTCACACACACGCACACACACACTCATACACTTTTACACAGTCACACACACACACACACACTTTCTCACACACACACTCTCATACACACACACACACACACTCTCATACACACACACACACACACACACACACACACACACACACACACACACACAGTCACTCACTCACATCCTCTCACACACTCACACACAGTCATACACACGCACACACATTCTCACACACTCACTCAATCACACACACACACACACACACACACACACACACAATCTTTGCGCTATTTTTGAGTCCTGTGGAATCATGAAGCGAGCCTTAGGCTGTGTGTTACGTGTGATGATCAGTGACACTAGTTTATTAATCACGACTACATGGAATTCATGGAAGCAGCAAACGAAAAGTTTTGTGTCGTGCCTTCCGTTTGTTTTCATAAATCATTTCAAATCCACAACATGAATTCATATCTTTATATAACTGTACATGTGTACAAATCCACATTTTCAATTCAAATACACGCAATTCACACACACGAGATCTGTGAATCAGCATGCGTGCAGTCCATTAGTGTTCTCGTTCTGCAGCCTCTATTATTCTCCTCTCACTGCCATGAATCTTCATTTTGTTCTGTCCCACTTCTTTTATTTTCCCTTTATTCCACATAGCTAACAATCACACACCCGTGACTGTCATTAGCTCGCTGACAAGCAGAATAACTTTCAAGCCATGTTCTCTGATAGAAGAGTGTGCGTTTTGATGCTCCTCTTAAAGACTCGCTGCCAACTTTAGTGTTGAGGGTAAAAATAGAGCTGTTAAAAGTTTTTTATTCAAATTGATTACATTAAATGCCAATTACATGATTAAATTAATCGCATGCATGGCTGAAGATGAAGAGGATGAATAATGAAGATAATTCATAGTCATTCAGAGAGTAAATCACTGAAATGCCTTTAGAAGTCAGTATAGTGTTTTACTTTTAAACAAAATCAATTGCAATGTTATAACAATGTTAAATTAACAGTCCTATGTCCAGGGGCGTTTCTAGGATTTTCATTTTAGGGCGACTCAGCCCCCAGTGAGGATATGAAAAAAAAAAAAAAAGGTAACACTTTAGTTTAGGGTCCAATTCTCACTATTAAATAGTAGCTTATTAGTATGCATATTAGGATATTGGCTGTTTATTATTACTTATAAAGCAAATATTAATGCCTCGTTCTGCATGACCATATTGTACATCCCTTAATCATACAATGTAGGCAGATTTATAATCACTGAGATCCCACATGTGAGGTTAGGGGGTTCGAGGACATGGCCCCTCGAGAACATCTTGATTTCTATGATCTACACGTGCATTTTAAGATGTTCTGAATGCCAAAAAAATAGATAACAATAGCTTGAAAACCATGTCAGTGGGCAGATATGACTGATTAAGTGTTTCCATTTTTTCAGTGAAGAAAGTAAACATGTTTAACTGATATTTAAATGTACAAATCAAAATGGCAAAATAAGACAAAAGTTTATTAATTTGCCTGAATATTTTGTCATTTGTTTAACATTTCTGACTTAAAGAAGCAGCTGTCAAATATGAAACGTTTAGTTTAGCTTCATATCTCTCACTTGACGTCGAGTCGTGCTGCTAAAGTTCGAGCTCAGCCTCAGCAGCTTCTGTGAACATAAAGCCCGCCTACTCTGATTTGATTGGTTTTCTCAAATATTTTGACATTGACGAGATGTGACAGACCAATGAGCTCTATTCGCCGCCACAGCGGATTGAAGAACACGCTGATTAACGCAGATTAAAAGACGGGACAAAGCCGAAACCTCCCGCCAGTTTCATATGTTTGAAAGGTTAATCGCACATTTGTTTAGGGGGGCTGGACTGAAGCCCCCCTAAAAAAGTCCTAGTGACGCCCATGAATATATCAATGATATGATTATTAATTACAGCCTTACCGAAGAGTTCAAGTGCTCTAAAGTAAGACTCCAGATGACTTTGAAGGACTCCAAAGACCAGTCCATCAGTAATGCCGTTCCACCCCTGTTAACTGGATGGAAATGGACACCATCCGACGCGGAGCAGTAAGCAACGTCAGCCCTGAGGCACAGTGACATTTTAGGGCACGTCCAGTTGGGAAGAGGAGGCTTTGGCCTTACACCAAGTAAGCCAACTTGGCATAAGACCTCAACATCAGAGAGGAGGAAAATGGTGGCCGAGGAGGTGCGCCGTCAGGAGGAGGTGCAAAGGCTGTCTCTCTTGCCAAGTATGGACAATGGATGAGGTGGGAAAGCTCAGCTGGAGGGAGCTCTGGGAAATGGAGGCAAGCAACATCAGCTTCATCATCAGAGCCACCCATGATGTGCAAAAAACCTCTACCAATGGTACGGCGAGGACCCAACTCCAGCGACTCTCAAACACATCACATTCACGGGCAGATGCAATGCAAAGATTGATATTCTCGGCATCTCCTTTATCATGCGTTTCATCTGATGAACCTCAAGATAAGCGCAGATCAATTGTGTATCAGGGCCGTTTGCTCTCATTCAGATTCTCCTCTGATTCTTCAGTGCTGAAACCATCGTGAACGCATTTGTGACGGGCATATCTACACACAGCGTAGTACGCCTTCATCTATCTCTTTCTGAGAACGCAAGTGAAAAAAGCAAAAACACAGAGGTCGGAAGAGGCTTGTGCGATTGTGAGAAAGAATAATGAGCTCGTCTGCCGTTAACAATCCCCCTTTTTTTCCCTCATTTCAGAAGCCAGCGGCAGAATTCCAGGTTTGTCGTTTGTCAGGCTACGGTCAGACTGTCAAGCGGCCTATCTATTTCTGTACGGCCTTTATCTTTCACCAGCCCTGCATCACCGGCTGCGTAATCATTATTTTACACAAAAACAGCCACTGGTGGATGTAATAAAAAGCTCTTATTAAATGCCCAATTGCATTGGGCTATTGTGAGCATGTCATAGAGTTTGGGAATCAGCAGAGCGCTCGTCCCGAGGAAATAAACAACACCTTCTGCCAGAACTCCAAACCTCAAATATGACATTAGCTCTCCTGTGCCGAACAAAACCTGATAAATCAATCAATGTGCACTAAAGTCAAGGACAGACTCATGGCTTTACTTCAGACCACAAGCAGGCAGGCGTTTGCTCACATTTCATACATTATACTGGGGTGAAACGGGGAAAAATGGGCATTACCTTGACAGGAAAGGGAAATTATATCCAATTATATCAGTTTCTTATGTGAAACCAAATATCCGGTCCACACCGCTCTTGCATACTTCATTCTTTTCTACAACACACGTTAACTATTTAAAATGGGCCATTTTCATTAAAGGGGTCATGAACTGAGAAGTCATTGTAACCAATCCCAGAAAAGGACTCGTTGTGGAATGAGCCAATCGGTGAAAGACCGCCTCTGCAGAAGAAGATCAACGCCTACTTCATCATCACAACTTTGGCCCCGCCCACTGGAGTGTTAGTGAGATGACGAGGAGAGAAGAGCGATACAGGATCACTGGACTACCTTCCAAAGGATCCTAATGCTAGGGATGTGCTTATTTATTCTCAACAGTGTGAATGTCTCAGGCGAGCATTATTTATTTGTGTTCGCTACATTTCACATGGTACATTTTGCTCACATTTCATACATTATACTGTGGTGGAATGGGGAAAAATGGACATTACCATGACAGGAAAGGGAAATTATATCCAACAATAGTATCCGTTTTTCTTGTGAAACCAAATATCCAGTTTGTTCCGCTCATGCATCCTTCATGCTTTTCTACAACACACGTTAACTATTTAAAATGGGCCATTTTCATTTAAGGGGTCATGAACTGAGAAGTCTCAGTTGAGCATTATTTATTCCTTGTTAGCCCAAAATCAACTTTAATTGTAACCAATCCCAGAAAAGGACTCGTTGTGGAATGAGCCTATCGGTGAAAAACCGCCTCTGCAGAAGAAGATCAACGCCTACTTCATCATCACAACTTTGGCCCCGCCCACTGGAGTGTTAGTGAGATGACGAGGAGAGACGAACAGACTAAAAATAACATCACCTTCCAAAGGATCCTAATGCTGGGAATGTGCTTATTTATTCTCAACAATGTGAATGTCTCAGGCGAGCATTATTTATTTGTGTTCGCTACATTTCACTGTGGATTCTTTAAGAAATCAGTTGCAATTTCGGCGCAGGCTTTGACGATATGGACTCGACAGTAATGCCACAACATGTGAGTAACTGTGTTCATTCTAATGCCTGATCTGAGACCAGTGATTTCTGATATGATTCATGTACAGTCAGATGTTCTTTATCTGTGTGTCCGTAAATCAAACCAGTGACTAAACGCTCAACTTCACATTGTTTCTAGTAGATGAAAATAATCTGTTATTTTAACTGAAATCAAATTATACATAGAAAGCGATCAAAGGACTCTCCCTTTACAACCTCTGGAGCTGTCAATCAAACAGTGTGAGTTTATCTGGACTCTCGCCAAAACTTCCATTATGTAATCAATGATGCTATTACACTGCACAACAAAGCTCTTACTGTATTTACATGGTGTTTGCATGGTTATTTATGGTGAAAGCATCCGTGAGAGTGCAGAAATCGCATTGCAACGACGAGATCATTGACGAATTCATACATTTAATTTAAAAGTATCATGTAATCTCAACTTAAAAATTCTTAGTAGTGGAAACTTGGCTAGGTTTAACTAGCTAATTCATTAAATGCTAACTTGATAATTGGCAAAACACAATGCTTTGATAGCATTAGAATAGCAAATGCTAATTGAATATGGCAATATGTAACATTTAATATCTGTTCTCAACCCAAGCTCATGCTCCACTCGTCTATGATGGAAATCCCCCCAAAACATAACAGAAACTCTTCTAAATTAGAATAGCAAAGCATTAAACAATACTAAAACTCCCACTTAACATTAATCTTGCACTGTAAACCCAAATAAGTCGGCAAAACAAAAATTGAAGCAATCAGTTGTATTTGTACTCATACAGTTTAATTGCTCTGAACTTGAAATATTTGAGTAAGCTAATTCATACATTTAACCTATCTCAAATTTTTGGTAGTGGAAACTTGACAAGATTTAACTAGCTAATTCCCTAAAAACTAACTTGCTAATTTGCAACACAATGCTTTGATGGCTTTAGCATAGCAAATGCTGATTGAATATGGAAATTTGAAACATTTAATATACCCAAGCTCATGCTCCACTCGTCACCATGATGAAAATCCCACAAAAACCCAAACAGAAACTCTTCTAAATTAGCATAGCTAAACATTAAATACTGCTAAATCCCCCACTTAACATTAATCTTGCACAAAAAAACACATTATATAACACTTAATTTGACCATTTGCTCTCCCTTTCGAGTGACATTGCAAAGCATGCTGGGAAATAGAAATCCCAGCCCAGTTTCAGTTAAATTTAAGTTTGTCTAAATGAAAAGAACCAAAACTCAAAACAATGAAACAGTTCAGATGACTTAAAATGTGTCCGTTTTGTGAACTCAAAAGAAAAATAAAGTTCTAAATACTCATAAAAGCTCATTTGATTGAACTCATTTGTTTAAGTTTTTCCAACTCAAATGAATTAATAATTGTAAGCATTAGGGGTTAACTAATGTTAGCAAATGAAACCTTATTGTAAAGTCGTTTTGTTATAGTTCTGGTTTTAGTTCACTACACTAACTCACACTGGCAGAACAAACACACAAACATCTATCTTTATAGATTTAGACCGATGTGCTCTTTCTTCTATGAAATAAAGCAGGAATGGACTTTCTGGTTAGTCCATCTTGATGCTCATTGTTCCCACAATTTATTAGGCTAATTATGTTTCGTCTTCAGCGATTCCTGGAAGAAAATCGAGAGGTTGGATTTACTTATTTTATCCTGCAAGACATCAGCAAGTAATAGCATTGATTTTGTAACAAGAGCAAGGCATGAAGGGAAAGATTACACCCAATTATTTTGTTTTTACCAATTCCTGAGACATTCTTGGGGTAAAACGAGCTACAGTTTATGAAGTTTTGCAGATGAATAAAAGATTTGATCCATTGTTTTGGATTAAATCTGTTAGACATGTTATGTTGTGGTGTGACCTCCTGCCACTGCCATGTTCTCACAAAATCTGTGTTTCCTCATTGTGTGAACAGTGTCAGATACTAAAATAATGTGCGGTGTCAGGTCAGAGATTTATAACAAACATAACTTCAAGATGGTTTCAAACTGTTTTAGCTCACTTTAAAGCACATATGAATTCATTTCAGCAGTCATTTAGTTCTCTATAGGGATGTTCATTACTAATAGGACCTACAATCCCAAACAATTCCTTTACAATTTGTGTGATCGAGCGGAAATGCACATTAAAAAAGACAGTAACCGACAAGAGATGGAACAAAACAGGTTTAAATACAAGACAAATGACAGGTGATATTATGTAACCAAAGAAACAGTCAGTAACCAATGCTGTGTTCCAGTTGGTTTTTATTATGCCCTTCACTTGCTAACTTCCCTCCGTCTCGTTCACTCAGATGTGCGTCATTGCTTGAGTGCAAATGGACTGAACTGGAACTTTCTAAGCCCTCGATCACTTGGAATCCACTATGGAGTTGATTTATTATTATTTGTTTCCCTTACAAAATGGTTTAATGCAGCATTCTATATGTATATAGGTGTGTTTGGGTTGTTTTAAATGTTGTAAAAAAAAATATATATATAAATATCATAGAGTTGTTTGTGGTGTGGTAAATTAAACGTGATATGCGGTGACATCACACTTGTGTTGCACTGTGGTATATGAAGCTGTCTGAAGTGTATATAAGAAGAAGACTCGCTCCCTCGGTCAAAATCGAGGCAGTGAGGGTCTGTCCATATAAACTTCCCTCGTCCACTTCATGAAGTGGAACGCACTTCAAAATGGCGGCGGGGATTCCCCCGAGGGGAAGTGCTTAGGGAAGTTCACAAGTGCGTGTCTAAAACTGGAGTGGAACCCAGCACAAACCTGAACGAGCAGAGAAACAGGAACTAAACAAAACAAAACACAACAGAATATCAAAATAAGAGTCCAAGTTCGTGACGCATATTGTGTAGTTTAGGGTGACCATATTTTGACTACCGAAAACCAGGGCGCTCGGCCCAACAATGAGATACTCAAATGATACTCAAAGTTTACTCAAATATTCCTTATTAATTTCAATACATTTAAAGTTTGCCCCCTCTGTATGGTTCGAATATTTTTAAATTAGGGTTAGGGTTGGGTACCGTTCACATTTTAACCGGTACCTGAAATGCGGTACTAGTACCCAACGGTAACTTTTTTTTGGTGGTACTTTAGGGATGTTTACATCAATAACTGTAAGGAAACTGTAAGTCATTTATAGAAGTGTTATTGACATTATGCCAGAGCTGTCTTGGTCTCTGTCTGCCATTGTCTGTGATGTTTGATTACTGTAATATTTACCAGTAAACAGTAGGCTACTAGCTACTTAATTTAATTCATAAAAACAATATATATATATTTTCTGGTAATCAAATGAAGTCAAAAGACATTAAAATAATTTATCTTTTAATTTAATTAAACTTTTTTTGTCAAACAAAGCGCTGCACAACAGAGCTATATACGGTTAAAATTAAAACACGAAGAAAAATGTTAATTTATTACTTGAAAAAATAAAGTTTTGATAATTTATTATTATTACATTAGTGTTAGTATTATTATTACATTGAGACGTATCTGAATTCTACTGTACGACAGTGATGTATTTGTCAAGTTAGCTAAACTTTTATTTTGACGGGTTGCTGTGAAGACCTTTGAGTTTCTGTGTGTTTATGACGGTAGTTTTTCTCAAATAAAACGGTAAAATGCTGATAAAGTGACTCTCAGTGGCTCTGGAGATTACATTCGTGCGTTCATGTCCTCATATGAGACCGACACGTGCGTGTGTGTGTGTGTGTGTGTGTGTGTGTCTGGACTGGTAATCCCTACGTTATGGGGACAAAATGTCCCCACAAAGATGGCAATATCCAAAATCCTCATCCTTGTGGGGACATTTTTAGGTCCCCATGAGGAAAACATCTTATAAATCAGACTAAGTGATGTTTTTTGAAAATGTAAAAATGCAGAATGTCTCCTGTGATGGGTAGGTTTAGGGGCAAACAAAATTCACACAACAAAATTCATAAAACTTTATAACTAAAATAAGAATGAAAACAGAAATTATAAAAATAAAAATGAATTAAAAAACGAAATAAAACATTTTTAAAAAGTACAATTCGCCAGAAGCCGGTGTGACGCTGAACTCACAGCAGATGAGGTTTGAAAACAAGACCTTCAGGAGGAAGATTGACATATTTATTGCTTGATTTTTATTTTTTATTTTTCATAAATCTCTGATGGAGAGTAAGGACGCAGATGTGGAAGCTTATAAAAGCGGTTCATTTTTAAATCAAATCTTTCCACAGGAATTCTTTGCAGGGATTTTTCCTTTAAAGATACATATGAATATTACTGCTTTTCTGTAATATATTTTTAATGTGCATGGCGTATTGATTTATGATCCGAGGACAGATGGTTTGGGAAGGAGTGACCATGTCCTTTCATAATATTCGGATGCATATTACTAGAATATTGCCTTTTTATTAGTACTTGTTAATGCATGACCATAGTCTACATCCCATAATTCTAATTTAACAACTACCTTACTAACTATAAGCAATAATTATGAGTTTATTAGGAGGCAAAAGACATCAAATAACCAGCAAACATGACAACATTTCTGATGCTCCGGGTCAAAGCGTGCAACGTCTTTTGTTTGCCGTGTTTCACACACACGAAAAACCCAAACGCGTATCATCATCTTCATTTTTCTCCCCAGAGACAACACTTTTATTTTTAGATAAGGGTCTAGAAAAGCATCGAGCAATTGTCGGCAATGATTTAAAGTTTTAGTGGCTGCATGGGCTGACCTTTTAAAAACAAGTTGTGCGAACACAGCGGTGACTAATGTTTGTGTGGTTGTGCTTCGACATCACACACTTCAGGTGAATGTCTATAAAGGTCAAACATGAAAGCGCAGGTTAATATCATTCAGTCTGAAGGACTCTCTGATTTCCAGTCACATTGTTTGTATAGATGTAGCACGAGCCGAGCGGTTAATGCAAAGGTAACAGAGGTGACGCCTCGGCAGGAAGCTGGGAAGCGGCAAATCCAATTGGGTGACACATAATTAAGCTGGCAGAGAGCTTCCTGCGGCAAAGACGCTTACAAGAGAAACACCCCCAGCCTCTCTGCTGGAAGCACATAGAGAGCACAGACATTAAATGATCCGAGGAAAATATTCCTTTAAATATTAAGTTAAGCTCATTCGGAGCAAATCGGGTGGATCGGTGGCCTATATACTGAGGCTGCAAAAAATGATGTTCGTCCTCTGTTATTTCATCTTGTTTTCCAGTATACATATCTAAACATTATTAAATCAAGATACAATTACATCAGAAGCAAATGGACTTAAGATAACAAGTGTTTTTTTTTTTTTTCAAAATGAAGTGACTTTATGCTTAAAAGTAGAAAAAATATCTGCAGATGAGTTCTGAAAAATAACCTTGTTACCCATATACCCATACACTCTAAAAAATGCTGGGTTAAAAACAACCAAAGTTGGGTTGAAAATGGACTAACGCAGCAATTGGGTTGTTTTAACCCAGCAAATGGGTCATTTTAACCCAGCAGTTGGGTTAAATGTTTGCTTTGCCAATGGTGTGTTCCCAGACCCAACATCTTGATGTGGCTCTGGCTTGTCAGGCTAACTCTTTACAATTACAAATGTTCTGAAATAAATGGCCTTTTTGAAAGGACGCCTAGACTTTTCTTGACATAAAAGCTTACATAAGCTACATTACTGAGAGAATTATCCTCAAATTTGAATCAAAACATGATCAGACATTCAGTTTTATATTTAGGTTATTTTCAGGCTCTTAACATTAAAGTCTCATACATTTTTCCCTAAGTGAAAAAAAAAAAAAAAAAAAAAAAAAAAAAAAACGTGAGTCACTTACATGTATATTTGATCTTGTTTTACTCTGTTCCTATACTACTTTGAGTTATGACTCTTGGGTAACACAATTGCAAGTGTCTAGTTTAAAATAAAAGCAGATTTATGAATATAGACCATAGGGTTTTAAGAGCTGCAGACATTTTTATTTGGGTATATCGTTTTCAGGAAATTCTCAAAAACAGGGGTGCAGGTCAAGCGGATAAATCTAAAGTTTTCTGAAAAATGTATCAAAATAAAGCGGCTGCGCTTAAGGCGAGAACAAATATCTGCCGAACCTGTTTTCACTTTAACTCCGATGGCAGATATTGTTTAATCTTTTAAGCATAAAGTTATTTCATTTTAAACTTTTTTTCTTCTTTTTTCAGAAAACAAGACTTAATATCTAAAGTAATTTTGCATCTCAAGTAAATGCAAAACAAGACAAAAACACAGAGGAAGAAAATACTTTTACAACAGGAAGGTTGTGAAATTTCATCTCGAGCAATAACATTTGCAAACACAAATGCAGAATTACACCAGGCTCCCCGGGGACCAGAGGTAAATCGGTGCTGGATCCATCTTGATCAGGGCTTCCATGAACCATAACACATTGATTGAGACGTCGGTCAAATGAAACTGTGTGAAGTTCATGAATTGATAGTATTGAGAAGATCATAGAAAATAGGCCTATAGATTGCCAACGCTACATCACGTCTCCAACTGTATCAGGATCGTCCTTATTTGTATTGTTTAGCAGATATGCACATTAATAACAGAACTCAAACTACTGAATGACATCAAAGAGAAAACAAGGTTATTTGATGTGCATTATGAGGCTGTATAGAGACAGGTTTGAATGAGAGCTAGATTCTCTCAGCATGATACCCACACAAAGCAAGAGCTGTGCTTTCTAATAAATCGAACGTTTGCTAGGAACACAGCGGTGGTTGTCCGGCCGGCTTAAAATGCTGGAATGAACACCTCCGAGCGACCGTGACTCCAGCCCGAGTCTTTCCACGAGCATCACAACCTGATTTGAGTCATTTGCTGAGGTGAAGAGTTATCCAGCAATCTTGGTAAGGCCTCGGGCCTTCATGGCCAGCCAACAAAGACCGCCCAGAATAAGAACAACAATGCATGCTTTCAAACTGATTTTCAAAAGGGACATTTGAGTGCGGAAAAAAAAAACACACATTTGAGAAAATAGAGCATATTGTGTGCTTTCGCTACACCTACACCAGGTCAAAGTACTGACTATCCAGTTCTAGCTTCTGTCTCCTTCCTCTTTTAGGAGAAAAACACAAAATATAGCCAAATTTAACCTATCCATGCTCACACTCCAAGGTAAATCCCAACTAGTGTTCATTTTGTCACCTATTTCTAATTTTGTCTTAGTCTTAGTCTTGTGCCAAATGTCCTTGTTAGTTTTAGTCATATTTAGTCATCCACATATCTTTTTTGTTAGTCAAGCTTTAGTCGACTAAAAGTCTCGTCATTTTAGTCTAGTTTTAGTCAAAAGACAACTCAAGGTATCTTAGTCAAGTTTTAGTTGACTAAAAGTCTCATAATTTTAGTCTAGTTTTAGTCAAAAGACAACTCAAGGTATCTTAGTCAAGTTTTAGTTGACTAAAAGTCTCATAATTTTAGTCTAGTTTTAGTCAAAAGACAACTCAAGGTATCTTAAGTCAAGTTTTAGTCGACTAAAAGTCTCGTCATTTTAGTCTAGTTTTAATGAAAAGACAACTCAAGGTATCTTAGTCAAGTTTTAGTCGACTAAAAGTCTCGTCATTTTAGTCTAGTTTTAATGAAAAGACAACTCAAGGTATCTTAGTCAAGTTTTAGTCGACTAAAAGTCTCGTCATTTTAGTCTAGTTTTAATGAAAAGACAACTCAAGGTATCTTAAGTCAAGTTTTAGTCGACTAAAAGTCTCGTCATTTTAGTCTAGTTTTAGTCAAAAGACAACTCAAGGTATCTTAGTCAAGTTTTAGTTGACTAAAAGTCTCATAATTTTAGTCTAGTTTTAGTCAAAAGACAACTCAAGGTATCTTAGTCAAGTTTTAGTCGACTAAAAGTCTCATCATTTTAGTCTAGTTTTAGTCAAAAGACAACTCAAGGTATCTTAAGTCAAGTTTTAGTCGACTAAAAGTCTCGTCATTTTAGTCTAGTTTTAATGAAAAGACAACTCAAGGTATCTTAGTCAAGTTTTAGTCGACTAAAAGTCTCGTCATTTTAGTCTAGTTTTAATGAAAAGACAACTCAAGGTATCTTAGTCAAGTTTTAGTTGACTAAAAGTCTCATAATTTTAGTCTAGTTTTAGTCAAAAGACAACTCAAGGTATCTTAGTCAAGTTTTAGTCGACTAAAAGTCTCATAATTTTAGTCTAGTTTTAGTCAAAAGACAACTCAAGGTATCTTAGTCAAGTTTTAGTCGACTAAAAGTCTCGTCATTTTAGTCTAGTTTTAGTCAAAAGACAACTCAAGGTATCTTAAGTCAAGTTTTAGTCGACTAAAAGTCTCATAATTTTAGTCTAGTTTTAGTCAAAAGACAACTCAAGGTATCTTAGTCAAGTTTTAGTCGACTAAAAGTCTCGTCATTTTAGTCTAGTTTTAGTCAAAGGAAAACTCTATATATTGTGTGGCAAAATAAGTTACTTAAAATACATATAACCTGCATAATGTATGTGCCACAACACCTTAGCTAAGTGGTTGATTTACAGCGTAAATGCCTAAAATCAGCATTAGCTTACGAGACGATGAGCACAAATATCGATTTCGATCTTGATTTAGTATGAATTCATATATATATATATAGCCTACTGTACATATAAGAAAAAATAAGTTTGCCTTTTAGCACTATTTTAAACTTTTTTTGGGGGTTAAATTATATTCACTATTGCATTCATTCACTATTATTAACATTTTAAAATTTCACAAATAAGCAGTTATGATCTGCAATACTTTTTTGAGCAACTAGACTACATGTATATTGATTAAAGAGCCATACAGGCACCAGTAATGGCATTACAAATGAACATTTTATTTTTCCAACCACACAATTACTGTAATTTGCCTCTTTGCATTGGAATTCTCTATATTTGTACTTTAATTACTACACTAATTGTAATCTAAATAATAAAAATATTAGAAGACAAATGTTTTAAGTGGTCATTAATGGACCATACATATTGCACAAATAGTATTTAGTACCAAAATATCTCCTCAAAATATTCAATAAATACAGTATTATTGAACTAAAATATAGGCTATTTATTTCAAAAATAGTTAAGGTGTATGGTCACATTTGACCACCAATGAGTATGAGTGTGACCAATTAGTAAGAAATACCTGAGGGCTAAATACAATAAAACTTAGCATCTCCACCACTCTACATAATATAATGATACTGTAAATATGGTTGACCTAATAATCAATAATAATCGTAATAATCGTAAGTCAGCCAATCACAGCAGTGGGCGTTTACACTGGAGTCTCACAGCAGCCAATCACAGCAGTGGGCGTTTACACTGAAGTCTCACAGCAGCCAATCACAGCAGTGGGCGTTTACACTGAAGTCTCACAGCAGCCAATCACAGCAGAGGGCGTTTACACTGAAGTCTCACAGCAGCCAATCACAGCAGTGGGCGTTTACACTGAAGTCTCACAGCAGCCAATCACAGCAGAGGGCGTTTACACTGAAGTCTCACAGCAGCCAATCACAGCAGAGGGCGTTTACACTGAAGTCTCACAGCAGACACGCCCCTTCAAATCAGAGGCTAAAATCAGTGTTGGAAAAATGCCTTTCATTTCTAAATTATGACATTTATTGTTGAAAAAATCATACTAGCATTATAAGTGCACCCCAGGAAACAATGCAGTTCATAACCCTTTAACAACTGCCATATTCATTAACATAAATAAATAAACAAACAATAAATAATGAATGAAATATAAATAACTACAAAATTATGAACTATGTCATCATGTTGCCTTCAGTGATGTAATCTATAAAACGTAGAGTCACCAAACTTTAGAGTTTACAGTAAAAAAAACAAAAAAAAAACACGTATTTGCTATAAAATAAAAAGTGCAGTAAAAGCAAAAGCTAAATGATTATGTTTTCACTCACTCTAAGCCTCGACTTCACCCTGTAGCAAAGCAATCTCAGTTTATCCACACCTTGGACCTGCAGGAGGTATAAAACCTGACCAGCACTCACTCTCAGGGGGTAAAAAAACAAGATTCTGGGTTTTTTCAAATCAATGAAATGTTGGACCTCTCAAATATCCTGCTCTGATTCATCCAGAAACTTGTGCAGTCGTTTGAAAGTCGAACTGTTCATCGTTTCGTCTGCTACACCTTCTATCACTGACAGAGTTATCATGACACATCAGATACAAGACTTCCATTAAACTCCTTCACTGGTGTTTCCAAAGAGAAGTTTGCTGCAGCTCTTCAGCTCGTTCGGTTCTCATATCGGCTCTCGGCGGACTCTGTGAACGACACAAGCGACACTATGGAGGTGGTGTGAGGAGCTCTGTGTCTAATCTGAGCTGACTCGGAGACGCTTGACCTCCACAGCAAACAATAAACTTCCAAAGAACCTTGATCTGATGTCACAGACTGACCGTATGAATTATTGCATCTTCAAGATGAAAAGAACTTCCTATAAGTAGGATAAAAAAGGGCATTGAAGGGGCAGTCGTGACGTTTCATTTGTTTTGCATTGGAGATGCTGTTTGTATGTTGTATTGGATGAATCATTGGATGAATCATATCCAATATTCCAAACATCCCATGACAGATTTTATTATGCTGATTGCTCTTCTCCAGATTATGGGCTTCAATGAAGCATGTCATTGCTGCTTAAAACTCTCAGCCGCAGGAAAACCCCATGTTTGTTGACTAAATATTTAAATGTCATGCAAAGCAGAAAATACATGTCTGATATGATCTTAATTTGATGTACATTGTGAATTCAAAATAAGTGCAGCTCAGTCCACAGCATTTGTGGCATAATGTGGATTACCACAACAAGAGTTTTTGTTGGATGTAAATGCAGAATCTTACAAATGTATTTAAAAAGAAAAGATGACGTGATTTGTTTGCATTATTTGATAATGATATTTGCATTATTCCATGTACTTCACAGAATAACACACATATACACTGATCAGGCATAACATTATGACCTAATGTGTTGGTCCCCCTGACTCGTTCAGGCATGGACTCCACTAGACCCCTGAAGGTGGTCTCTGGCACCAAGGAGTTGTGAGGTGTGGCCTCCATGGATCGGACTTGTTTGTTCAGCACATCCCATAGATGATCGATTGGATTTAGATCTGGGAAATTGGAGGCAGAGTCAACGCCTCAAACTCATTGTTGTGCTGAAAGAGCCACAGCCACCAGGGAATACCGTTTCCATGAAGGTGTACATGGTCTCAACAATGCCTATGTAGGTTGTACGTGTCAAAGTCACATCCACATGGATGGAGGACCCAAGGTTTCCCAGCAGAACATTGCCCAAAGCATCACTGCCTCCGCCGGCACGTCTTCTTCCCATAGTGCACCTGGTGCCATGTGTTCCCCAGGTAAGCAACGCGCATGTGATGTAAAACAAAGCGTGATTCCTCAGACCAGGCCACCTTCTTCCATTGCTCCGAGGTCCAGTTCTGATGCTCATGTGCCACTGTTGGCGCTTTCGGTAGAGGACATGGGTCAGCATTGGCACCCTGACCCGGTCAGCGGCTATGCATCAGAACCAGCATTAACTTCTTCAGCAGTTTGAGCTCCAGTAGCTTGTCTGTTTGATCGGACCAAACAGGACAGCCTTCGCTCCCCACATGCATCAATGTGCCTCGGCTGCCCATGACCCTGTGGCCGGTTCTCCACTGGTCCTTCATGACCCTGTGGCCGGTTCTCCACTGGTCCTTCATGACCCTGTGGCCGGTTCTCCACTGGTCCTTCATGACCCTGTGGCCGGTTCTCCACTGGTCCTTCATGACCCTGTGGCCGGTTCTCCACTGGTCCTTCATGACCCTGTGGCCGGTTCTCCACTGGTCCTTCATGACCCTGTGGCCGGTTCTCCACTGGTCCTTCATGACCCTGTGGCCGGTTCTCCACTGGTCCTCCATGACCCTGTGGCCGGTTCTCCACTGGTCCTCCATGACCCTGTGGCCGGTTCTCCACTGGTCCTTCATGACCCTGTGGCCGGTTCTCCACTGGTCCTCCATGACCCTGTGGCCGGTTCTCCACTGGTCCTTCATGACCCTGTGGCCGGTTCTCCACTGGTCCTCCATGACCCTGTGGCCGGTTCTCCACTGGTCCTTCATGACCCTGTGGCCGGTTCTCCACTGGTCCTTCATGACCCTGTGGCCGGTTCTCCACTGGTCCTCCATGACCCTGTGGCCGGTTCTCCACTGGTCCTTCATGACCCTGTGGCCGGTTCTCCACTGGTCCTTCATGACCCTGTGGCCGGTTCTCCACTGGTCCTCCATGACCCTGTGGCCGGTTCTCCACTGGTCCTTCATGACCCTGTGGCCGGTTCTCCACTGGTCCTTCATGACCCTGTGGCCGGTTCTCCACTGGTCCTCCATGACCCTGTGGCCGGTTCTCCACTGGTCCTCCATGACCCTCTGGCCGGTTCTCCACTGGTCCTTCATGACCCTGTGGCCGGTTCTCCACTGGTCCTCCATGACCCTGTGGCCGGTTCTCCACTGGTCCTTCATGACCCTGTGGCCGGTTCTCCACTGGTCCTTCATGACCCTGTGGCCAGTTCTCCACTGGTCCTTCATGACCCTGTGGCCGGTTCTCCACTGGTCCTTCATGACCCTGTGGCCGGTTCTCCGCTGGTCCTTCATGACCCTGTGGCCGGTTCTCCACTGGTCCTTCATGACCCTGTGGCCGGTTCTCCACTGGTCCTTCATGACCCTGTGGCCGGTTCTCCACTGGTCCTTCCTTGGAGCACTTTTGATAGAGACTGACCACTGCAGACCGGGAACACCCCACAAGAGCTGCGGTTTTGGAGATGCTCTGACCCAGTCGTCTAGCCATCACAATCTGGCCCTTGTCAAACTCGCTCAAATCCTTACGCTTGCCCATTTTTCCTGCTTCTAACACATCAACTTTAATGACAAAATGTTCACTTGCTGCCTAATATATCCCACCCACTAACAGGTGATGAAGAGATCATCAGTGTTATTCACTTCACCTGTCAGCGGTCATAATGTTATGCCTGATCTGTGTAGTTAACGTCTTGTACTTTTGAAACACGAACGCTTTTAGATTTGTGGATCGGCTCCATTCACTTCTATTGTAAGTGCCTACGTTTAATGTGGATTCTTGCTGGGACAAGCTGAAATTAATTTTAGTGGTGATCAACATTGCGCCATAAATGCTGTGGAATGAACTTGTGCTAACCCCACAATATTCCTTCATGAATAATGCTCAGCAATGCAAAAGCAGCGTTCCTGTAAAACTGATTCATTATGTAATTAAACTGTGCAGTATCCAGAGTCATTAACTTATCAACAAGTAATCATTCTCAGTCTGAAAGGCCCTAAATATTGCACCCTTCACACACAGACATTAGGCAGGAGATTAATTACCTGCAAACAAACACCTGACCGGCTGAGCGTCTCTAGTGAAGGCATATCTCCCCCATCTCTTCGCTGGCTAATTATGCCCTCTGTCTTTCAATTAGCAAAGCATTTGCAGACTGTCACTCTTCATTGCAGTCGTACAGTCAGTTACACGCAACGCTTATCTTTGACCCAGGAAGACACGCACGTTCCAGGAGATTTGCATTGTTCTTTCATATCTCAGGAGACCTAATGGAATTCTCAGCTATCCTTCATTTTAGTATCAAATTTGTCACAGATGTTTCTGGTAAAATCACATAGGAATATAAAAACAGAAACAAATAATATAATTGGTTCAGTAACTCTAATCTATTAGTTTACTCTTTCTTTAGTGTGTAATGTTGCTGTTCCAGCATGAGTTCTTCTCTATATCAGTGTTTCTGAACTCCCTGAAACGCCTCCATTGTAGTCTTAAGTTTTCTTCCGGGAACCAACACGTCTCAATATTCCTCATTATAATAATTCACACGCAGAATAAAGGGGCGGGGCCTGGTTGAGTTAGTTAGTAGTGTGTTGAAACTGCCGGTTATGGTAAGGGGCGGGACATTTCCCAAACACCAATCACAACACACTGCTCCAGCCGACCAATCAGAGCACAGTGTGCTTTCCAGAAGGAGGGGCTTCATAGAGACAGGAACTAAACAGTGGTTGTGTTTCCTGAAAGCTTCGTTAGCCATCTTTAGCATAGTTCAACGAGTCTGTGTTTTCCGAAACTGTAGTTCCAACAAACATTCACAAACTAAAAATGTAATCTTTAGTTTGTAAAGACATTAAGGGCCAGATTTGCTAACAGCGTGCTCCAGCGCAAACCATTTTTGGACGTTAAAAACTTCTGTCAGGATTTACTAAAGACACGCAGTGATACATTAGTGCTGAAAAGGCGTGGACGGGGTTATTTTTGCTGCTGGTCGTATTAAATATGCGTTTGTAAGAGTTTTCCTTTCAGACGCAAAATTTATGGGAGGAGAGTATTTCAATTAATCATGCAAGGTGATTTACTAAGGTTTGCGCTCGTCAATTTACTGATGTTTACACCACTATTTACTGCCCAAAAAAGCAGTTTAGGTTAGTTCACTTCAAAATGAAGAATTCCTGATAATTTACTCACCCCCATCTCATCCAAGATGTTCATGTCTTTCTTTCTTCAGTGGAAAACATTTTCTTTTTATTATTCTCCTCATAATGGACCTCAATGGGAACCAACAGTTGAAGGTCCAAATCAATGCAGTTTCAAAGGAAGGGCTTCAGAGGCTCTGCACGATCCCAGATGAGGAATAGGGTCTTTATAGGAATAGGGTTATATACTTTTTAACCTCAAATGCGCGACTTCTGTGTTGTTCTTCTTCACGCGAGACGTAGGTGGAAGTACCGACCCAGTGCCGAAAACTAAACAGTCTCACTTCAACTCGTCAGATATTGACATTTGGTCAGGATCCCTTTGGATCCCTTTGGACTTTTTAAAGCACAGGGTACCCTTTGAGCATCATTTTCTGACGTGCAGGGAAGTCCATTCATTTCAGTTGACGCAATTGGTCACGAGACATACGAGAGCCAATGCAATTTCATTGATTTGCAATTTCAAATCAATCTTTTGGCCTCGGAACACTTGGGATATTTGTACTTTTTGAATAAATTGTGCATGCAGTCGGCTATATTCTGTGTTTTATATCATATAATACACAAATGGGTTGGTTTAGGGATGGGGCTTGGTACAGCATAAATCAAAAATAAATACAATAAATGAATGGAGCCCCTGCACGTCAAAAAATTAAGCTAATGGAGTACTCTGTGCGTTGAAAAAAGTGGCGGCGAAGGGTCCTGACCAAGCGTCAATATGTGACGAGTTGGGGGTGTGACCGGGTTGCCGAAAAACATCTAATCTTCTTCTCCAACTTTAAAATTGTCAGACATCGTTGTTTTACCTTTATTTTTGTAAAGGGCATTTGATTTAGTATTTGCACATTCGTTTTAACACTGGGATGGTACTTCCACATACGTGCATGACTTTTCTTATATTATGACATCATACATCATGCAATACATCACAGAAGTTGCACATTTGAGGTTAAAAAGTATATAAATGTTATTTTTTTCTTGAAAATGTCTGATGGTTTGTCTAGATCAGACCCTATTCCTTGTCTGGGATCAGTCAGAGCCTCTGAAGCCCTTCCTTTGAAACTGCATTGATTTGGACCTTCAACCGTTGGTTCTTATTGAAGTCCATTATGTGGAGAAATAACCTGGAATGTTTTCCTAAAAAAGAAAATGTTTTCCACTGAAGAAAGAAAGACATGAACATCTTGGATGAGATGGGGTGAGTGAAAGTTTGAAGTGAACTAATCCTTTAAATCAGGGTCTAACTAGGGCCTTGTAAGACACTGATTAGCTGGTTCAGGTGTTTTTATTTGGGGTTGGAGCTAAACTCTGCATGACAGTGGCCCTCAAGGACAGAGTTTGGAGACCCCTGGTTTAAACCATTCGCTAACTGGTAACAACACTGATTGCATTGGTCATAATAGAAATAATTCATCTGTATTCTTTAATATTTGTGTCGTCAGTAGAGCACGCACTGAACTAACCATGGTTGAACGACAGATTTGCGACAATATGGTTTTGGGAAACAGTCAAGACTAGCTAGTTGATTTCTTTAACGATACATCATACCATGGAAGCTAAGCAGCGAAACCAACACCAGAGCGTTACTGACAAACTGGGAAGAGAGGAACTGCAACAGTGTCATATATGGTATAATGTGCATTAAAGCATGAAAACCTGTTCTAGTAGAGCCAAAAAAAGATTGAAAAAGGGCATAGTATGTCATCTTTAAACAACGCAGTTTATACATTCAACTGCCCTGATATCGAAATCTGCCTGATACCAATCATTCTTCTGTGTCAAAGAAAATCCCAGTGAGTATCTCTCCTCTTCCAGCAGATCCGCCTCCACACACTTCAGACAAACACATCCTGTCGGGGCTCTGGCTGTCATCAAATGTGATTTCCCCGCGTAAATATTTGTGTCAAACAAGCGATGCACTGCCCTGTCACCGCTGAAGGAAAGCCGTGCCTTTCCCCTGTTTGAATTATACCAATTTGTGGCATCATGTCTCGAATGCATGCTGTGCTTTTTTTAATCCCACCACATCTGAGGCTCCCTCTAATGGTGCATAATTCCTCACAAAGTGAGCCCGGCCCGGTGAAGAGGGGATATTTGAGATGATGGGCATGGGCAATAACAGAGCCACTGGGCTGTGCAGGGCGAACGGATCGGTCTGGGAGAAGAGAAGAGAAGTCAGTGAGCGGAGAAGGGAATTGTCAGGCTTTATCAGAGCCACTATCAGCAACACGGCTGGAGAAATGGGCCCTCATAAATTATGAAGGATGTATTATCACACAAATGGAATGGGTGACAGTGATGGAAATTAGAAATGGGATTCAGCTCGTCGGCCGTGCCCGGTAATTATACGGCAACAATATATTACGGCTTCTCCACAGCCCAATGTCAGACGCTCTCACCTGAGCGCAGACGTGCATGAGCGCGCACGCACTTAAATCTCTCATGTTTCTCCGTACTGGAATCCGACGGTGGTCGCTTTGAAATTTAATGATGCTATACAATCTTTCTGGGCCAAATCCCTGCGAAAAAACAGGGTTTTGGCCCATGAATTATAAATTACAATTATTTCCCAAACTCCGCTCTAATGGAAAGGGATCTACTTTGGGGGTATCGCCAAATTCAATTTCCAGACAGTATCAAGGTCATTCCTTTGCATAGGAGTACGAATTGTAATTATTAATTAGCCAGACGGTAATCACTGGTGTGCGTTTCACTTTTGAGAGCAGAAGAGCGAGTGACTGATTGAGTTCTTCTCTCAGAGGTTTAACAGACGAAAGATTTGCACTAAATCACGAGGTGCGAAGATCTCATTTTCTGAGGGATTTCTTTGTTTTTTCTGCGCTTCTACATCTCCGGGACGCTGATTCCCAGCACAGACCGACTGAAAACGAGGTGTATCACATCTAAAACACAAGGCTTTCTTCTGCTTCTCCTTGAGTTCGGTAGATGAAGGTCAGTTGTAAAGCTTCATTGGACTCCGCTACATCTCTCTCTTGGTTTTTTATAGCTGTTTAGATGAGTGTGCATTTCAATTAGACTATTTTCGGCCTCTGTATCAATTGCTTTATACACTGTAAAATTGAATTAGTTAGACTTGCATGAAAACCGATTGCCTTAAAAAAAGTAAAGGGAAACGGGAATAGTATGTTGTATTGACAAAGGGTTAGTATTTTTCACACGAGTACTTGATCATTTGCTTTGCTCTTGACTTAGTTTAGACTAAAAACTGCAGCTCTTATGGGGTGTTCCCGGTCTACAGTGGTCAGTCTCTATCAAAAGTGCTCCAAGGAAGGAACAGTGGAGAACCGGCCACAGGGTCATGGAGGAAGAGTGGAGAACCGGCCACAGGGTCATGGAGGAACAGTGGAGAACCGGCCACAGGGTCATGGAGGAACAGTGGAGAACCGGCCACAGGGTCATGGAGGAACAGTGGAGAACCGGCCACAGGGTCATGAAGGACCAGTGGAGAACCGGCCACAGGGTCATGGAGGAACAGTGGAGAACTGGCCACAGGGTCATGGAGGAACAGTGGAGAACCGGCCACAGGATCATGAAGGACCAGTGGAGAACCGGCCACAGGGTCATGGAGGACCAGTGGAGAACCGGCCACAGGGTCATGGAGGAACAGTGGAGAACCGGCCACAGGGTCATGAAGGAACAGTGGAGAACCGGCCACAGGGTCATGAAGGACCAGTGGAGAACCGGCCACAGGGTCATGGAGGAACAGTGGAGAACCGGCCACAGGGTCATGAAGGACCAGTGGAGAACCGGCCACAGGGTCATGGAGGACCAGTGGAGAACCGGCCACAGGGTCATGAAGGAACAGTGGAGAACCGGCCACAGGCACTGCATGAAAAGTGGGATTTTCGACCCCGTAAACGCCTGTATACTCCTGGAAATCTCCCTAATTTTCGGCAGTTTTCGACAATTTAGAGGCAGCGAACGTCGCGTTTGTCTGTGCCACAAATTGTCGTAAACGAACCATGACGTAGGTGGAGAGCCCCCCGCTGAGAGACCGCGCGGAGGTGCGACGCCTCTAATTTGCATATGAATAGCAGCGAAACCAGAGAGTCAACGGCCAGACTTGAATTTACTCACTCACTATTGGCTGAAGCCACTACATTTAAAAAAGAAAAATCCCTCGTGATTGGTTGGCAGATCACTGCAAACCAATCATTATTGGTCCCCCTGGCTCATTATAAATGTAAACCCCAATAATAATAATAAATATATAATTTATGTTGTAATAATTTGTTTCATATTAATGTTATTGTGCTATGATGTATTCATACCATCAAGGAATATATGGGAAAATTATACGGACCGTGCCGTTTATTCAAACAAGGGGCTTCATTTATAAGCATACAGCTGTTCATTCAAGAGAAAGGGCTTCATTTATAAAACACAGCGGTTTACTTAAAGAAAGAGCTTTATTGTTAAACACACAACTATGTACAGTGCAGCAGTAATGTCTCGTAATGTAATGTAGAGTTCGGCGTGCTCCAGGCTGCGAGAGCGCGGTGGCCGCACAATCCATCCAGACACCCCGTCAACAAAGCCGTCTTCCTCGTCAAACATGAGTTCAATGGTCGCGGACTTCCAAACGTCCACCTCATCCTCATCCAGCACTCTCTCGCTTCCAGCAACTGTAATACAATCCATAAAGACAATAAGCAACCTGAAAAATACTCACATTGACAAAAAACGGATCTAATATAATAAATCTTACCCTTTTTCTTCTTGATCGACTCCGAGCTAAACTTCGCAGTTTCCGCCTGCTATGTAACGTTAAGTTCAGGTTGTTTGTATCTGAAGCTCCAGCGTGTCGATTCATAATACGTCTTACAGGCAGCTGGAAAACAATTACATGAGACTGGTATTAATAAAAACAGTCACGTTAAAATTAAACAAGGAATGAGAAACACATTAGAATTTACTTACACACAATGTCGTCATGATCAGCGGTTAAATCTGGACTCGCGGAAATCGCTCCAAGCAGATAAGAGCTCACGGCTTCGTTATGAGGCGAGGATAGTCTGTGTAAACAAAATGTGCAGTTTTAAGCTCGGATCTATTAACGCATCCATTTCCTTATACAGCTGAATAAAAGCATATTCTTTAAATCGTAACGTTACATACCCATGCTCTGGTTCATAGCGACTGCAGTTTGCCTCAGAGTTATGAAGACGAAGACAGCCTCCTGAAAATGAGTCCAAAAAGTTCGTCGCGTCCATGCAGAGATTGAGTTGAAGACGGTGTCCTGTCATTGTTGATCACGAAAAAGGAAAGCAGCAAAAAACATAAAAAAAAGTTTAAAGCTCGTCTTCTACGCGTCATGGCCATGACCTCGACCTCGCACCTCATTGGACTAGGGCTATAATAAGGAACGCGCCCGGGGCCAAATCTCTTTATACGAAACGCGTGACTTATAATCGTTTCAACCTTCAACACGCCCTGTTTTCCGCTTCAACGCAGCAATTTTTTACGTGTGTCTTCTGTATGTTGAGACCCATGGTGTAGACACGCACATTCTGGTCGTGTAACAGGCATACACGCACAGTCGACGCACAGTTTTAACATGTTAAGAAGACACATTTGAACGTGTTTCTTAACGCGCACATTCTGTACATGTCGAAGTGTAATATTTTTTTTTAAAGCAGACTTACCTTTAGATGTAGCTTAGGCTACATACAGATTAATATAAGATATTAATTAATTGCTTAACTGACTACTGTGCTAGAGTAAAGTAGCCTAATGTTACAATGTATATTAAGTAAATGCTTAATATTATACAATTATTATAATTTATCTATATGGGTTATTGTTTGTTTTTTAAAGTTAGGCTATATATAATTTCTAAAAGTATAGGCTAATTTACACAGCACATATTTATAACTGAAAACACACACAACTTTATTCACTTTCACATAATAATGTTTTTGTAATTTGGTGTTTAGTTTGTTGTATAGTTTGTTTATACTGTTCTGTCTCTGTTTTGTTTCCAGGAACATCTGATGAGTGCTATAATAAAATGACTTCATTATATTTAAAATATGTTTTGATATTCATTTTATTTATATTATTAATATTTTATTTACCCATAAACGTGTCTTTAGGAAGCCATAAGTTATAGAGACAAGAATAACTTTTGCCATTTAAATGCCACATTCATTTACTGAGGACCCATACAGCCAATGATCATGTGTGAAAACACATACATAAATTGATCACTTAGAAATCAAAACTAAGGTTTGAGAAAGAAAGAATATGCATACAACAAAATATATTGTTTCATAGCAGCTTCAGTAACAAGTTCAAAACAAATTCTGCTGTAAACCGGCTCTAACAAGCCAATATAGTGTCAATATTCAGCTCAAGTGACTTCAGTGTTGATTCAGTTCAGTTGATTTCAGTTCAACTGTAAATTCCTCAGTTGTGCATTGTGTGTAGTTAGATATATGCAAAAACAACATTTTTGGAAATAGTTAAAATAGTTTTGCACAAAGTGTTGCTTTTGCAAGAGATGTCTGATGTTTTGTGTGTAGAGTTACAAGAAATGGAGCCATATTTTCAGAAATTGTGTGTAAGCAATTAGATAAAACTGTAAATGAATCCAGTTTATTTTAGTTCAGGACTCATAGTCCAGGTGTTAGTAATCTGTGCTTAATCTTTGTTCCAGGCAACAATTTTTTAACTCACGATTAACTAGATTAAGGCCTACTCTTGGCATAATTTAAACCCTGTCCAGGAAACCACCTCTTGAAAATCTGCATTGATAATTCATAAAATGTGGTGTGAGCTCAATTTAAATGACAATTACAGAAAAACACAATCTGACTTAACTATAAACAAACAAACTTGTACTTTTCACATTTATGATTAATAGCCATTTAAAAAATCATTCACAGTGCAGGGTGGACAAATTAATGTTGGTATGTAAACTGTATGCTTTACTTGATTTATTTGTGTGCTTTGGTTCATTGTCTTGTTGCATCACATAACCTCTCTAAAGGTTGAAGACATGAACTGCTGTCCTGTATTTTTTTATTTTTTTTACATAACATTGGTTATTGCTAATGACATACAGAGTAATTAATCTACACTGTGAGCCCGGACAAGTTGAATCTACTTAAAAAATTGGAGCAAACTGGTTGCCCTAAAAATTTAGTAATGTGAACTAAAACGAGTACATTTAACTTAAATTTAAGTTAACATTTTAACTTAAACTTTAAACTTGTTTTAGTCAAAAAAATTCAGAACCTAGATAAAACTCCCCCTGCTGCTACTCTGATTTGCATTTGTGTAGCTCACAGCATCTTCATTTACATGATAAAGCCTCCCCTAGAATTAAGGGGAGGGGGGGTCATGGGGGGACAACTGCCAAGCAAGGCCCACGTCAATTTCAGACAATTTACGGCAGTTTTCGGTGTTGCCTGCAAATTGCCGTGCACAGTCGTAAACCTGAAGTTTCACGGCAATCTACAGTGTCACATACTGACGAAAATCCCACTTTTCATGCAGTGAGGGTCATGAAGGACCAGTGGAGAACCAGCCACGGGGTCATGGAGGACCAGTGGAGAACCAGCCACAGGGTCATGGAGGACCAGTGGAGAACCGGCCACAGGGTCATGAAGGACCAGTGGAGAACCGGCCACAGGGTCATGAAGGACCAGTGGAGAACCGGCCACAGGGTCATGAAGGAACAGTGGAGAACCGGTCACAGGGTCATGAAGGACCAGTGGAGAACCGGCCACAGGGTCATGGAGGACCAGTGGAGAACCGGTCACAGGGTCATGAAGGACCAGTGGAGAACCAGCCACAGGGTCATGAAGGACCAGTGGAGAACCGGCCACAGGGTCATGAAGGACTAGTGGAGAACCGGCCACAGGGTCATGAAGGAACAGTGGAGAACCGGCCACAGGGTCATGAAGGACCAGTGGAGAACCGGCCACAGGGTCATGAAGGACCAGTGGAGAACCGGCCACAGGGTCATGAAGGACCAGTGGAGAACCGGCCACAGGGTCATGAAGGACCAGTGGAGAACCGGCCACAGGGTCATGGAGGACCAGTGGAGAACCGGCCACAGGGTCATGAAGGACCAGTGGAGAACCGGCCACAGGGTCATGAAGGACCAGTGGAGAACCGGCCACAGGGTCATGAAGGACCAGTGGAGAACCGGCCACAGGGTCATGGAGGACCAGTGGAGAACCGGCCACAGGGTCATGAAGGACCAGTGGAGAACCGGCCACAGGGTCATGGAGGACCAGTGGAGAACCGGCCACAGGGTCATGGGCGGCCAAGGCTCATTGATCCACGTGGGGAGCGAAGGCTGGCCCGTGTGGTACGATCAAACAGACAAGCTACTGGAGCTCAAATTAGAAATCTATTCATTACTTCCCTTTATTTGAAACCAAATAACTAGGGGTGTGATTAGATCTCGTGCCATGAGATTTCGCGAGACTAATCTGTGACGATATTTCTCATTGAGGTGAAAAGCTGTCTCGTGTCTTATTGTCATGACCTGGGCTGCGTTTCCCAAAATCATCGTAAGCCTAAGTTGGTCGTAGAGACCATTGGTGGCAATTGTTCTACGATCAACTTAAGCTTACGATGGTTTTGGGAAACGCAGCCCTGGAGTGTGAGGGTGAAGATAGGATAGAATAGGTCAACGCTACATTTACATTACGCCTCCACACTAGTTTTGCTTTTTATAGAAATAGGTCAAGGTCAAAAAGGTCAAAGAAGCTCATATGCAGTTCTAAGGTCTGAAGAGACAATCATACAGGAAAGAATCCAGTCAGTTTTTGTGAAAACCTTTACAGTGCTTGTTGTCTTTTACTCCACATGATAATTCATGCTCAGATAGTAGAACTGAAATGACATTCATTACAAGATGAGTTAAAGCATTTCAAATGCACCTACACTCTAAAAAAAAAAAGGTTCTATATGGCACCAAAAATAGTTCTTGGCTCGTAATCATAGGGGAACCTTTTTTAGTGCTATATAGCACCATTTTTGGTGATTCAGTGGTTCTTCAGCGGTTCTTCAGAGGTTCTTCAGAGGTTCTTCACCGGTTCTTCAGAGGTTCTTCACCGGTTCTTTGACTAAGGTGCTATATAGCACCTCTGAAGAACCGCTGAAGAACCACTGAAGCACCAAAATTGGTGTTATATAGCACTAAAAAAGGTTCCCCTATGATTACGAGCCTTTTTTTTAGAGTGTAGTCATGTATTTCATCATTGAGGATTTCTTAAAAATACTATTTAAAACTCTTGTCTCGTCTCGTGAGATAAGTGTCTCATCAAATAACTGTAATCATCAAACACCCCTACAAATAACTGAATTATTGTATCACTGCGTCAATAGGAAGAAAATTTAAATAATATAAATGAAGAGCCCAACCAAAGGGAACACTAATCTAAACTAAGACATTTTAGGAAAATCAACATCAAGTTATAAAGTCAGCTTCTGTGATTTTCTCTCACATTTTTCAGTTGTATTGACAATTCAACATTCAAGATGACTTTGGGAAACGAGTAACTAGAGGAAGATAACTGCAGAAGTGGAGGAAATTAAGAATTGCCCCGCCTCAAAAACTTGTCTTTTTTGCTTGACAAAATGACACTCAAACCTATCAATTAATCGATAGGTTTTCTGAGTAAAAAAAGGCATAGTATGTGAATAGTACAGACTTTTACAGTTAAGTTAAGACATTAAGTAACATTTACTAAAAAGTATTAGTTAGAATCACTGTTGGATTTTACACTACTGGATTGGATTTTACACTACTGGATTTTACGCTGCTGTGGCCAGCAGCCATATCACCCTGTAGCCCAAGACTGGTTTCCCACTGAAGCTAAGCAGGGCTGAGTCTGGTCAGAACCTGAATGAGAGACCTCCTGGGAAAACTAGGCTTCTGCTGGAAGAGGTGTTAGTGAGGCCAGCAGGAGGCGCTCACCCTGTGGTCTGTGTGGGTCCTAACACCCCAGTATAGTGATGGGGACACTATACTATAACAAGCTCTGTCCTTCAGATGAGACGTTAAACCGAGGTCCTGACTCTCTGTGGTCATTAAAAACCCCAGGATGTCCTTCGATAAAGAGTAGGGGTGTAACCCCGGCATCCTGGCCAAAATTGCCCATTGGCCCCTGTCCATCATGGCCTCCTAATCATTTCCATATATATACGATTGGTTTCATCACTCTGTCTCCTCTCCACCAATCAGCCGTTGTGTGGTGGGCGTTCTGGCACAATATGGCTGCCATTGCATCATCCAGGTGGTGGTGCACATTGGTGATGGATGAGGAGATTCTCCCCTTCTATGTAAAGTGCTTTGTGTGCCTAGAAAAGCGCTATATAAATACAACAAATTATTAATTATTATTACTACAAGGGTTACCTTTTCTGTAATGGACCCATCTGAATGTGTCTTAAACTCACCAGGATTTAAAACAGAGCAAACATGTCTCTCTTCATGTTAATCAACCCTTCATCTCCATTTCCAAAAGCAGCTGGGTCTCAGCAAATGGTCTGGCGTGTGCTTCAATTCAATTGCTCTACAATTCCTGTACAATCTACTGTGTATGTACTGTATATTTTCACGTTCAGGACTTGCACACAGCGGAACTGATGTGAAAGAGACTTTCTGGCAGTTGTCTAAACAAAGCGTATCTCGTCTGAGCTCTCCAGAAAGATGACAGGAATTGAAGAGCATTTGCTGAGACCCAGCTGCTTTTGGAAATGGAGATGAAGGGTTGATTAACATAAGAGAGACATGTTTGCTCGGTTTTAAATCCTGGTGAGCATAAGACACAATCGGATCATTTATAGATAAGGTAACCCTTGTCGTGTGCTTAATTATATTGAATGTGCACTTGTCCTTTAAATCATAACAGAATAATATTTGGCCACACTTTCGATTAGGGTCAAAGTCTCACTATTAACTAACTATTCATGTATTTTGCTTCATTAAACTGCTAATTACTTCTTATTAATAGTTAGTAAGGTAGTTGTTAAATTAGGATTAAGGGATGTAGAATATGGTCATGCAGAATAAGGCATTAATATGTGCTTTATAAGAACTAATAAACAGCCAATATCCTAGTGATATGCATGATAATAAGCAACTAGTTAATAGTGAGAATTGGACCCTAAACTAAAGAGTTACGGAATATGTATTTGCAAATAATATGAATGAAAACGTGCATTTAAAGAGAGTACACTTCCATGACTGTTTCATAACACACTTAATGAACTGTGTAATTGTCGAATTAAAAGTTTTACTTCAAAGTATTTTACATTGTTTTACATTAGACACTTGTTTTACATGACAAACACTTACTCTGATGTGTTGACTAGCATACAAAAGCACATATACAGTACATGATTGTAATTTAACTCTATATTAACTCAATATTACATTTAAAGTTAATATATTTTAAATGTACTGCACAGCAACTTCATTAAATATGTGTAATTACAAATATATTTAAATACATGGCATAGTTTCAATATACTGTACCATACCATAAACACTTGTCAGTACACTCTAAAAAAAAAAAGGTTCTATATTGCACCAAAAATGGTTCTTGGCTCGTAATCATAGGGGAACCTTTTTTAGTGCTATATAGCACCAATTTTGGTGCTTCAGTGGTTCTTCAGCGGTTCTTCAGAGGTTCTTCAGCGGTTCTTCAGAGGTTCTTCAGTGGTTCTTCAGTGGTTCTTCAGCGGTTCTTCAGAGGTTCTTCAGAGGTTCTTCAGAGGTTCTTCAGTGGTTCTTCAGTGGTTCTTCAGCGGTTCTTCAGAGGTTCTTCAGAGGTTCTTCAGAGGTTCTTCACCGGTTCTTTGACTAAGGTGCTATATAGCACCTCTGAAGAACCGCTGAAGAACCACTGAAGCACCAAAATTGGTGTTATATAGCACTAAAAAAGGTTCCCCTATGATTACGAGCCTTTTTTTTTAGAGTGTACATTCGACAGACCATATTTCAAAAACATGAGAGTAATTATGATCATGATATCATATAAAGATGTCCATTATGATATAATATAATTACAATATCATATAAAGATTAGAAAGTTAAATGGGTCAAAAATGTTCAGCTGGATTCAATATTTTCATTTAAATATTTACCATGCCATTATGCGTGAAAACATTGCATAAAATTGACTTTTAAATTGTATTATTTCCACAAGTATGCTTAAAAAAAAATATGCAATAAGTGGACTTATTTTTCCTCAGAAAAAAACTAAAAAACAATCTGAAATGGTGAAAAATCCCATTCCAGAGAAATGTTAATTATATTTGTTTCATTAAATAACAAAAGTCTATTCATTAAAATAGTTTAATCAAATTAAAAGTGAGTTATTTTATGTATGAATTGTCCGTATGAGAGCCTGACACTAAAGCTAGTACTAGTGCAACATGCTTATGCCAAACTCACAGCCGAGTCTACAGAGCGGCCCAAATCTCTCACTCGGGATTGGAACAGCTTTGTGTTTTAAATGCAGATTCTCTTCAATATCTTGTCTTGCAATTTATCTTTTGTAAGCCAGGGCTGCTATTATTGTTCGTATTTTTAAAGTGAACCTCAATTTAATAACTTCATCAAACCCTGTCACTCTGTCGAATTCTCTTCGATGCCAGACGTTAACAGGCTTAGCATTTGACCAAAGATAATTTCTCCCCTCACTTTCTCTTTTTTCTTCCCTCTCTTTTATCCCAAGCCAGACACTGAAAAAGAAGGATGCAGGTATTTAAAACCTTTTGATCTTTGGATTTTGTCACGCCAGACTGGCAATCGGGTTCGGATATCATTCCTCAACACAGCTACTGTTTTATTTTGATGCAGTTTTACTGATCTGCAGGGTTTAATACTATAAATGCCTTCAGGAAAAGACACACGCTCAGATATTCATTGCTGCAGATATCATTTTATATCAAGCATACTATGCAAAGGAAACCGAGCGATTTCACTGAAAACTATTGTCTGCCATGCTGTGTTTAGGCTGAATGTTTATCTAGTGCTTTATACATTGAAAAGAAAAAAAAAAAGCAGAGAAAATGCAAAACAAAAAACTATTTCGCTCATCATTACTTTGGCTGCAAACCATTTAATCAGCCTCTCTCAAACATCATTAACGCACACGTCCTGGTCAATCAGATTAGGTGGAAATGAAATGGATCACACACAGCAAAAACCCCAGTGTTAAATTAACAACTCAGAGTGTATTTGAGTCCACATCCAAGTGTGATAAAAGTAACTCTGAAGAGGTGTTAAAGTTAATGAGATTTGAGTGATTCATTGAATGAGTGATTAATTGAGTGATGATTGACAATTAGCAATGAACACCTGCTGTTAACAAGCAGAATCACTGAAATGGTGTTTGCTTTAGTTGAGCTTTTGACTTTTAAAACATATTTTTCCTGGCTGCTTTAACTGTTTATAAAACACATTTGTTGTGGCAAAGAAAGCACAGAAAAAAATTCTTCAGGTGCGGTTATGTTTTGCTAGTGACATAATCATCATGTAGTTACCTGAGATAATTCTCAGCCCATTCTCTGATTATATTTACGTCAAAACATAACCAAAAACACCTGGTTTGGTTAAATGTCCTCTTGGTATGTCTGTAACTTAGTTACAGCAGCCAGACACAATCTAATATTAAAAATCAAGGGTCAAACTAAAACTAAAGCAAACACTGATCACCATTATGTCAGGGATTATGCTTGTTAACAGCATGTGTTCATCACTAATTGCCAATCATCACTCAATTAATCACTTAATTATCTCTAACTTTTTTTTAATTTTTTTTATTATTATTTATTGGTCAACAAGCAAAATTCCATTTGCAATCATTTTACACAGGAAAGCATGAGACATACAGGTGCATACATACAATTTTGTATATACAAGCACCCATAAAATTAAAAAAATAAAATAAAATAAAAATAAACAATAAAAATAAAAAAAACTTTAACACTGTTTCGGTGTTACTTTTAACACTCTTGAGTGTGGACTCAAATAAACTCTGTTAATTTAAAACTGGGTTTTTTGTTGTGCATGGTCAGTGTCACTATATAGCCTCCTTCTCAAGCTATAATAACATAGAACTTGTTTGTAAATTACTTTTGTACCTCTATACCAAGATAAAACAGTTATGATCTTATGAAAAAGTTGCTGTAACACCTATGTGTGCATTTATTTTTATACTGATCAATGGTGAATTATTCAGCTTATAGCACTGTTAGTACAGTTAAAGGCATGTTATCAGTTAATGCATTCCCTGGACATTGAACCATCGATCTTGCTCTACTAGTTGAGCTATAGCATAATGTTTTGCTGAGGGAGGCTGTACAGCTCTTTGAAGTTCTGGTCATTTGGCTGAATGATTTTAAACTGTACTGCGGTAAAACAATGCAGTTTTTGTACCCATTGCTAGAATGACCTCTCATTATTCACAACAGCAGAAGAGAGAATTGCAGGAGAGAAAGAGACACGGAATACACCCTTCCAAATAAAGGTTACAAACGGGTTCTTTTGCAGGAATGCCATAGAAGAAGCATTTTTGGTTCCCCAAAGAGCCTTTCAGCGAATACAAGTTTAGGTATTGGATAAGGCATTAGTGCGCTTTATACGTACTAATAAACAGTCAATCTCCTAGTAAAATGCCTGCTAGTAAGTAACTAGTTGATAGTGAGAATTGGACCCTAAACTAAAGTGTTACCTTTCATTCAGTGTGCACACATGGATTATTCAGAGTCTTGCTGAAGGAGAACAGAATACTGACAGTAAGCCTTCAGTTGCCGGTCTCTTCAAGCAAGAAGAGACTCCAACTCCAACTCCAACTCCCAATATGAGAGATACAATCACACTTTTTCTGCACTCTAAAAAAATCCTGGATTATTGTTTCTACCCAAATCCTGGGTAGAGTCTTTTGGGTCATTTTTTGGGGTTATTTTTTCAGTGTTTTTGTAGTTTGTGTCATCCAGATCCTGGGTCAGACGTATCAACCCAGTGTTTGGGTAGATTTTGTGTTACCCAGATCCTGGGTCAGACGTAACAACCCAGTGTTTGGGTAGTTTTTGTGTTACTCAGATCCTGGGTCAGACGTAACAAACCCAGTGTTTGAGTAGTTTTTGTGTTACTCAGATTCTGGGTCAGACGTAACAACCCAGTGTTTGGGGTGGTTTTTGTGTTACTCAGATCCTGGGTCAGACATAACAACCCAGTGTTTGTGTGTAGTTTTTGTGTTACCCAGATCTTGGGTCAGACGTAACAACAACCCAGTGTTTGAACAGTTATTGTGTAACTCAGATCTTGTGTCAGACGTAACAACCCAATGTTTGAGTAGATTTTGTGTTACCCAGATCCGGGGTCAGATATAACAACCCAGTGCTTGGGTAGTTTTTGTGTTACCCAGATCCGGGGTCAGATATAACAACCCAGTGTTTGGGTAGCTTTTGTGTTACTCAGATCCTGGGTCAGACGTAACAACCCAGTGTTTGGGTAGTTTTTGTGTTACTCAGATCCTGGGTCAGACATAACAACCCAGTGTTTGTGTGTAGTTTTTGTGTTACCCAGATCTTGGGTCAGACGTAACAACCCAGTGTTTGTGTGTAGTTTTAGTGTTACCCAGATCTTGGGTCAGACGTAAAAACAACCCAGTGTTTGAACAGTTATTGTGTAACTCAGATCTTGTGTCAGACGTAACAACCCAATGTTTGAGTAGATTTTGTGTTACCCAGATCCTGGGTCAGATATAACAACCCAGTGCTTGGGTAGTTTATGTGTTACCCAGATCCTGGGTCAGACGTAACAACCCAGTGCTTGGGTAGTTTTTGTGTTACCCAGATCCTGGGTCAGACGTAACAACCCAGTGCTTGGGTAGTTTTTGTGTTACCCAGATCCTGGGTCAGACGTAACAACCCAGTGTTTGAGTAGTTTTTGTGTTACTCTTGAAACACCTTGACCCTATACGGCCTAACCAAACGACTTAAAACAATGTATATGTTGCTGGTGTTGTATTGTTTAGATTAACTCTCTCCTTCACGCTCACTCTTGCTTTCATCCGTGCTCTAACTGCCTGTCCATCCAGTGCACTGATGTTTGATGTTTCCATTCTCATTGATGTTCATATTCTCTTTTTTTTTTTTTTCAAAAGAGCCCGTATTGCCCATACCAAAAGTTAAAGAAGCAAGCGTCCTTTGAAAAGTTTTTGCTTGCTACGCTTCTTTTGTCTCATATGCCTTGGGATCACAAGGTCTGCTGAATTTAAATGCAAATTGCCAAAATAAATTATTGATTCCTTCAAAGCTGCGGCAATAAGAAAACATGTGGGAACAACGCCGGTCTTTGATCCCTCCGGACCGGCAAACACTACTATATCTACTTTTGTAGACTTATATAGATCGCTTAAGAGAAGCAAACAATAAACAAACAAACACAGGAGAAAGCTAATATGTGCACAATAACTGCGAGTCTACATAATTCATTATATAAGCTAATACTACAAAGGCATGATCAAATATTCATCAATATACAGGGATAGCACCTCGGTTTGACGTGCAAGAGGGGATTTGATCATTAAACAATGAAACGACAGAGCCTTGCTTTGGAAAGCACATGTCATCCAGTGTCCTCTGACGGGTCATGGGTCTCTGCTGTGTCCTCCTCATTACTATTTTCAGCCATTATCTGGGGACGGCAGGGGTACAGCAGGTAGAAGGGATGTCCTAGTTAAAGACAGGGTTCTTTACATCCATACCTTGAGAACAGACGGGGAGGACACATGAACGCCATCTGACGAGAGCGATTCTGTCTTCAATTAATATGGTTAATTGAGCTGTCAGAGGAAAACATTTAATGCTAAAACGAAACATGGAGGCATACGTGCACCGGCAAAATTAAATGACAGTCTTACCTTTGTGTATGTGTGTTTGTGTTTTCTAAAATGATAGGTTAAATGGAGTTTTAATGAAATCATTTTGTGATGTCAATTACAGAAAGCCCACAGCTGACTTCCAGTTTTCAAATGATAAAGGCCTGCAGGTGTAACTAGATGAGCAACAGTGTGATTATGAAAACAAAACATATTTCAAATGTGATACTAGTACCACTAACCAACTAGTTAACAATTTTTCTGGTAAAACCAAACAAAACATTATAAAATGAAATAACAAAGACAAAACAAAACATTGCCAATGGAGTAAGACATCTAAACTTAATCCAAAATATCTCTGGAAACAAACTAGTCTAGTTAAAGGTGCAGTGTGTACATTTTAGCTCCTCCTGCAGTTTCTCTTGAAGCCAATACGGAAGTGACTTAAACTGCAGTTCATGGACTGGCCACTAGAGACAGACTCCAGAAGGAGCATCTCATTGAGCTCATGTTAAAATGTCCAACTTTACAGCAGAAGAACACATGTTTACAGTCTGGGACAAATTGTGGTTTTGGTCTAAATGGCTAATTTTGCCCTTCATGACGACTGTGAAGGGGGTGAATTTATTTATAACTCATTCGTTCACATTATATAAAGCATTAAAGTTCTGCATAATTAAGGGCGTGGCCACTTCGAGTGACAGGGGGATTGCCATTTATCTGCTGTCTGTTAGTCATCTTGTCACCTCAGCACCGCCCACGTCCCGCCTCTTTGCCCATTTTCAGTTATTATGACGCGCGATGATGCGCTGACAAGATGGCGACGGCCAGCTCGACCCGACTTTGCGCTTCAAAACTGCTCATCAGAATCCTATGGGTGACGTCACGGACACTACGGCCATATTTTTTTGGACAAAGACATCGTCTGAGACAGCAGAGAGTAGCTAGCGCTCTATAGAGAAGTTTGTCCGTTTAGGGCCACTGTAGAAACATGACGGCACAAAATGGCGACTTCACTGTACCTGTGCGTTCACGGCAGACGTGACTTGCGTGAATAAATCGTGCTATTCGCGTGTAGTTGGACGCTAGAACATTTTGAGTTTACTCGCTTCATTCGCGCGTCACATTCACTTCACAACAGACGTGGATTTGTGTCATGGGAGGGGCTTCTGCCAGCGGCTCGTCTCGTTGCGAAATGGCTGACATGGATTGTTTTGAAAATACGGTGAATAAGCTCAATTTGCCGGCTTTAGCTAGCTTGTAGTCTCAATAGGGTGAATTCAGGGGGATTGGGACACTTTCTCCAAGTCATCTCAATGGCAAAAAGTGTCCCAATCAGCCTGAAATCACCCTATGTACTAGCCTGACAAGCCATACCCACATCAAGATGTTGGGTCTGGAAACTCACCATTGGCAGGGCTCAATCCGAGGGGCGGGATAAACGGCTGTCTTTCAAATTCCCTCTGCACTCAATTGGATAGCGCCATGACCGCCACAACCAATCAAAGCGAAGAAAAAGGTGAAGCGTCAAGCCGAGCTAACGTTAGTTGATAGACTTTCGCCGTATCTGGTAGGCAAAACTTCGAACATATCTTCCTTTCTTAAGAATGACTTCAGTGCCGTTTTTTGTTCTTTTCTCAAAGAAAAACTTAACTCCAAGTCTTCCAGAGTCGCGGCCAAAGCTGATTCAAAAGACCGCTGTTCGTCAGCTTTGTTTACGAGTAGCACGCAGAACCTCCGCAACTCTGCCGTGGCGTGCCGTTATTATGTTAAGCCCGCCCATTGTGATTGGCCTGACCAGAGTTTGGTTTTTCCAGCTCTCAGGTCTACCGAGAGTTGCTAGACTACACTCGCGGCAAAATAAATGTTCTGCTGCTAGGGGCCGTCTAGATTTCTAGGCACCCTATGTACAGCTCAAATTGAGTAAAGAGCATTTTTTACAACTTACCAGGCTGTCCGACCTCCTCACTCACTTTCTTCCAAGCAAGATCCTTTTTATTCCTGTTTCTATAAAGTATGAAGATGTATCGCACAGCTCCAGGTATCCACAAATTATTTTTTCCTCATTGTTGTCACTACTAGAGCAAGCTCCTGATTGGTTCATCCGCCGCAAATATCCGCCAAAGTTCAGATTTTTCAACTCGCGCGATTCGTGCGTCAAACACCCGAAGCGCTCAATTCGTGCCGCCTCATTCGCGCGAAGAACCTCTATTCGTGCATTGACTTAACATGTAAATCACATTTATTCGCGTCTGGTGTGAACGCACCATAAGGTGACCCGCGGTGTGTAGATAGAAACGGCTCATTCTAAGGTAATAAACACATAACGGTTCATTATGTAAGGTCTTACACTCCACTGAAAACATAGTTATGTGTATTACACTGCATTTCTATCAATAGAACCTCATACATTCTACACACTGCACCTTTAACAGGAAGATGATATATTTTAACTGGAATACTACATGGATGGAGCTGGATCCAAACCCACATCGCTCACATGAGCACCAGGACCGCTAAGCCACATCTCCGACAATTATTCCAGCCCTTACACTCTCCTTCTGAGCCAGTTTTCATTCTTTCTGTCCTGAAAACATATCAAAGACCACAGTTTCAGGAAGTCTCAAATGTCTTTTTTCCAAGGTCAATAGATAATATTCTGACCAGTCGAATGCCGGAAACGTGATTTAGCCTTGAGTATTGATCCACGGGCTACATGGGTTCCTCTCACTTCCAGTAAATTTCAAAGACCGGACTCACAGCACCCGAGGTTCCTCAAGTCTACGGTTGAAATCCCAATTACACACTTCTCAATTCATTTGACTACAAATCCGAGGATGATGAGATTCGACATCCCGATTGAGCACATCTCGAGATACTAGATGTCCGCGTTCTCTCATTAAAGTTAAATAGGCATAATAATCTCGCTCAGAGGAGTGCGTTCGCCCCAAGGAAATGCACGCAAGCTCAGAATAACACACGTCCTCCATTCGATGCAATCTCTGCCTCCAACTGAAGAGAAGCAACACAGAAAATGCATTAATGGAGAATCGCACCCGAGGGCCCGCGAGCGCCTCGCACCAAGCCAACCGAGTTCTGTCCGACAGGGTCTTGCACTGATGCACACTTGATTTTCTCCCCAAACCTGTCTGTCTCTCCATGTGTCCCTCCAGACAAGCGCTCCGCGGATGGCTCTGGGTGGCACATGCCACATCGGATCGCGTGAGCGCCGGGCAGAAAATCCATCTGAAGTAATGACCCTCCATGTTATCTGCAGAGGCAGAGCTCTATCTGATTGGTATAAAAGGAGCAGTTTCGATTGGCTGACGCCGAATGCCTAATACGAGCGATTTACTCAAAGCCGAAGCTCGGAGATGAGCGGGAGAAAAATGAGTGTGAGATATTTCTGAAAGGAAGTGTAACAAGATTATTTCACATTACCTCCGGCCAGAGCCGTCCAAATCTCTCCTCAATCCAGTCCAGCGCTTATTCTGAAATATTCATTCTAATCCCAATCAAGCGCACTTGAGCGCTCTATAATTGATGGATAAAAATATTATTATGAATAATACCTGGAGATAAATGAGGCGTAATGATATTTAGCATATTTCGAATGAGCTCTTGGACTGTTGTTTGCATGTGTTATACTTTTCACTTCGGGAAGATATGCATGTGTGAATTTCAGCATGAACACGTTTCTATATTTCAACGCTGACAATTTCTGTATCCAGTCATTCAACGTGATGAGCGTGTGTGTGTGTGTGTGTGCTGCATACTGACACATCTGAGACGGCTCTGTGAAAGAAAACAAGTTAAAAAAAAACTGAAACTGTCTGTCAGGCTGCAATATCATGGAGTCGCTCAATAATCACAGAGAATGGCTCATTTAAGAGCTGACAGAAACAAAAGTCAAAGACACGAGACGACGCCTTTGTTATGTGTTTTAGTTAAATGGCCAGATTACATATCATTAATATTTGAGACATAGCATTTAAAGAAAACACATGTTCTGTTCTTTCTGTGTTGAACACATACAATCTCACTGTGACATTTCAACCCAGCTCAATTGTATCTGCTGCCTTTAGTTTTTAAGTAAAAGTGGAACTAAAGATACAATTTGCAATTCACTTTTTAACCGCTTTAAACCCAAACTGCTTTCTTTCTTCTATAGAAGACCAAAGGCAAATCTCTGAAGGCTTTTTACTAGTTCTTTTCCCATGCAATTACAATGAACGGTACTGAAGCTTTTAGGCTCCCAAAAAGATGCAAAGCATCACAAACGTATCATAAAAGCTCTGTGTTATATTCCAAGCCTTTGTGCAAGAAACGGGATTTTAAGTCATTATTGATTAAAAACAAAAACTTGCCATCTATTCTCTTGAGACAAGCAGTCGGGGATTGTGAACAAACGGTTCTTTGAGTCAGATCGATTGATCCGGATCACAAACTGATCTGAATGAGTCCTTCACACTGGCTGATCCGGTTCTGGAGTTCTGACGGACTCGACGAGTCTCAACGGATGCAGAATTATATCTTGAAATAGTGACTTTTTGGTCTGTTCCTCACACAGAGCTGTAGTATGTCTTCACACGACTTGGAATACAGCACATTTTGGGTGAAATAATCCAGTTCTTTTCAAATTAAGTTGAACATTGCATGAATTATTCTGACAAGACAAAAGCAACAAAGATGTAATAATAGCAATTTGATTTGGCAAATGCCATAATAATCATTAAACATCAACATTAAATAGACAAAACAAGTCTCTTCTGCTCACCAAGGCTGCATTTCTTTGATCAAAAATACAGTAAAAACTGTAAATATTATTCTAATGCACTGAAAAAAAGTTGATTTAATTGTGTACATCGGTCCCACATGAATCAATTAAGTTAATCAAACATAATTTGCTCATGTAACTTCAACATCATGGAATGAATACATTTTAAGTGACTCAATTAAGTATCTCAAAGTGAATTCTAAATGGCTCCCTGACATGATTCAGGCATTCAATTTCATATATTCTTTCATCAATTTCATATACTTCCATGTTACACAACAGAATTATAATACTGCACTAGCTAGCAATAGCACACAGTAGTATCTCAAATGCTACGCATTAAAAGCTCCTTCAGCAAAGCCGTTATGACATTAGGGGCCCTATTTTAACGATCTGAAACGCAAGTGTCAAAACGCGAAGCGCAAGTAACTTTGTGGGCGGGTCTCGGCGCTGTTGCTATTTTCCCGGCGGGATAAATGGCTCTTGCGCCCGGCGCAAATCTAAAATGGGTTGGTCTGAAGTAGCTTCATTATTCATAGGTGTGGTTTGGGCGTAACGTGAATAAACCAATCAGAGCGTCATCCAACATTCCCTGTAAAAGCAGGTGCGCAAGTTCCATTATGGATTGCTATTATTATGGCGTATTTACCAGGCGCACGCCAGGAGCGGTTCACAGCCGAGGAGACTGATGTTCTTGAAAGAGCAGTGAAAGACAGAGAAGTTGTGTTGTATGGGGATGAGAGAAACCCACCCAAAATAGCGTCGGTTAAACAGGCGTGGGAGGAAATAGCCACAATTGTTTCATCAGCTGGCATCCCCAGGACGTCGCACCAGTGCCGCAAGCGCTACAATGACATCAGAAGACGGGGAAAGTCCAAGCTTGCCAGCATCAATCGGGCACGCCGTGAAACGGGAGGTGGATCTGCCTCTACTCAGGACCTGACGCCAGCAGAGGACATCGCTGCGTCCACCCTCACCCATTTTTTTTCCTGGTTCTTGACGGACAAACCAATTTGTTAGATGTCCTTATATACATATATGTCTTGCCAGAAGTTGCAACTTTACAATTAGCCTGAATAATTTGTAAGCTAGATTTATGCCTATTTTTTCACATCTTCGTGGCACACCACAATGATTTCCGTCATCTCATGTGTTAATATTTTTTAGTGTAACAATTTATGATTTGCAAAAATAACTGTTGCATCTGTGTAGATTACATGAGCAAAGTGTATGCGCGTTGTGCACGCTATACATTATGGTCAAGCATGCGCCCTTAAAATAGCATAATGAACAACGCGCAACGCGCCACTGACTTTAGACTAGGTTTTTTCTGGTCAGTGGCGCAATTGTTTAATGGAACAGCAAAATAGCACCAGGGATTGTTTGCGCCGGAACACGCCTCCTTTTTTGCGCTGAACCGCCCAGGGAGCGCAAGTTCATTCACTAGTTTAGCGACGTGCTTCTGTGGAGGGAAAAGCGCGCTTTGCGCGGGTGCAAAATAGGAATGACACATGCGTCGGTGTACAAAGTCAATTGCGCTGGGTGCAAGATAGGGCCCTAGTTGTTTTATCCACAGCCTAAACAAATGTTCACTCTTAACCCCATTTTAAATTGTTTTAATAATTCCAACATAATTGAATATTAAACACGATTAAACACAATCAAGTCTCTCTCTCTTTCTCATCTTGCTCAAAAATGCATAAAACAACACTTTTACCTATAAAATAACATTTACTCTCTATTAATTTAGCCATGTGCAAAGCATGCTGGGAAACTAGCAAGCCCCGTTTAATTTAATGCAACTCAAATCATTCATGTAATCTCAACACAAACGGATTAAGTAAACTCCAATTTGACTTATATTTTAGTGGATGGAACACAATAAAATTAAGTTAGGACAAAATGTATAGCAATTGTGTTGCTTTAGCTCATTTTACCTAAGCAATTTGAACAAGCAGTAAAAATATTTATTTTTTCAGTGTGCAAAACAGATGTGAATGTATTGTAAAATGTAATTTATTCCTGTGATCAAAGCTGAATTTATCATCATTACTCCAGTCTTCAGTGTCACATGATCCTTCACAAATCATTCTAATGTTTAATATTGAGCTCTTACAACTTTAGTTAGTTTATTTTGTTTTCCATTTCTGGGTGAAAAAATCAAATTTTCAAGTTAAGTTAAAAATTGCATGGAATATTCTGACAAGACAAATGCAACAAAGATGTAATAGTAGCAAAATGTCCTACTAACCATTAAACATCAATATTAAATACACACAAAAGCAAAATAAGTCTCTTCTGCTCACCAAAGGCTGTATTTCTTAGATCAAAATACAGTAAAAACAGTGAAATATTATTCCAGTGTAATGTCCACCCTTACGAAACAAAAATATATTGCAGTATATTGGAAAAAATCATGTAATACATTAGGCAATATATTCCCATATATGAGATTTAATATGAATATTTTCCAATATATTGCAATATATTGAAAGCGGCAATCATTTATATATTTTGCAATATACTGCAATATATTACATGAATATATAATATTTTGTATATATGTACCATCAATATATTAACAGTATTTCAAGATTTCAAGATTTCAAGAGTTTTATTTGTCACATACACAGTTATATACACAATATACAACTGGCAGTGAAATGTAAACAGGTCCACAGGTGAAATGTAAACCAGTATGTTATATTTCAAGCAATATATTGGTAAATATATTTTCCTTTCTTAAGGGCAAATGTCCTAATAACCATTAAACATCAAAATTAAATAGACAAAACAAGCAAAATAAGTCTCGTCTGCTCACCAAGGCTGCATTTCTTTGATCAAAAACAGTGAAATATTATTATAAAATGTAATTTATCCTGTGATCAAAGCTGAATTTATCATCATTACTCCAGTCTTCAGTGTCACATGATCCTTCACAAATCATTATAATGTTCAATATCGAGCTCTTACAACTTTAGTTAGTTTATAAAAATCATAGAACATGAGTATTTTGTTTTCCATTTTTGGGTGAAATAATCCAATTTTCAAGATAAGTTAAAAATTGCATGAATTATTCTGAGAAGAGAAATGCAACAAAGATGTAATAGTAGCAAAATGTCCTAATAACCATTAAACATCAAAATTAAATACACACAAAAGACAAATATGCTCTAAAAAAAGGTTCTATATGGCACCAAAAATGGTTCTTTGCTCGTAATCATAGGGGAACCTTTTTTAGTGCTATATAGCACCAATTTTGGTGCTTCAGTGGTTCTTCAGCGGTTCTTCGGAGGTGCTATATAGCACCTTAGTCAAAGAACCGGTGAAGAACCTCTGAAGAACCGCTGAAGAACCTCTGAAACACCAAAATTGGTGCTATATAGTACTAAAAAAGGTTCCCCTACACTCTAAAAAAAAAGGCTCGTAATCATAGGGGAACCTTTTTTAGTACTATATAGCACCAATTTTGGTGCTTCAGTGGTTCTTCAGCGGTTCTTCAGAGGTGCTATATAGCACCTTAGTCAAAGAACCGGTGAAGAACCTCTGAAGAACCTCTGAAGAACCACTGAAGAACCGCTGAAGAACCACTGAAGCACCAAAATTGGTGCTATATAGCACTAAAAAAGGTTCCCCTATGATTACGAGCCAAGAACCATTTTTGGTGCAATATAGAACCTTTTTTTTTTTAGAGTGTATGATTACGAGCAAAGAACCATTTTTGGTGCCATGTAGAACCTTTTTTTTTTAAAGTGTTCAAGTAAACCCAAATACAGTAAAAACTGTGAAATATTATTCCAGTGTAAATCAGCTGTTCTCTATGTGAATATATAGTAAAGTGTAATTTATATCCTGTGATCAAAGCTGGATGTATCATCATTACTCCAGTCTTCACTAATCATTCTAATGTTTATTATGGTGCTCTTACAACTTTAGATTAGAAAAAGCATTAAACAACATCATTTATACAGCGATTGACGCATTGTTAGTGTTGCCTCAGAGTAAACAGTGACCGGCTACAGACGTTCCATCATTTCCCTCAGACTGCATTCAGATATCATCACCTTTATGAGTCTTGCCGCACATTCTCAGGGGACTCTGAGCACAACACAACTGTGGCAATGAAGACTTGAATTGTTTTTCATTGCAGGCATGGTGAAATTGATTTTGAGGGTGTGAAAAATGCTCAGCTGAGCCCTCGGCCAAAGGGACGTGTGATGGGCTTTAGGTGTAGATCGAACGGGCCGTTTGAAAAGCGCCTCTCTCTGAAGGTGTGGATCGAATGGCAAGCTGTTGACTCTGTTGTTAATGGGCCATTGTTTCCCTTGAAAGCTCCGCATCGCGTTACCCCATAAAAACACAATAACCATAAAGTTTTATTTCTGTTTGTATTTATCCATGATGCTAGAACCCATTCTGAAAGCATTACATCAAGAAGGAATTATATTCATTTACAATAAAAATAAAGTAGCTTTTAAAAAAGTAATTTGGACTTGAAATCATATTTGCCAAACTCCAATGAATATTTCATCAGCGAATCTGTGCCAGCTGTGCCAGACGCGCACAGAACAGGATCTTCATGCATATCATTTGGGAAACAGAGCACCGCTGGCCTTAGGAAACACTAAACGCAGATAAACACTTCAAATGTGTCTCTTATACTGTCCAGGAACAGCGGCTCCCGTGTTCAACTCACCCTTCATATTACTGTATTTCACAGCCTCGCTGCGAGCTAAAGCCTTTCCACGAGCAGCACGGTAAAGCAAATGGGTTAAAAAAGTTTGTTTTTATGTTTTTAAAAGACGTCTCTTATGCTCACCGAGGCTGCATTTATTAGATCAAAAATACAGTAAAATCATAGCCTGACGTCGTCATACTCAATTCTAGTCAGAATGTGAGTCTGATCTGCTCCGTTGGGCTGTGATTATGGGGTGTGTTTCAACCGAACCAGGAAAGACCTCAATTGGATAGACCTACAACCAATCAGAGCAACGGAGCGACGCATAACGTTAGTTGTCAAATGTCAACAGAACTCAACTGACCTGTGTTGCCAACTCCGCGGGTTGAAGCGACCCCAATTATGTGATATACAGACCCAGGAACACAAATTTTAGCAGGTAGCCCTGCCAAAATAACACATATTTTACCCCCCAAATGCCTTTTTTTCCAGAGAAAACCCCCCCGGAAACCTATTGGGCTTGTTTTTTGGCTAGTTTTTGAGTAGAAATTGGGCGGGTTTTGTTGTAAAAACTTGGCAACCCTGTCCCGCACGCTGGAATAAGTAACGTTAGAAGAAGAAGATGAGTGTAAACGATCTTTGCCGGTGTTGTAAAAAAAGAATTTAAGGATACACAGAGTTTACTTACCAACACCATCATCATTTCTGAGAGAAATAGTAAAGGTGAACGCATATATGAACAAGTTCTCCGTTTAGGATTAGAACAAACTCAACCCAAGAGCCTTTGATGACGTGGATGATTACGCTACTGTTGATCATCTGTCCATCATCATCTAAAGCCGCCCTGATGATTTCATTGGTCAGAACAGTTTCTGTTCAGGCATAATTACTCCTCTACGGATCAAGTCCAGACCGAAATGCCCGAGTTAAAATGTTGTGGGCGGGGCTAAGTTCGGCTGGCATCCAGGCTAGTAAAATCAGCAATATTGTGAAAAATATGTGAATTAAGTTAATACATTTAGTTACTTAGCTTTCCGGTTAGCCTTCAGTAAATTAACATATTTAAAAATGATTCATAAAACATATAAATATCAGTTAAACATATGTTTGCTTTCTTCACTGACAAAAATGGAAAAACTTAATCAGTCATATCTGCCGGCACTGATATGGTTTTCAAGCTATTGTTATCAATTTTTTGGCATTCAGAACATCTTAAAATGCACATATGTAGATCATAGAAATCAACATTTTCTCAAGGGGCCAAACCCCACTAACCTCACATGTGGGATCTCAGTGATTATAAATCTGCCTACATTGTATGATTAAGGGATGTACAATATGGTCATGCAGAACGAGGCATTAATATTTGCTTTATAAGTAATAATAAACAGCCAATATCCCAATATGCATACTAATAAGCTACTAGTTTATAGAGAGAATTGGACCCTAAACTAAAGTCTTACCAACATATATATTTTTTTCATATCCTCACTGGGGGCTGAGCCGCCCTAAAATGAAAATCCTAGAAACGCCCCTGGTCACATGATCCTTCACTAATAATTATAATATGAGGATTTGATGCTCAAGACACGTTTATGATTATTATTATCAGTGTTGAAAACATTTTCAGAGGTTTGAGGAAACCGTGAAGCATTCTTTACTGAATAAAAAGTTAAAAAGAACAGCATTTATTTGAAATAGAATCTTTTGTAACATTATAAATGTCTTCACCGTCACTTTTGATTCGTTCGCATGTGTCCTTGCTGAATAAAAAAGGTTTTAATTTCTTCTATAGAAATCAGTTATTTTATCAATTGTAAAAATGTTTCACAATTTTACCGTTTTACTGTATTTCTTGGTGAGCAGAAGAGACTTCTTTCTAAAGCATTAAAGTCACCATGAAATCAAAACGGACAATTCTCGTTTTTTTTTTTTTTTTTATGGAAGTTTGCAGTGTTTCTTATAAATGATTTATATTTAGACATCTTGATTTTTTTTAAACGTATGTGCCTCGTAATCTTGACTCTGAAATATAAAAAAATAACTTAATCTCTTCTCTGATGACGAGGGCGGGGCAACCTGTCACTCACATGAGATCCACCAATAGCAAACCACAACCATCCAATCAACTCCCACACACAAAATCAAGCCCCGCCCTACATTTGTTCTTGTTTGAGAAGCGTTTCACCCAGATATACGGCACAATAATGAAGAAAAGACTATTACAATTTAATTTCATGCCAACTTCATGCCGACACAAGTGTGCCGTATTGATGGAAAGTGTTAAATGTGTCACTCACATCATGTGTAGACCAGCAGGTGCACATGTGACTTCTCTGAGTGCAGAAGTTGAGGACGTCCAACAGCAATCTAATCACTGCAATCTCACTTCCACCGCGAGCGCAGCCTGCCGTACTCCTGATCGATTCCCACTCAGCCTGCCAGCGTGTGTGAGGGAATGTGTGTCTCCTACAAACGTGAGGTGTGCGTCCAAATGAAACATTTCACAAGGCCGCCGAGGCCGCCTATTTTTTGGGCGAGCACAGGACTGTGTGTGTGTGTGTGTGTGTACCTTTGTGTCAAGCACCAATTAGATGTAATGCATATTGAGGGTCCAGCTTGGTATGCTAATGTTATGATCTAAAGAAGCTCTGGAGAAAGGGCACATTAAGTTCCTTGAGCCTCAAGGACTCAGAAAATATAAGCAATAACGGATCAATGCTTTGATCAATCGTAGCAATTACTGTTTAAAGCAGGGTTTGCTGTGCCACGCTAGCACTCTGCCTAGCATCATCACCCAGCATGCCACACTGCATCCTGAATGAAAAATTCATGAGGATACCTTTTATAGGGAATATATCAAGTGCCAAATTACAGAGGATGAAACACACACAGAGACACACATGCACACACACACACACACACACACACACACACACACACACACACACACACACACACACACACACACACACACACACACACACACAGACACACACACACACACACCAGGACTATCTTTCTTTCTCATAAGCAGGTCCAGACAGAATCCACACACCTTTTGTTTTGGGATGTTCTTGTATTAATATTTTTGGTGCAAAATATGCAGAATAGGCATAGACTATACACAACAGTTTTATATTAATGATATAGTATATCTTCATAAAGTTATTTATGCTTTACATATCCCATAATCATGTACTAAAGTCTATACAGTTTCAATACTCAAGTTGATAAACATCACAATTTGTGACACTTTGTGTAATATAATATTGTGTTGCGCTGCGTGTTTCAGAGTGAAGTGTGTCATTGTGTTCTTTTACACGCTTCTTTAGCATGTAAAAGCGAGTGATTCGCAGTAAATGCTGTTACACTTTATTGTATGCTTTATTTTCACATTTATAAACAGATGATTTCAGCTTTAAACTACTTTTGTAATGAAAAATGCTTGTAAACCTGTTATCACAGAAACCTTTTTTTTTTTTGTGGAAAACTGCAGTGTTTATTATATATGACTTATGTGTGCACATTATTGTGTTAAATTCATGTTCCTGGTAATCTTGAATCAGAATAACTTCATCTGTTCTCTGATGACGAGGGTGGGGCAACCTGTCACTCACATGAGATCCACCAATAGCAAACCACAACCATCCAATCAATTCCCCACAGACACAATCAAGCCCCGCCCTCAGTGGTGTAACTTTGTTTTAAAAAGTGGGTGGGACAGGTGTGTGTGTGTGTGTGTGGGGGGGGGGGGGGGGGGTAATATTTGATATAGCATTGCTAATACAATGGTATATCACATCTAAAATATGTATGATAACAATTGCAGAAAAAAATATTTTATGATTTCAATAGTACATTGGGTATAATTTTATGTGATGTAATAATAATGTGACTCAAGAATTATGTGATTTCATTCTTGCATCTAAACACAATACATCATTAGTGCAGAGATTTATAGATTCACAAAATTAGTTTGTGTTCCCTATGGTCTAGTGGTGAACTTTTGTGAAGCGTATCAGAGGTTCTGGGTTCTAGTCTGCTCTCCTATACTTTTTTTTTTCTCATAAAAACCGAATATCATCAGTGATTGTATATCAAGAATGGTTCCAGTTCCAATTTGTGCATTTTGTTTTGTGATTTCACCGGAATAAATAGAGAGTCTCCGCAACGGCGTTAAGCGACAGATGGAAGCTCGTCCGTGTGAAGAATGCACAGTGTGTGCGAGCTATTTAACAAACTAACTAACTTATGCTCTGCTAGTTAACTGGAGATGTTCTGTTTGAATCAGGTTAGCCTCAGACGTCTGATGCATATGGCGCACTTCTCCGGAAACACTTCAGGAGTTTTGAAGTCGTCATCTGATTGGTTGAATTCTAGAGGATGTCCGTGAGACGTGTGTGTCCGTCTGGAAACTAATGCTGTGTCGCCAAACTCCCTCGTGGAAGAAGAACGCCGGCGTGTTTACAACTGTGACAGTGAGCGCTTACCAGGATCAACTAAACACTGGATTTCCACAAGTAAGTGAAGTTTGCGTTCATGAATGAATAATTTATAGATGCACGTCTGTCTGTTATTGCAGGGACATCGACTTTACAATTTCACGCCCCTAAACATGACACAGAACAAAACGAACTGTGATTGGTTGTGTTAGATGTAAGTCAAACGTCCTCTTGGGCGGTCCTCGACCAATGAAAGCTGCGATAGAGTTCAGACCTTCTGCCGTCCGTCTGAAGCTCTGGCTATGTGAGACTAGTATTAGGTCGGTTTCAAAAAAGTTCAAAAAGTGGTGGATACATGTCCCATCCATCCCACCCGCAAATCACGCCTATGCCCATCTTACATTTGTTCTTGTTCCTGAAGCGTTTGACTTAGATATATGGCACAATAGAGAAGAAAAGACGAGCACAACTTCTGTTTCATGTTGACTTTAAAGGTATTCTTGCAGTTTTCTGCCAAAATAAAAGCTTGAGGGTTTATCTCTGTTTGCATCTATCAGAAAGTACAAATGCATGGCATCAGTACATAAATAGCTTCACATTATGTAACATTTAGGTTATAAGACTCGGGCAGCACCTTCAATCGCCTTCGCTCTCTCTCTCCTGCTTATACACACACATGAATCTATTCAGAGACTTTTGAACAGACTAAAGAGGCAGTAAGAAGTCTGAGTTAATTACGTGAGAATATCACTCAGGACAGTCATTTTGAGGGGTATTAAAATTACTCACAGATATTAGCAGAATGCGCAAACTGATATGGAAGATAATGAAAGCAGTAATAATTTACTACCGGGTGCATTCAGAGTTTAATAACTCTATAATGATTCGGCTAGATTAAAAGTGATTTTATGAGTTAAAGGATACTGAGTAAATGAACAGCATGTGCTTTAATAAGGACGAAGACAAGACAACTGAAGTTCAAAGAAGTGAAAGTTCCTGACTTTTGCAAGGACGGAGAGATGTGGAGATCAGTGATCACTCCATGTCTGCTCGGAGAAAAGCACAAATGTAAGATTAAAGGAACAGTTCTTCTGCAAAAAAATGAAAATACCCTCATGTCACTCCAAATCTCTAACACAAAAGGAGATTTTTTGTTCATTGTTCATGACTTCTGTGGGTAAAAAAAACTCAACTTTAACATACTTTGAAAAAGAGTACTTACTACAGAAATAATATAGTGTGAACTGAACGTCATGCTTGCAGACACTTAACTGCGTGTCATTTACAATTAAATGAAAATATATAATAGTATAAATTGATATTAAATGCAATTAGAGTGTTTTTAAAGTTGGAAGTAAAGAGTAATTACACATTCAGTACAATTAAAGGTGCAGTAAGCGATTTCTGAGAAACTGCTGATATTTGAAATCTGCCCTAATAGACTCGCTGATTGGATCACTCTCTCCTCCCCCATCATAAGTGGACACGCCCCTACTGCTGATTGGCTCACTCTCTCCTCCCCCATCATAAGTGGACACGCCCCTACTGCTGATTGGATCACTCTCTCCTCCCCCATCATAAGTGGACACGCCCCTACTGCTGATTGGATCACTCTCTCCTCCCCCATCATAAGTGGACACGCCCTTACTGCTGATTGGATCACTCTCTCCTCCCCCATCATAAGTGGACACGCCCCTACTGCTGATTGGATCACTCTCTCCTCCCCCATCATAAGTGGACACGCCCCTACTGCTGATTGGATCACTCTCTCCTCCCCCATCATAAGTGGACACACCCCTACTGCTGATTGGATCACTCTCTCCTCCCCCATCATAAGTGGACACGCCCCTACTGCTGATTGGCTCACTCTCTCCTCCCCCATCATAAGTGGACACGCCCCTACTGCTGATTGGATCACTCTCTCCTCCCCCATCATAAGTGGACACGCCCCTACTGCTGATTGGATCACTCTCTCCTCCCCCATCATAAGTGGACACGCCCCTACTGCTGATTGGATCACTCTCTCCTCCCCCATCATAAGTGGACACGCCCCTACTGCTGATTGGATCACTCTCTCCTCCCCCATCATAAGTGGACACGCCCCTACTGCTGATTGGATCACTCTCTCCTCCCCCATCATAAGTGGACACGCCCCTACTGCTGATTGGATCACTCTCTCCTCCCCCATCATAAGTGGACACACCCCTACTGCTGATTGGATCACTCTCTCCTCCCCCATCATAAGTGGACACACCCCTACTGCTGATTGGATCACTCTCTCCTCCTCCATCATAAGTGGACACACCCCTACTGCTGATTGGATCACTCTCTCCTCCTCCATCATAAGTGGACACACCCCTACTGCTGATTGGCTCACTCTCTCCTCCCCCAGAGCCATTGAAAAACAGAGTTATGACACTCCCATAGACTTCCATAGGAACTGAGGAATGCGGAAGTAAAGTGTGTCATGGAGCGACCAATAGTTCCAAACAAACAATAGTTCCAGCATTGAACCCCATTAATTTCAGTGTATTTCAAGTATACTCGCTGGTAAATTGATGAAATTACTGCATATATTGAGATTTTATGGCATTAGTTGACCTCTCAGGAATATTACTAGAAGTGGTATTTTATGAAGCGCGTTATAGTTTATGTTTATTGTTATATAATAGATGGTTAGTCTCTAACTGCAGTAAGATAACGTAACAGCACTTGCAACAGCTACTATATCCAGATGCTATCTGTCATATTTCATTTTCAGTCTCCATGAGATCTTTCTGTCGAAAGCGTTTCTATAAAGTAGCCCATTCAAGGAATGACGTATAACGCCTATGAATAAAGAATATAAAAAGAGTTGAATTAAAATGTTGGCCATGTTTTTTTTAACACTATTTAAAACTTCTTTCTTTGGTTAAATTCTGTATATGCTAGAATCATTCATTTATATTCATCTGTTATGTAGGCCTATGCTTGTGTGAGCATCATAAAATAACATTCGGACGTTGACAACATTTAAATTATAAAATAAATTACCACTAACCAGTAGATGGCGGAAGAGGAACACTTATTGGCTCATTAGCCATTTTTTCTCTTTTTTTATGAATTTCTATAGATCATCAAATCACTATTATAACATTAAAATATCTATTTTTGTTATTTTATATGTACTGAAGTGTTGAATATATAGGCTAATTGTAGGGAAAATCACAAAGTCTCATGAAAAACAAAAACTTCTGACTAAACTTCACAATAAATCTTTATTTAAATCGTCTCTGTTAAAAACTTTTTTTAATTGATATGGATTCTCATTCCTGGTAAATTAATGAGTCATTCATTTTCAACAGAAATGCCCGTGATAGGCTACAACAGTCAACGTTGTAAAATTTTGCACTCACATGACCCAAATAAAATAACCAGATCACTCAATAAGAAACATTAACATTATCTCTTCTTTATCTCTCCCCAGAATAAAATGCTACTGTAAGCCTAGTCGAAGTCGATGCACATATTGTGTTAATATTTACCAAAAATTGCTGCAAATATAGTGAAACTGCTATTTGTCCTGCTTAATCCTATTCAAACAGATTGACAGCGTGGAGTTGTTTGTAACTATTAAGAGCTCCATAAACCACGTGACCACATGGCGGCGAGATCAAAGAGTGTCGCAACTCTTATTATATGGCTCTCCCCTCCCCCATCATGAGTGGACACGCCCCTACTGCTGATTGGCTCACTCTATCCCCTCCCCCATCATGAGTGGACACGCCCCTACTGCTGATTGGCTCACTCTCTCCCCTCCCCCATCATGAGTGGACACGCCCCTACTGCTGATTGGCTCACTCTCTCCCCTCCCCCATCATGAGTGGACACACCCCTACTGCTGATTGGCTCACTCTCTCCCCTCCCCCATCATGAATGGACACGCCCCTACTGCTGATTGGCTCACTCTCTCCCCTCCCCCATCATGAGTGGACATGCCCCTACTGCTGATTGGCTTACTCTATCCCCTCCCCCATCATGAGTTGACACACCCCTAATCCTGATTGGCTACAAGTGTGTTGTGCTGCTCGGCCTGATCCACTTTCAACAGTGTTTCTCAGAAATCGCTTACTGCACCTTTAAGTACACTTATTTTTCACAAGAGTTATTTAAATTCACACAACTTGCCCTCCACTGCTGCTCTCAAAATGTATTGCTTCAGAAGATGTAGACAACTTTTGCCACACTTTTATGGTGCTTTTGGTCCTTGAAGCAGTAAAGATGGTGGCGTATGGGTTTGGAATGAAGTCACTTGGGTGGAGTGTTTCCTAGAAGTGATTATATACACATCTTATTTATGGGTGAACCGTTCCTTTAAGGATGAAAGTATAATTTCCAGTGAGTCATGCGGGGAATGACCTGAAGTTCTCTGCCTAGAGTTAGTGTCATCACAGAGGAGAGAATAGAGAGGTCCATTAGTCTCTCCTGTCACTATAGGCTAAATAGTATATGAGTGTCTTTTTCAAGGTTTGAGGGAACCTTTAAGGCTCTGAATGTTTAAAAAAAGTGGTGGCTCAGCACAAGTAAAGCAGTCCATACCAGACCTACAGCACTAACCATTTGGCAGGGTTTTAAGTTTTTGTCATATTCATCCATTTTAGTCTATTTTACTATGTTAATGACTGCATTATCACTGAAAAACACATGATTAACAGGTAAAGCCGACAGGTGTGGAAGTTAAAAGCTAAAAAATCCTGTCAGTCCTGCATTGGTAAAACACGTCTAGTTCAGCCTGTCCAGCTAAACTGAAAGGGACTTGGTTCCATTGACCTTGATGTCGACGTCTAAACAGAATTAGTTGTATTCCCTACAGCAGCGTCTGTCAGGATTTTTACTGATTTACTCTGTTGCCAGAGTTCATTAGGTCTGTAACAGAGACGTCCATGGCAGACGCTAAACATTTGCCAAGACCAATCCGCTTACAAGAGATTTCACCACTTGCTGACTCACATGACTTATGAAATGTTGTGGAAAATCGTTCTTTTGTAAAGACTAAAGTCACGTCGGGACATTGTACTGGCGATAAAAGAGTTCCTGCTTCTCTGAATCTCAGTCTAATGTGAAACAAAGAAATAAAAGAGTGCATCATAAATAGTGACAATGATAGCTTGAAAGTGAAGCACAATATAACATTTAAACTGCCCAGCTTAATGCAATAGCTATTCGCGACATGCTCAGTCAAGGATGAGCAGCATCGTAAGCAATTGCATAGCTGATGCAATCTCTTTAATGACTGTATGAATATGTTATTCATTTTCACAAACTAGAAATCATATTTCTTTCTGTGTAGTTCATTCAAATAATGACACTTACAATCCACTAAAAGTGTGCGGAGCAAGCCTATTATTGCATTGATTTCAACATGACATCAATGGGAGATGTTCCAAGAAAGTCAAACCAGTAATTCTGTGAATGAATGCCATCCTCTGCTCGAACACGGACAGGTTAAGTAGGTCCATTAACTCAACCCAGCAACCAAAAGACACTGTGACCTTGGCCAGAGAGTCTAAGAGCAAATAAGCCATGAGCAGAACGCTATTAGCTGCTTTAATGAGCCGAAACTGCATCTGACGGTCTATTAGATGCAAACAAACAATAAGGGGGGGGGGGGGGGGGATCTGTAAATGAAAGCTCCTATCAATGCATTTTTAATTAGTCATAAAATAGTAATACTTAACTGCACATGTCCGCATAGAAAATGATCTTCTCACATAACAACCATCTGTGTTGCCTAATGGCTTTAATAATCAAATGCTTGTAAAGCAGCCAGACAAATCAACCCTCATGTGCATCTCTCTTTAACTCACAAACCAACTTCATGTTTGACACAAAAAGCCACTTGCTCTTTCTTAAAGTCATCATGAAACTGTCTTTTCTTCTCTAATGTGCCGTATATACGAGTCAAACGCTTCTCAAACAAGAACAAATGTTGGGCGGGGCTTGATTGTGTCTGTGGCGAATTGATTGGATAGTGGTTTGCTATTGGTGGATCTCATGTGAGTGACAGGTTGTCCCGCCCTCGTCATCAGAGAACAGATGAAGTTATTCTACACATGAATTTAACACAATAATGATAAATCATTTATAATAAACACTGCAATATTCAGATTTCTCCACACGGCTGGAAGAGATAAGAGGACAGATTCACCCAAATCTTCTTAAAGTCAGCCTGAAAGGGAAGTTACACTCGTCTTTTCTTCTCTATTGTGCAGTATGTATCGAGTGAAGCGCCTATCAAACAAGAACAAATGTAGGGCGGGGCTTGAGTGTGTCTGTGGGGAGTTGATTGGATGGTTGTGGTTTGCTATTGGTGGATCTCATGTGAGTGACAGGTTGCCCCGCCCTCATCATCAGAGAAGAGATAAAGTTATTCTGAGTCAAGATTACCAGGAACATGAATTTAAACCAATAATGATGTGCACTGATAAATCATTTATCATAAACACTGAAATACTGTAATAGTTTGGGAGTGCAAACTTCAGATTGAAATCTAGTATTTTTATTTTCCGAGAATCCTCAACTAAACCTTTTCTGACTCATAAAAGCTAATCTAAATATCACCCAAAACAGACGATAATGACCATGGCTGTTGTCATAGTCACCACATCATCGCCAATTATCACCGTATAATCCATTTTATTGTATCTGCCATCATCAGTCATATAAAGCCCATGCTTTCCGCTCATTTCCCGACAACCTTTCCTTGCTTAATGGTTATGAATTTGTAAATATGAGTCACATATCCTAGGCTAGATGAAATAAACGGTCTTATGCTGTATGGAGGAGAGAGGAATTATAAAGAGAAGAGAATGACAGCTCTCATGCACTGTTTGGGTCACAGGTAGAGTAAGTCAGCACTTAAACCATTAGCCACTGGACTGGTTCCCGCACCGACACAGGAAGTGAGGTAATCAAATGCTGAGAAGAAGATTGATCGGCTATTTTCGGCAAGAGGCTTTCTGCGGCACGTTATGTTCAGTGGAAATCTCAGTCCCTCACAAACACAAGCTGCAGATCTTTGACAAGACGCCAGACAAACACGATGAAGCTTCAAAGCATTCATGCAGAACATAATTTCAAGACATTAAGCTTCAGTTAAACCTTATTTTTCTTCTAAAAAATCCTTATTCACAATAATATTGTTCAAAAATGGATTGGACAGTTAAAGTTACAATGAAATTAATGAATGTAATTCATAAACTAAAGGCACAATATGTACGATTTTTGGATTAAAATATCCAAAAATCACTAGAACAGTGTATTATATTTTGTTGACTTGTGTACATTATCCCAATTGACCTATCGGTAACCTTAAACATATCTAAACTCACAGAAATATCAACAATAAAACAAATTAGACGATAAATCACAAAGTCTTTGACACAGAAGGACCACCTCTCGTTGAGGAGCATTCAAGTGGGACTTAAATATATTAAAGATTTGAAAATAAATATGGTGGGAGATTCATTTGGAAGCGAGGGTTTACAGATCACAATGCAAGCGGGAGAAGCCTCATATCACGGTCGTCACGATCACAGAGAACAACATCCAGGATCAACACAGTTCATGTACCGCAGGATAAGATTCATCTACATTCAACCCTCCTATTATCTTTGGGGTCAATTTGACCCCATTCAATGTTTAACGTCTGTAAAAACACGATTCACATCATGTTTCCTAATTTAATGGGGACAACTCTGTAAACATAACATTAACATGATGATATGTTTCCAATGTCCTGTACACATTTTGTAGCATCTGTGTTCTTTGGGGTCAATTTGACCCCAGGCTCTTTTAGCTGTACAAAACATAAGAAATATCAAAATTGTATATCCATTTGTTTAGGTTGTTTAATTGAGGTCACTATAACATGCTATAATTTTATATATTCAATGTAACATTAAAACAACTTCCCTCTGATTTTGGGCTCTAATCTAACCTAACCAAACCATACCTGTAGTATTGCGAGAACCACTAGTATTTCACGTTATTATGGTCTTGCCCCCCCACGTGAATGACAGGGAAGCCATAGTTCTGCTAATGTCATCAAAATGGTTCCAGGGCCCACCAGATATGCTGTCAGACATAAATGACCTGAGACATAAACCTTTGTAAAAAAAAAAAATCATATTCTGGAGGTTTAAATTACTGGGGTCAAATTGACCCCAGTTGGTAACAAATGTTACTAGATTTGAGGGTAACAGGAGGGTTAACCAGTTTAATATGGAGAGGGACTGAAATGTAGACCTTCATTTATGTGTTTTTGACCTACACTGTTAACGTTACATGACGTGAGAACAGTTAGTTATTGCCAGAGTTGTGTATAGTTATAGTTGTTAGCAGGGACTCACTAACTTTATTCGTAACTTAAGTTTGACAACCAGAAAATCCTCTCAGGACACCTGGAATCAGTGTTACAGACCCCAGACACATCGTTTGACCATTTTTTGTAGCATAAACACCATCAAACCTATGAGAGCTTCGCACATCCAGTGTTTCTCTATAGTGCTGGAACCAAAAGATGTCAGAGTTCCGGACCCAGCGCAACTGATACTCAGCTGCCATTGGCTCATCTGCGTTCGAGGGGCGGGGCTTACCGATAGGTCAATTGTCACCAAGACAATTTGACAAAATTTAAATTCAGAGAAATAAGCGGAGCCTATCAATGACATCATACCCGCGTTACCCTCAATTTCCGGTTTATTTTCTGGTAACCATGGAAACACTAGTGCCGCTTTAATATCTGATGTGTTTTATTAGACACTGTTTGGATCATTGATGGACAGAAACTCCTCATTGTTCTCCAGCTCAACACAGTTAGTCTTATTGTGTAAATCTGGTGGTGTTGATTTACTGCGTGTAACATGTTTTACCGCCTCATATCTTCTCGCTCAATGCAGTGTGAACAAGTGTCTCATAGTAGCGCCGAGCTAACGCACAGAGTAGCATTAGAACATCACTTTAACACACTCACATGTGTGTGATATGATAAAACAGCGCTGCGTTACACACACGCATGAGCAGAAGAAGCGGAAGAAGTGGAAGCACTTGTGGGAGAATAAAAGCTCCGCCCACTTAAGAGTCAAGACACACCTTTGTTCTAAATAAGAGACGAAAAATTACATATTGTGGCTTTAAAGGGGGCGTATTAAGTCTTTGTTTTTGGGCTCTACTTGAGCAGGTTTTCCTGCTTGAATGTTGATTATTCCCTCAGATTCTCCATTGTTGCGGCTCCTCTCTTCCCAGTCTGTCAGTAACGCTGTGCTCTGATTGGTCAGCTAGAGCGGTGTGTTGTGATTGGTGTTTGGGAAATGTCCCGCCCCTTACCATAACCGGCTGTTTCTACACACGACTGACTACCTCAACCAGGCCCTGCCCCTTTATTCTGCGTATTAATTATTATAATGAGGAATATTGAGACGTGTTGGTTCCCGGAAGAAAACTCAAGGAGGCGTTTCAGGGAGTTCAGAAACACTGATATAGAGAAGAACTCGCTGGAATGACAACATTACACACTAAAGAAGGAAGAAAAAGCAGAATAAGTCCTCTTTAAAGTACGGTTTACTTCGAGTTCATTTATTAAATTCTTTATTGTAGCAGTAAGCATGTAACCTGATCCTTATTAATTGCCTTTAATCCTACACTATAAAGCTCATTTGACATCTTCCAAAGCAGCTTATATCAAGCGCTGTGTTGATCGACTATACAGCGACGCGAGAGGATGGATTCACACTGTCTCTGCAAATAGACCCGTCTATCATAACCGCACTTACTGTAGCACGATGCATTAATACACATCTCCCTGTTGCCAACAGTCAGTCCAAGCACATCACCATTATTTTTCCAGCATGATACATATCAACAAGAGGTGCAGAAATCATGTCTATAAACACAGAGAATACAATCAAACGAGTTATGTTCGGGAGTGAGAACAGATTTCTTCCATTAGGCCTGTGTCACTTTTGGTTTGCACTGCATGGAAAGTTTGACCCTTCATTTTATTGTTTACCACTATCATCCCACAAATCATTGCATTCTGTCTGTGATAACCCAGTATGATGTATGACGGATGCAGACATCCTCTGCAATATTTAATGCATCTCATATATGGAGAAAAACTGTGATTGTAAGTAAATGCTTCCGTAGTCATGTCCAGTCATGCATAAACATATTTAAGATATTCTCTATATGAAGTTCTCAGAACATTAACTTCAAATGCATCATCATATTTTAATGAAAGAGCTAAATGAGGATGTTTTGTTAGAGCGTGGGCAATTCTTGCATGTCTTGGCTTTATGTATTCGGATCACAGAGGCGGACGGAGAATGATAAAGTCATTGAAAGCGCTAATCCAGACAGACACGTACTGTAACCAGAGAAATGCAAAATCACTTTCTCAAACCTGCACTGTAAATATATGTTTGTCGTTTTAGCACTAACAAGTCAAGAAAAAAGTTACCTTGCCATGTGGTGGAAAATGACATTCGATTTAATTGGAGAATGCATGTCATTTTATAGTGAAACAAGGTTAAAAATTATGTTTTTCATAAGAAAAAAAAAAAACACAATTAGCCATTGCTCACTGAAATGTATTCATCATGTCATTTTAAGTACATTTTACAAGAAAATACTATCTTTCTACTTAATGTCATGTTGAATCCAATGCATTAGTTATCACCTCTTTGTAAATATTTGCCAGCGATTTCTGAGAGAAAATCCTAATTGTTTTTGGTATATTACTATATTTTGAGATTCAAATCAGTGAGATTTAGTAATTTACATATATATATTCACAGACAAGGTCTATAGTCCCATGTTAAACGCATGTTTGAGCTGTTGAACTGAAAGCATATCTTAAAAGCAAAACAGTTTTGCATGTTTATAAAAGCTACTTAATGTCCTAATTGAACTAAAGGCTAATCCTGGATTAATCTAAGCCCTGTGTGTGAAACCAGGCCTATATCAGTTAATGAAATATACTGTAATGTCATGCCATAATGCCTTAACCCCTTGAGTGTCAAAGATTACTGATGTTCAACATTCACTGCACGTTAAAACATCACACTCTTACTTGATCTGGACAAACTGAGTATCATTAGACAGATTAAAGACTTAAAGACAGCTTCAATATTTGACCACCGTTTATGATGCTAGATTGCAGTGACATTAATTTCTTAATTTATGTCAGGAGTGCATATTTGTAGAAATATTGATTTATTTTCATGTTTTCAAAATATTTCATTATACAGAATACCATTTCGATTAATTTCCCACTGAATTATGCTGATCTGAAGAGCTGAACAGGCGTTCAGAGTGCGCTCTGTCTCTCCTGTTTCTGGTTTGCGTCAGTTATGACTAGGAATGCACCGAATCCACATTTTTGGGGTTCGGCCGAATACCGAATCTACTGGTTAAGATTCTGCCGAATCCGAAACTGAATACCGAATCCTACTCCCATCCTCAGTCCATTATCACAGTAAACACATTAATGAAGTAAACAACATCCACAGCAGTGTATTTTTCATTTTATTTTATTTTACCTGTAAAAAAAAAGAATAGGCAACATTATGCCAGGATGACTGTCCTTCCTTTGCCGTATTTGAATTTACTGCATTTTGGCTGCGGTCTGTAGATTCCCTCATGCACAACTCGTATTCTTTCATACGCAAATGTTTTAACAGCGGCTATTGTTTAGGGTCCTTGCCACCACGAGACAAATCGGCATTGCAAATTGAACATGTAGCTCGACTTGAATCGCCTTCTTTTGACTGAAAGTACTGCAAAACAATACGTTTTCTGCTCACAAGTTTCATTTTCACTTTCTCAGCCTGCATTCGAACGGTCCACCTAGTAAATCTCCCCCCACCCCCCCCATAAACTACGCCCCTGCATATTTCAACAACATAATATGACCAAAATCCATATTAAAATGCAATCGGACGTTATTACAAACACTCATTGTTGGTTTAAAGTGAGTTTTTTTTTAGTAAAAGCATTTAATCTTTTAAATTGTGTTATGTAGCTTGATGGTAACTGTAGCTGTAATTCACCTGTTAAACCAGCAAACAAAAGAATAATGAAGATTAAGTCTAACACTGGAAGAGGTGCTAACATTCGTCGAGAGAGAGAACAATAGAAACATGAACGGAGCAGTTCTCCACATCAGACATTAGAGTGCAGGGGAGTTATAGGGACCATACATCATTTCATTAGCATTTTTATCAGCCTTCTCTAAAAAATACATGACATGATTTTAGGAAATGTTTAATGAAATGCATAGTTTTAGAGATATAATCCTCAGATTTTAAAGGAAGCATAACCACACTTGTAGCTTCACTTTAATTGTTGTTATAAGTTTGTATATCAGAGCTTATATATCTCCATATTAAGTCTTGAGCAGTAAACTCTCAAGTGTTGGCTTTTTATATGCAAGTTATGTGTCTATTCAGACTTATGAGCAGTAACCTTTTTTACACCATTTACGCCCCACTTGCCTAAATGGGGGGTGTCTAGTAAGGGGTTAAACAAGCACTCATATACACATATACTGTGACTTAACAGGACCATTGTTCTTGTCTCCTTTACAGAAGGTAGATGTATAGATGTATAAAACCGTTTGCTCATGCTTGACTGTTCGAAGTTTGACATGGGTCTATTTTTAACTCCTTGCCAACACCCAGCCCTGTTCACACAACAGTGATTGAGATAATTGGTTGGTGTTTAGCTGAGTAGACATATAAAGACAACCACCCTTCCCTCTGCCATGCCTCGCGCTGCACTGGCATTACACACAGTATGTGTTCCACCCACAGGCATTAGCTATTAGTGTTCACCATTCCAGACCCTCGTGCAGAGTGCTGAGTAAGAGAGCAGTGTTTACACTGCAGATGCATGAACAAATGATCAGCGGAAGAAAGAGCGAGACTCCCTCAGGCAGAGTCATGCAAGAAGAGAGGAACACTGTGGAATAAGAACAGGACATTAAAACAAGAGAGGGGAGAATGAATGGATGGATGAATGACGCACGTTTCACTGTCGGCCATAAGCCTTTTATATGACAGCAGGGGTGCCAAAAGTACCATTTCTTCAATGCTAAAATACAAAATGCAACAGTACCTTTCTTTCTGCAGCATCAGTCGCTGTCTGTCTGACTGACTGACTGAACGCTCACATGCATATTTCCATGCATGCTCTGTGAAGTGTGCCTACTGCCTCGCGGTAACGTGGCTGAAAATGCACGTCTTGCTCAAAAAGACTGTCTTAAGTGAAGGCAAAATATCTGATGTGTGTCCCAGGCCTGCTGTTTAATATGCTGTTCATTATAATCCAAATATATATTTAACAGTATCATGCCATTATTCAAACCTATATTTTGTATTAAAATAATAAAATAGCAATACATTAAAACGGAGTGTCTATTTACGCTAGCTCCGCCCAGCAATGCCTGTTTGGGCCACACAAGATTAAAAAAGACAGAAGAGCGTAAGCCTCATGCTTTGACACGATTGATCCGGGTTCCAAACCGCCTTTTGCAGAGCTCGCTCTTCTCCCTTCTCCCTTTTCCCATCATAGTTCACATCGGAAAGGCATTTGCTTTCAATAAAATGAAGAAAATGTTCTAAAAGCGGAAATAAAGTGCCTAACGAAATGTTTAATAATAATAAAAGCATTTATTGTGTAGGGTTAGGGGTCAGTGTAGGGAGGGCTTTTATTGTCCCATTAAGGCGGCATCCATTTAATAATTCTAATAAATATAATCATTTACACTCTATGGCAGGGGTGTACTCTACTTTTCAAACAACAATTCACCAACATTAATCATGGCTTTACTGTGGTAACACGAACTGTAACCGTGGTCATTTGTCAGAAATGTGGGTTAATATCTAATTTTATTAAAATTTTAATGTAGATATGTATTAAATTAGTATTAAAGGCCAAATTGCAGACTATTTTGTCATAAACTTGCAGTTTTGTGCATTTGTATTTATTTTTATAGACTAAATACCTTAAAGCCATTCTAGATATATATATTTTTTTGTTACTTTTTGCCTTGTGTGCACTGCAAAAAATGCTGTCATTTAGTATTTTTGTCTTGTTTCTAGTATAAATATACAAGTTCTTAAATCAAGATGCATTTACTAGATAAGTTAAATGACATTAGATATTTTTTCTTGTTTTCTGGAAAATATAATGAAATTGAAGTGAGTTTTTGGTTAAAACAAGCAAATATATCTGCCAATGAGGTGAGAAAAATAATGTTTCTGTTTGGAATCTTGTTTCTGTCCCAAACAGAAACAAGATTATTTTTCTAATCCGTTGGCAGATAATTTAGTTTGTTTCAAGCAAAAACTCAATTCATTTGGATTTTTTCCCAGAGGAATCAAGAAAAAATATGTAAATATATATATATATATATATATAATAGAAAAGGGACCGGCCCCCGGGTATGTCCACAACATCGAATCTGGCCCCCTTATAAAAAGTTGGACACCCCTGCTCTATGTTATTATTGCATCCTGTTTATGTACAACAATACTGAGGTGAAAATAGTCTCAACCCTCTACAATGCGAATAAATCTTCACTTTGGGGCGACTAAACAATATCTATCACTCTGCAAAAGGTGCTTTATGTAACGCTATGTAGTGTACATGATAAAACCCGTTCAACATTTGTGTTAGCTACTGTATACAGGCCACCTGGGCATAATACAGACTTTATCAAAGAATTTGCTGATTTTCTATCAGAGTTAGTACTGGCCGTAGATAAAGTACTAATTGTTGGTGATTTTAATATCCATGTTGACAACGGAAAGGACGTATTGGGATTAGCATTTAAAGACACACTAAACTCTATTGGAGTTAGGCAACACGTGTCAGGAGCCACTCATCGCCATAATCATACTTTAGACCTAATATTGTCACATGGAATAAATGTTGATACCGTTGAAATTCTGCAGCAGAGCGATGACATCTCAGATCATTACTTAGTATCATGTATACTTAATTTAGCTAAGGTTGCAAAGCCGCCCCCTCGCTTTAAAAATGGCAGGACAATCACTGCCGCTACTAAAGATTGCTTTTTAAATAATCTCCCTCATCAGTATCATCTGCTCAGCATCCCAGATAGTATAGAAGAACTCGATGTTGCAACAGAAACTATTGACTCTCTCTTTTGCAGTACTTTAGACACAGTTGCTCCTCTGCGCTTAAAGAAGATTAAAGAAAATAGTCCAACGCCGTGGTACAACGAGCACACCCGGGCCCTTAAAACAGCAGCCAGAAAAATGGAGCGCAGCTGGAAGAAAACAAAATTAGAGGTATTTCGTAATTCGTGGAAAGAGCACATGATCACATACAGAAAGGCTGTAAAAACTGCTAGATCTGCTTATTTCTCAACTCTCTTGGAAGAAAACAAACACAACCCAAGGTATTTATTCGATACAGTGGCTAAATTAACCAAAAATAAAGCTTCAACTTCTGATGATTGTAAACAGCACAGCAGTAATGACTTTATGAACTTCTTCACATGTAAGATTGATAATATTAGGAAAAAATTTTTAACCATGCAGCCGTCTAATACAGCATCACATCAGACAGAGCATTGTAGCATCACTGAGGAAAAATTACACTCATTCACTGCTATAGGAGAAGAAGAATTGGCTAAACTCGTTAAATCATCAAAATCGACAACATGTATGCTCGACCCTATACCGACTAGGCTATTAAAAGAGATGCTACCAGAGGTCATAGATCCTCTTCTTAATATCATTAATTCATCTTTGTCATTAGGATATGTACCGAAAACTTTTAAGTTGGCAATTATTAAACCACTTATTAAAAAACCGCAACTTGATCCTACAGATTTAGTCAATTATAGACCAATCTCAAATCTACCCTTTCTGTCAAAAATACTTGAAAAGGCAGTGTCTTCACAATTATGTTCCTTTTTAGAAAGAAATGGTATCTGTGAGGATTTCCAGTCAGGATTTAGACCGTATCATAGCACTGAGACTGCTCTCGTCAGAGTTACAAATGATTTGCTCTTATCATCCGATCGTGGCTGTATCTCTCTATTAGTGTTACTCGATCTTAGCGCTGCATTTGATACTATCGACCACAACATTCTTTTGAATAGACTCGAAAATTATGTAGGTATTAGTGGAATTGCATTATCATGGTTTAAATCATACCTATGCGACCGTTATCAGTTTGTAGTAGTAAATGAAGATATGTCACACCGATCGCAAGTTCAGTATGGAGTACCGCAAGGCTCAGTGCTAGGACCGCTACTCTTCACCCTGTACATGCTACCACTGGGAGATATCATTAGGAAGCATGGCGTTAGTTTTCATTGTTATGCTGACGATACTCAGCTCTATATTTCTTCACGCCCTAAAGAAACTTACCAATTCACAAGATTAACGGAATGCATAGCTGATATAAAACATTGGATGACTGGTAATTTCCTGCAACTCAATTCAGAAAAAACTGAATTTTTAATTATTGGACAAAAAAGCTCCACAAGTAGTAACCTAGAATACTGTCTAACACTTGATGGCTGTTCTGTCAAGTCCTCGTCGTCAGTGAGGAACCTGGGTGTGCTCTTTGATACCAATCTTTCGTTTGAAAGCCACGTTTCTAGCATCTGTAAAACTGCTTTCTACCATCTTAAAAATATATCTAAATTACGGCACATGCTCTCAATGCAAAATGCTGAACAGTTAGTTCATGCGTTCATGACCTCAAGGTTAGATTATTGTAATTCTCTACTGGGTGGTTGCCCTGCTCGCTTAATAAATAAACTCCAGCTGGTCCAAAACGCAGCAGCTCGAGTTCTTACTAGAACCAGGAAGTATGACCATATTAGCCCAGTTCTGTCAACACTGCACTGGCTGCCTATTAAACATCGCATACATTTTAAAATCTTACTTATTACTTACAAAGCACTAAATGGTTTAGCTCCCCAATACTTGAGTGAGCTCTTAACATATTATACTACATCACGTCTACTGCGGTCTAAAAATTCTGGCCAGTTGATCATACCGAGAATATCCAAATCAACTGCAGGCGGTCGATCGTTTTCCTATTTAGCACCTAAACTCTGGAACAGTCTTCCTAACATTGTTCGGGAAGCAGACACACTCTGTCAGTTTAAATCTAGACTAAAAACACATCTCTTTACTGTGGCATACACATAAAACACTTTTTCAATGAAATGATTGTTAGGCTGCATTAACTAGGTCAGCCGGAACCGGGAACACTTCCCATAACACCTGATGTACTCGTTACATCATCAGAAGAATGGCATCTACGCTAATGTTAGTCTCTCTGTTTTATCCCGAGGTTTACTGCAGTCAGCTGGATCCAGATCAGATGGTGGACCTGCGCCCAGAGAAGACCAACACAGGACCCCGAAGTGTCTGGGAGACCGTGATTAGACTCCCCCTGAAACTGCCTCATCGACACGGCATCTCAATAAACCCGTCTCCTGCGTGTTGCCTCCGATCATTCGAATATTGCACTTTAATAATTATTTAATCAACATCATCCTCAATAAACCCGTCTCCAGCATGTTGCCCCCGGTCCCTCGAATATTCTGATCTATTATGACCTCCGAGCTGTAAAACTGCCAGAATAATAATAATAATACGCTGTTTGTTAATTGGCCAGAGGAGAACTGGCACCCCGACTGAGCCTGGTTTCTCCCAAGGTTTATTTTTCTCCATTAGGTCACCTAATGGGGTTTTGGTTTCCTTGCCACTGTTGCCTCTGGCTTGGCGTGCTCAGTTGGGGACACTAAATTTTTCAACTAAACATCGAAATACATCTAAATAATAAACTAAATTAACCATTTAAACTAAATTACTGATCAAATTATTAATCTAAAGCCCACACTGTCACTGTATGATACTTGAAATTTTTCCAGAATGGCTATACAGCTGAATAAAATTATGCTGCATTATTTTCCTGTTTAACACTGTAAAGCTGCTTTGAAACAATCTACATTGTTAAAAGCGCTATATAAATAAAGTTGACTTGACTTGACTTGACTAGCCATTGGCTAATAAAGGCTTAGATTTTACTCACCAGTGCGTGTCTAAGAGGCTAAGAATAAGTTTAGCATATATTTATTTTCACTCGCTGAACACTCACAGAAACAGAGTTTCGCTCTCCGTCAAGCGATCTGTCTATTTCAGTTACAACCAAGCGGCTCCTCCCACAGTTTCTCCTCAAGCCGATACGGAAGTGAGTTAAACTGCAGTTCATGGACTGGCCACTAGAGACAGACTCCAGAAGGAGCAGAGTCTCATTGAGCTCATGTTAAAATGCCCGAATTTACAGCAGAAGAACACATGTTTACAGTCTGGGACACATTGTGCTTTTGGTCTGTACGGCTGATTTTGCCCTTCATGACGACTGTGAGGGGGGTGAATTTATTTATAAAACATTAGTTTACATTATATAAAGCCTTCAATTTTCTCTGGTAGTGGGCGGGACTAATGCGCAAACGGCAATCACATTGGCTGGCGATCATCTATTACCTTCACTGTTTTGATATTAGCAAATCAGTTCGAGCAACGTTATCAACGTGAATAATATTCATGAACCCAGCAGCTCATCAACTGTTCATTGTTAGTTCAGGTCCATTAAATAATATTTATAGATACAATTTATTATTTTCAAGAATAATAAATGCTTTATAAATGTTAGTTCATGTTACAAATGTTACCATAATAACAAAACAAGTTCAAAAAACCTTTTTACACGAAGCCAATTGTAAATCACTGCCGACTGAATCAACAGCAGATCCAGCTGACACACATCTGATGTTTGGTGGGAGGGAGAGAAATAACATCCAAATGACGCAAGATTAGCAGAGAACTATGATCAAAGGATCCTATAATGGCAAATGTGGTCTGAACATCACGATTACCATCCCTGCACTTCAGGAAAAGTTAGAGATGAAAGCATTGAGAGAGATTGTTACTGACTCTGGGAGTGATGAGGATGAACAGCAAAGCCAAAGACAGAGGAAAGCTCCAATGAAAGGTGATCAGAGGGCTGCATTAAATAAATTAAATTAAATTAAATCAAATCAAATCAAATTAAATTAAAAATGTATAATAAAATTAAATAAAAACATAAGAAGAAGAAGAAGAAGAAGAAGAAGAAGAAGAAGAAGAAGAAGAAGAAGAAGAAGAAGAAGAAGAAGAAGAAGAAGAAGAAGAAGAAGAAGAAGAAGAAGAAGAAGAAGAAGAAGAAGAATTTAAAAAAATATAATAAAAAATTAAAATTAAATAAAATTAAATTGATAATAAAAACAAATAATGATAAAATTAAATTAAATTAAATTAAATTAAATTAAATTAAATTAAATTAAATTAAATTAAATTAAATTAAATTAAATTAAATTAAATTAAATTAAATTAAATTAAATTAAATAATAAACAGCTTGTGGGTCCCAAAGTATGGAAGCTTGATTCTGCCACAGATTAAAAAAAAAAAAATAATAATAATTGCGACAAAAAATCAATTGCGACATTTTATCTGTCAATTCAGACTTTTTTCTCGCAATTTCAAATTTATATTTCACAATTTTTATTTTTTTCCCCCTCTGAATTCTGAGTTTACATCTTGCAATTCTGTTTTTGCCACAGAATAAGATAATAATAAAGTAATTGTGAAATATTTCTCTAAAAATTCTGACTTTTGTTCTTGCAGTTGTGCGTATATCTCACAATTTAGACTTTTTAATCATAATTGGGAGTTTTATCTTACACTCATTGTGAATCTCACAATTCAGTTTTTTTTTTTCCTTCTGCTACGGAAAAGTTTAAAAAGGTAATTTAAACTTTTTATATCACAATCCTGACTGTATCGCAATTGCGTGTCTATATCTTGCAATTCTTACTCAGGTCTGAATTGGGAAATAAAAATACAATACAAAATTGCCTTTTTTACTTTTTATTCGGTGGCAGAAATAAGCTTCCACATCACGTTGCATCATTGTGCATTTACCAACACACTGTCATTGACCCACATCCAAAGAACAAACCCACATCCGTCTTGATCCTGTAGTCTCCCAGCAGCAGCAGCACACACACACACACACACACACACACACCCTCGAGATTACGGGTGGCTGCGTAACCAGGACTGCAGGACGGCAGCGGGCGGAACAGAGGCTTGAGAGAGGGCTTGCTTTGCCTCAGGGTCGCCAGATTCAGAGTAATAGACTCCCACCATCTAATTCCCAGAGAGCTGACAGAGCGGCCATGTCATATTGAGGGAACTGACTGACTGCAGACTACAGGAAGAAAGAGAGCAAGCTTGTGCCAGCGACGGCAATGCAAGTGTGCAGAAAGCATGAATGCATTGATGACCTTTTTCAAGCTCCAAATTTAACCAAGCAGTCAATCGTCACATGTGCAACGCCTGAATGCTTCAAATCGGACAAAAACACACACATACATGATGAGAATAAAGCACATCTGAACCCAGTCCTGATCAAGACGCCAGCTAAGTTTTCTCCAGCGAAGTGGTGTCTGTAGATTTCACTTAAATGATGCTAATGTGTGTGAGATAAACACGTGGGTGGAAACCTTTTATACAATTCAATTAAGAGGATTACACTTCACCTGTAAAAAGCGAATGCTGTCTGACCTATAACCCTTCAAAGTGCAACAGAATGCATCCACGATGACTGAGTGTCCATCAAATGATTGAATTAAATTGTAGCTTATCTGACAATATTTAATGCAAAAAAATGCCTTGGAGCAAAATGCATTGAACTTGACAAATACCTTTACTATTTGAGTATTTGCTGTATGTTTGGTTTTAGTAGTTCACACACACACACACACACACACACACACACACACACACACACACACACACACACACACACACACACACACACACACACACACAGATATCAGACATCCATTAGGTGTGGCATGCCGATTACTGGACACAGAGACACGATTCTGCCAATGGAGTCTAATCAGTCCATTTTTGCAAATCTCATTGTGATTCATATCTAATGACGGCCGTCACCACTGGAGATCCTCCACTTGCCAGCCAATCTATTTTTGGCTGAGAGCAATCGCAGTATTGGGATGCACAGCAGCAGTGCTGTCTGTCACATGGCAACAGAGCAAAGCAGTGCTAGTTCAGGGTCATAGTTCCTGAGAATGTTAGAAACCTGTCAAATATGACCTTCAGACTCATTTTACCCGGCTTTCTCCCTTTGTCCTGCTCGCTCGGTCCCTTGTTGTGCGTGAGAAGTGCACAGCAATTATTCCAACCCGTCAAAGCACCCGCACACAGCAAGCCGACGCGAGACTCATCGCGTTTGACTGATTAGAACACCTTCATATTGCAACGCGTGCTCCTGAAACACCTCGAAGTGCGCGTTCACGTGCACGCGCGGACAGGAGACTTTCCCCTCGGCTCGATCGGGGTGCTGTCCGTGGTCCTGAATGGAGAATTCTCTCGGACACTTGCATGAACTAATCGTCCGAGCGCATTTTAAACAGTGTGGCCGCGTCATTTTCCTCGCATGCACCGGCTCTAATTTTTCTCGCATCCTTCCACAAAAGACAGATCATGCACGTCTCTCATCCATTAGCCACTGAAAAGGTCACGGATACAGTCTTTCGGTTATAACAATGCCCCATTTAGAGCGCGCGCCCACACACGGAAGCCTACCTTGTTTTTTTCGATCTCGGGATCCACGCTAACTTTGCTCTCCAGACGGGTCCGACGAATCCTACAGCCCTCCGAGCGCGCGCACGAACTCTCTGACGAGTTGACAGCTGAAGAGCATCGCTTAAGCACACGCGCATCCACCGGGCTCGATCACGATAGCACTACGGGAGTGTTTTCCTGGGCTGCTGTCGAGCTCTGATGCATCTCCGTCTGATGCATGCATTTATTGCGCGCGATGTCCTTGACAAGTATCCACATCACACTGCACAGTGGAAACGGCGCTGGAAACACAGCCATACGCACGCGAACATACTTGTTCTGATCAAAGTCGCTCGCGCATCATCTAATCCATGCGATCACTGGAAGTCCTCGCCTCTGCTCCAGTATATCCAAACATCATCCCAAGTCACACGCAACCGCCTCCCGATGAATTATTCCTCGCTGTTGGTGGAAAGAGACTCCAAACGTGCGGCGCGCGTTGTAACTGAAGCGCTGTAGTGTTTGTGCAGTTCAGCCGCCGGTAAATGGGAGTGGTGAGAGTGAGGAGAAACGCGCACCCCGCACGCAGCCTACGCCGCAGACACGCCTCGCGCTGCCCACCGACTGCCGACAGAGCGCGAGATCCTGCTATCTTGACATGTTGCAATAATTCAAATGTTCCTGAGATGCTTCTTTAGTTTTGTAGCAGGCATGAGATGAGTTTCAGCAGAGACGTCAAATGCGCGCGTGTGCGTGTGTGTGTGTGAGAGAGAGAGAGAGAGAGAGAGAGAGAGAGAGAGAGAGAGAGAGAGAGAGAGAGAAGAGAGATCAAATGTCCCCATGAGGATGGTAAAACCTGAAATCAGCTACACTGAGGGAACCAGCCATCGACCCCATACAGGGACACGGCTTAATACACATACTAAACAATGTCTGAAGACGAATGTAAAAATAATATAAACTATCATAAGGATTTAAAGCAACGGAAAGTCCCCAGCATGAGTGTGTGTGGGCGCGCGAGCGCGCGCGCGCGGGGTCTGTGTGCTCTATAGAGGGTGATCTTGCATTTAAATTACAGCAAATACAGTACGTGAACGGAATGGATCTTTCATTTCTAAAACGTGCTGTGAATTCTCATCCCTGCGCTTTGGTGAAGGATTGTTGAAAGTTTGGCATTCAGGGATAAAAACAGGAAGATATTATCTGTACACACCGCCTTTCACTGGGATTTGTTTACTTGCAATTCTCTCAAATGTGCTTTAGCTGTGGTCGAATTGAGCTCAATTTAAATAAATAGATAAATAATCCCACATTCATCTAGTTTGAGGTACAACACTCAGGTACACTCTAAAAAATGCTGGGTTAAAAAAAACCCAAGTTGGGTTGAAAATGGACTAACCCAGCGATTGGGTTGTTTTAAGCAAACATCTAACTCAACCGCTGGGTTAAAACAACTCAATAACTGGGTCAGTCCATTTTCAACCCAACTTGGGTTATTTTTAACACAGCATTTTTTAGAGTGTAGGCTCCAGTATTCAGGAACAAATATATAAATAAAAAATTTAATAAAAAAATAACATGAAATGAGTTGAACACTCAGATTAAATAAAATAAGACAACAAATAATACATCTGCCTACACTCTAAAAAATGCTGGGTTAAAAATAACCCAAGTTGGGTTGAAAATGGACTAACCCAGCAATTGGGTTGTTTTAAGGAAACATTTAACCCAACCGCTGGGTTAAAACAACCCAATTGCTGGGTTAGTCCATTTTCAACCCAACTTGGGTTATTTTTAACCCAGCATTTTTTAGAGTGTACTGGATTAAGTAAGCACATGCACTGATCAGGCATAACATTATAACCACTGACAGGTGAAGTGAATAACACTGATGATCTCTTCATCACCTGTTAGAATGTACATTTCCATAAGAAAATGTGAGTGGTGCTTGCTGTGGCAAAAAAAATCCACTCGGATGCTGCTGTGATGCAAAAAAGCCAAGCAACCTGTCTGTACGATGTTCTGGGGCAGAGATATGGCTTATTCATGTGTTTGTAGGGTTGATAGGGTACTCTAAATGGTTGCTATGGTGTGTCTATACAGTTTATGAGGTGATATTTAAAGACTATTTGCCAGTCTGAGTCAAAAGAGCCCAACTGTGTATTTCTACATTAGTGGGTTGGAATTTTTTGGCTGCAAGTGAACATTTTGTCCTCAGAGTTGACATGTTAGAAGCAGGAAAAATGGGCAAGCGTAAGGATTTGAGCGAGTTTGACAAGGGCCAGATTGTGACAGGGTCATGAAGGACCAGTGGAGAACCGGCCACAGGGTCATGAAGAACCAGTGGAGAACCGGCCACAGGGTCATGGAGGACCAGTGGAGAACCGGCCACAGGGTCATGGAGGACCAGTGGAGAACCGGCCACAGGGTCATGGAGGACCAGTGGAGAACCGGCCACAGGGTCATGAAGGAACAGTGGAGAACCGGCCACAGGGTCATGGAGGACCAGTGGAGAACCGGCCACAGGGTCATGAAGGAACAGTGGAGAACCGGCCACAGGATCATGGAGGACCAGTGGAGAACCGGCCACAGGGTCATGAAGGACCAGTGGAGAACCGGCCACAGGGTCATGAAGGAACAGTGGAGAACCGGCCACAGGGTCATGGAGGAACAGTGGAGAACCGGCCACAGGATCATGGAGGAACAGTGGAGAACCGGCCACAGGATCATGGAGGAACAGTGGAGAACCGGCCACAGGATCATGGAGGAACAGTGGAGAACCGGCCACAGGGTCATGAAGGAACAGTGGAGAACCGGCCACAGGATCATGGAGGACCAGTGGAGAACCGGCCACAGGGTCATGAAGGACCAGTGGAGAACCGGCCACAGGGTCATGAAGGAACAGTGGAGAACCGGCCACAGGGTCATGGAGGAACAGTGGAGAACCGGCCACAGGATCATGAAGGACCAGTGGAGAACCGGCCACAGGATCATGGAGGACCAGTGGAGAACCGGCCACAGGGTCATGAAGGACCAGTGGAGAACCGGCCACAGGGTCATGAAGGAACAGTGGAGAACCGGCCACAGGGTCATGGAGGAACAGTGGAGAACCGGCCACAGGATCATGGAGGAACAGTGGAGAACCGGCCACAGGGTCATGGAGGAACAGTGGAGAACCGGCCACAGGGTCATGGAGGTACAGTGGAGAACCGGCCACAGGGTCATGGAGGACCAGTGGAGAACCGGCCACAGGGTCATGGAGGAACAGTGGAGAACCGGCCACAGGGTCATGGAGGACCAGTGGAGAACCGGCCACAGGGTCATGGAGGACCAGTGGAGAACCGGCCACAGGGTCATGAAGGACCAGTGGAGAACCGTCCACAGGGTCATGGAGGACCAGTGGAGAACCGGCCACAGGATCATGGAGGACCAGTGGAGAACCGGCAACAGGGTCATGAAGGACCAGTGGAGAACCGGCCACAGGGTCATGAAGGACCAGTGGAGAACCGGCCACAGGGTCATGGAGGACCAGTGGAGAACCGGCCACAGGATCATGGAGGAACAGTGGAGAACCGGCCACAGGGTCATGGAGGACCAGTGGAGAACCGGCCACAGGGTCATGGAGGACCAGTGGAGAACCGGCCACAGGGTCATGGAGGACCAGTGGAGAACCGGCCACAGGATCATGGAGGAACAGTGGAGAACCGGCCACAGGGTCATGGAGGACCAGTGGAGAACCGGCCACAGGGTCATGAAGGACCAGTGGAGAACCGGCCACAGGGTCATGAAGGAACAGTGGAGAACCGGCCACAGGGTCATGGAGGAACAGTGGAGAACCGGCCACAGGGTCATGGAGGAACAGTGGAGAACCGGCCACAGGGTCATGGGCGGCCGAGGCTCATTGATGCAGGTTGGGAGCGAAGGCTGGCCCGTGTGGTCCGATCAAACAGACGAGCTACTGGAGCTCAAACTGCTGAAGGAGTTAATGCTGGTTCTGATAGAAAGGGGTCAGAATACACAGATCATCTCAGTTTGTTGCATATGGGGCGGCACAGCCGCTGACCAGTGCCCATGCTGACCCCTGACCCCGCCCAAAGCACCAACAGTGGCACGAGAGCATCAGAACTGGACCACGGAGCAATGGAAGAAGGTGGTCTGGTCTGATGATCACGTGTTCTTCTACATCAGTGGATGGCAAAGCCCCTATGGGGCACCAAGCAGAATTTTATGTGCCATATTTGTCAGTTCTTGATAATAGACACCCACTATCAGTTGTATTAGTTGTAGCTGTGTTGCTTACATCATGTCTGCCTGTCATGTTATTACCCTTTGCGTTTTTTAATCGTAACTAGCAAACCCACAAGATTGTTCAGGTGTTCATTTGCACTTTAATATCCAAAGTCTTACAGTTCAGACTGGGATATGTACGATTTTTATATGATGAATATGCTCACAAAGAAATAAATGCATCTTCTTGGTGAGAATACTTATTTTGGTGAAAACACAAAGAAAAACATTAGTGCTTCTTTTTGTTGGCAACAACAGATTTATAAATGATTCTCATTACGAATTTGGGAAGATGTTTGCTGCATGTTGCGTTCCCAAATGAGAATTTTGAGCGACTCAAGCACTTGCACTTTACTGAGAAACTGGAAGCTATGCTGTACTCCGTCCAAAACATCCAGCACGTCAGATAAGATCGCACTAAACCATATCACATTCTCAAATCCATCCATTCATAAAAAGGTTACCTGGCAACTGACGAGTAGCACAGTTTGATTTTTGCACTTTGAACCCTGGCTAACAAGCTAATAGTATCCAGCCGATGGCGCCGCGAACTCGGGCAGCTCAGTCATAATCAATCCTAGCATATATTAGAAATCTTCACATTTTGCAGTTTATTTAGTAGGCTAATTGTTTAAGGCCATTTCACGATTTCAATCATCATAAAGTAACATGCAACAACAAGTAATTTCATGTGCTCTTGGGGACCCCCTGGCCCCATTTATGCCTTGGGCCGGCTGGGGAACACATGGCACCAGGTGCACTATGGGAAGAAGGCGTGGCGGCGGAGGCAGTGATGCTTTGGGCAATGTTCTGCTGGGAAACCTTGGGTCCTCCATCCATGTGGATGTGACTTTGACACGTCTCACTTACCTAAGCATTGCTGAGACCATGTCCAGCCTTTCATGGAAACGGTATTCCCTGGTGTCTGTGGCTCTTTCAGCAGATAATGTGCCTCCAGAAAGCACAAATGCTTCAGGAATGATTTGAGGAGCACAACAACGAGTTTGAGACGTTGACTTGGCCTCCAAATTCCCCAGATCTCAATCCAATCGAGCATCTGTGGCATGTGCTGAACAAACAAGTCCGATCCATGGAGGCCCCACCTCGCAACTTACAGGACTTAAAGGATCTGCTGCTAACATCTTGGTGCCAGATACCACAGCACACCTTTAGGGGTCTAGAGGAGTCCATCAGAGACGGGTCAGGGCTGTTTCGGCAGCAAAAGGGGGACCAACACAATATCATAGGTCATAATGTTATGCCTGATCGGTGTACATTTTTAATATCTTTTAAATCTATAAAGACAGACTTTGTGCTATGAGGTAGTTAATCGATGGAATTTGCTTTTGGCTGGCATTATTTCAAATAATTGTGTTCAACAGCAGAATTCTTGGTGAAAAACTACATTACCCACGATTCCACAGAGAAATCTCCACCAATCAGAGAACGACGACCAGTACAAGACACAGTTGAAAAGAATTATCCCTTGATGAAGAGTAATGGGGGAAAATAAAATGATTGAGTTTTGTATTTGCATCTGGTTTGAAGACGGAATCATCAAGCGTTACACAGACCCAAGATGTCTTCTTTTCTGAAATCAGAATATTCCTTTTAAATCTTTCCCTGGAAAAACAAAATGCCTGTTGGTTATTTTAAGATCTTCTGTTTGCAGGCCCTGAACTGAAAGGCTCTGAAAACAAAACAAACAAACAAATAAAATAATAATGAAAACCTTGACTGCTCCCCTAGAGGTGCAGATAGCGATGCTGACTGGGATATGAATATTACGCTCATCCCTCGATTTCCTCAGGAATGGAAGCATGCGGTTCACCTAATGTTACATAATGCGGCATTTCAGAGTACAGGCCAAGTGAAGAAGAGATATTACAGCGGAGGATGATGGTTAATTGTGCTGTCTATCAGGTAATCTGCTCATCTTTCCTGTTTCTGGCAGCATTATCAGAGATTAGAGAAGATCTGGTTATGGCATGCACATAGATAGCACAGGTTCCTGCAATCTAATACCCCAAAGAGAGAGAGAGAGAGAGAGAGAGAGAGAGAGAGAGAGAGAGATTGTCCCAATCCCAAACTGCTGACACTGACTGAGCTAGTCAACTCCACACAAAAGGATGCATATCAGGTTCTCTCAAACCATCTGCTGACTTCCTGTGCTTCCCAATTCTGCTTTACGGCTTCTTTTAAACAAATGGTAATGGCAAAGCAATTCATCTCTGCATGAATCAGTACAGAGGAATAAATCTCCAGCGCAAACATCTTCTAGTTTTGGAAGGTTACAGAGCATTAAGAGACACATTATGCAGGAAACGCAGAAGCGATGGACTTTGAGGCCTGCTTTACAGAGACGAGGCTTTCTGCGGGTTAAACGGAGGTTAGCAGAAAGATGAACTCGGGCTGGCTGAACGCGCCTGTCGCTGAGGTTTGTAATATTTGTGCCAAGTGACTTTGTGCGGTTTGACAGATGGGAGGAAAAGACTGGAGTTAATGGGGTCGCCAGGCTCATGCTCCCTCTAAATGAGACGGTCAGAGACGCGGCAGCAGCTGATGTACATTCGGCCCGCGTGTACAGTTTTTCCAGAAAGTTTCTCTCCACCTGGAGAGACCCTCTGTCATGTTTTTCTTCCCCTCTGTCAGGGTTTTCTGCTGCACAGTGTTGCCCTGAGGCTAAACAACACATTCAGCCACGGCTATGACATGCCAACCTGGACTGGAGTGTTTGTCTGGTCTCCTGAACCGCCAAAAGGGTTCTTATCATTTGCAAACACTTGTACAGAAGCCATGGAATCAAAGGATCTGTTAATATATATATATATACTTATATTCAGCAAGGATGTATTCAATTGACTGAAAGTGACAGTAAAGAAGTTAATAATGTTACAAAAGATAAGCCTTTTATGGTAATTAAGGAGGTATTCATAATGTATTCATTGTATATTTTCATGAATGATTGCAACAAAAGTTAAAGTGCATTATTTGTAGCTGAAATAGGTTTTGTGTCATGTGTTTTACTTTCTAAAGGTGTAACAATGAATATATAAAAAATATAAAGTATTAAATATATAAAATATAAAGGGGTAAGGGAGGCCAATGATTTTGTCAGAGCTGTGAATAAAAAATAATAATAATATAATTAATAATTTCTCATTTTATTTGTCTTATCCTTTTAGTGTAGAATGAGTCAAGTGCAAAATATTCAACTTTTTATGAAATTTTGCCATTTTGAATTGAAAAAATCATCATTCATGTCATTTTTAAATGAATGTGACGACAGGGCAAAAAAAGTTAGCATTTTTCTCCATGCTTGACATACGAATAAGAGTGAATTTGAGAACATTTTAAAATGAAATATTATTTGCAAACAGTTTAAATTGATTACTTCATTGGCCGACTACAATTAGACCTAGAACTTATTTTAACATTCTTATCCCCTAACCCCCACCCAAGCATAAAAGTGAGTGTCTGTTTCAAGTCAAGTCTGTTTCAAGTCAAGTCTGTTTTCAAGTCAAGTCTGTTTCAAGCCAAGTCTGTTTTCAAGTCAAGTCTGTTTCAAGTCAAGTCTGTTTTCAAGTCAAGTCTATTTCAAATCAAGTCTGTTTTCAAGTAAAGTCTGTTTCAAGTCTGTTTCAAGTCAAGTCTATTTCAAGTCAAGTCTGTTTCAAGTCATATCTTTTTCAAGTCAAGTCTGTTTCAAGTCTGTTTCAAGTCAAGTATGTTTTCAAGTCATGTATGTTTTCAATTGAAGTCTGTTTTAAGTCTAGTCCGTTTCAAGTCTGTTTAGAGTCAAGTCTGTTTCAAGTCTGTTTCAAGTCAAGTCTTTTTCAAGTGAAGTCTGTTTCAAGTGAAGTCTGTTTTCAAGTCCAGTCTGTTTTAAGTCTGTATCAAGTCAAGTCTGTTTCAAGTCTGTATCAAGTCAAGTCTGTTTCAAGTCAAGTAAGTTTTCAAGTCAAGTCTGTTTCAAGTCTAGTCTGTTTCAAGTCAAGTAAGTTTTCAAGTCAAGTCTGTTTTAAGTCAAGTCTGTTTCAAGTCAAGTCTGTTTTAAGTCAAGTCTGTTTCAAGTCAAGTCTGTTTCAAGTCTGTTTCAAGTCATGTATGTTTTCAAGTTAAGTCTGTTTCAAGTCAAGTCTGTTTCAAGTCTGTATCAAGTCAAGTCTGTTTTCAAGTCTGTTTTCAAGTCATGTATGTTTTCAATTCAAGTCTGTTTCAAGTCAAGTCTGTTTTCAAGTCAAGTCTGTTTCAAGTTTGTTTTAAGTCAAGTCTTTTTCAAGTCAAGTCTGTTTCAAGTCAAGTCTGTTTTAAGTCAGTTTCAAGTCTGTTTCAAGTCAAGTCTGTTTTCAAGTCATGTATGTTTTCAATTCAAGTCTGTTTCAAGTCTAGTCCGTTTCAAGTCTGTTTCAAGTCAAGTCTGTTTCAAGTCTGTATCAAGTCAAGTCTGTTTCAAGTCTAGTCTGTTTCAAGTCTGTTTCAAGTCAAGTCTGTTTTCAAGTCAAGTCTGTTTCAAGTCAAGTCTGTTTCAAGTCAAGTCTGTTTCAAGTCAAGTCTGTTTCAAGTCATGTATGTTTTCAAGTCAAGTCTGTTTCAAGTCTGTATCAAGTCAATTTTGTTTTCAAGTCATGTATGTTTTCAATTCAAGTCTGTTTCAAGTCTAGTCTGTTTCAAGTCTGTTTCAAGTCAAGTCTGTTTCAAGTCTGTTTTAACTCAAGTATTTTTCAAGTCACGTCTTTTTCAAGTCAAGTCTGTTTTCAAGTCAAGTCTGTTTCAAGTCAAGTATTTTTCAAGTCAAGTCTGTTTCAAGTCAAGTCTGTTTTAAGTCAAGTATTTTTCAAGTCAAGTCTATTTTCAAGTCAAGTCTGTTTTAAGTCAAGTATTTTTCAAGTCAAGTCTGTTTCAAGTCAAGTCTGTATCAAGTCAAGTCTGTTTCAAGTCAAGTAAGTTTTCAAGTCAAGTCTGTTTCAAGTCTAGTCCGTTTCAAGTCAAGTAAGTTTTCAAGTCAAGTCTGTTTTAAGTCAAGTCTGTTTCAAGTCAAGTCTGTTTTAAGTCAAGTCTGTTTCAAGTCAAGTCTGTTTCAAGTCTGTTTCAAGTCATGTATGTTTTCAAGTTAAGTCTGTTTCAAGTCAAGTCTGTTTCAAGTCTGTATCAAGTCAAGTCTGTTTTCAAGTCATGTATGTTTTCAATTCAAGTCTGCTTCAAGTCAAGTCTGTTTTCAAGTCAAGTCTGTTTCAAGTTTGTTTTAAGTCAAGTCTTTTTCAAGTCAAGTCTGTTTCAAGTCAAGTCTGTTTTAAGTCAGTTTCAAGTCTGTTTCAAGTCAAGTCTGTTTTCAAGTCATGTATGTTTTCAATTCAAGTCTGTTTCAAGTCTAGTCCGTTTCAAGTCTGTTTCAAGTCAAGTCTGTTTCAAGTCTGTATCAAGTGAAGTCTGTTTCAAGTCTAGTCTGTTTCAAGTCTGTTTCAAGTCAAGTCTGTTTTCAAGTCAAGTCTGTTTCAAGTCAAGTCTGTTTCAAGTCAAGTCTGTTTCAAGTCATGTATGTTTTCAAGTCAAGTCTGTTTCAAGTCTGTATCAAGTCAATTTTGTTTTCAAGTCATGTATGTTTTCAATTCAAGTCTGTTTCAAGTCTAGTCTGTTTCAAGTCTGTTTCAAGTCAAGTCTGTTTCAAGTCTGTTTTAACTCAAGTATTTTTCAAGTCACGTCTTTTTCAAGTCAAGTCTGTTTTCAAGTCAAGTCTGTTTCAAGTCAAGTCTGTTTTAAGTCAAGTCTGTTTCAAGTCAAGTCTGTTTTAAGTCAAGTATTTTTCAGGTCAAGTCTGTTTCAAGTCAAGTCTGTTTCAAGTCAAGTCTGTTTCAAGTCAAGTCTGTTTTCAAGTCAAGTCTGTTTCAAGTCAAGTCTGTTTCAAGTCAAGTCTGTTTCAAGTCAAGTCTGTCTCAAGTCAAGTCTGTTTCAAGTAAAGTCTGATTCAAGTCAAGTCTGTTTTCAAGTCAAGTCTGTTTCAAGTCAAGTCTGTTTCAAGTCAATTCTGTTTCATGTCTGTTTCAAGTCAAGTCTGTTTCATGTCTGTTTCAAATCATGTCTGTTTCAAGTCAAGTCTGTTTCAAGTCAAGTCTGTTTCATGTCTGTTTTCAAGTCAAGTCTGTTTCAAGTCAAGTCTGTTTCATGTCTGTTTTCAAGTCAAGTCTGTTTCAAGTCAAGTTCAAGTCATCTGTTTTGTATCTGTTCACGCACCTCGTGTAAATAAACTGCACTTGGGTTCATCAAGCTTGCCACTAGTGGATAAATCCATTACATGATGTTTATAACGAGTTAAATATGGATATTTCTCTTATTCAAACCCATGGATTCACTTCAGAAGACCTTTATTAACCCCCGGAGCTGTGTGGAGCACTTTATATAAAAGCTTAAAGTAAAGTGTTACCAAGATTTCTATGTCAGAAAAATGCTGTTGTTTTAAAACTTTCTACATCCATCAAATATGGTTTCCACAAAAAGCATAAAGCAGCACAACTGGTTTCAACAATGATAATAATAAATTATATGTCAAGGATCATGTGACACTGAAGACTGGAGTAATGATGCTGTAAATTTGATCACAGGAATAAATTACACTTTACTATATATTCACATGGAAATACTTCACAATATTACATGTAGTTATTATAGTAATAACTATAAATTTAGCATAATTACATGCAACTAACCCTAAACCAAACCATAACCCTGTTAATTAATTTTACTCAGTACTTAAATGTATATTTTTACTGTAACAAAAGACACCGTAAAATAAAGTTAAACTGGAAATAATGTCAGAATTCCCATGTTTGGGTCAACGTTTTCTTCCAATGACTCGTAGATGTAGGAAAACATCATGGAAAAACAGTTCTGTGAAACTGCTTCCTTTGCCTGCAATCTCTCTCAAAGATGGCAGACGTCCAATTTCTCTACTTGGTGTAATGTCATTTTGATGATGCTTTAGATCAACATGTTTAATAATATATTTGTTGACAAATGCAGTTTCTAAGGTGTGCTCTCCATGCAAAGATTCTTTAAGAAAAAAAAAAATCATTTTTCAGTAGTTTAACTGATTTCTTTTGGTAGAATAAGGCCTCTCTGGCGGTTCCTTCTCTGTGGATTTATATCAGCCTATGCCCTCCTGCTCAATCTATAGTCAATGCCAGGTGAACTTATATAAACATCTATTCACATCAACGTCAGAAAATGACCTTTCGATATTGCTATTTTCCACTGAGAGTGAAGGAGAGATGTCATACTGTATATGTGCCAAGTAGAAATTGCAGAGCTGACCGTATGCTTTCAGCAGCTTAGTGTAAGAATCCTGCAGTTCTCCTTCAGACTGCAGAAAGCTAAAAGCCTGACCAGCGTGATGATTGCTTTCATTTCGAAGAGAAAGCTTTTCTAAGGCCAAATAAGTTTCTATTGTGGGTTGAGGGTTGTTAGACCCCTCAATACTACAGTCGAGAAAGGAGCAGCTAATGCTTTAGTAATGGGTTTCATACTGTATGTTTGTGAAAGGTTGAACGATGGTTTGGTTTCATTTCTTTAAGGCAACAGCTCACCCAAAACCAAACAATTCTATCATCATTTATACCAGGATTATTACTGTCAACTAAAACATGGATGGATGGATGGATGGATGGAACAATAGAATAATGGATGGAATAAATGGTAGAATGGTGGATGGATGGATGAATGGAACAAATGATGGATGGACGGATGGTAGATGGATGGAACAAAAGAAAGAAACAGTAGAGTGAAATAAAGAATGATGGATGGATGGAACAAATGATAGAATGATGGATGGAACAAATGATGGATGGATGGATGGATGGAACAAATGATGGACGGATGTATGTATGGATGGATGGAACAAATGATAGGTGGGAGGATGGATGGATGGATGGATGGATGGATGGATGGATGGATGGATGGATGGATGGATGGAACAATAGAATAATGTATGGAATAAATTATAGAATGGTGGATGGATGGATGGATGATGGGAGAAGGATAGAATGATGGAATAATAGATGGATAGAGTGAAAAAATAGTAGAGTGAAAGAAAGAACGATGGATGGAACAGCTGATGGATGGATGGATGGTCGATGGATGGATCAAAAGAAAGAAACAGTAGAGTGAAAGAAAGAATGATGGATGGATGGACAAATGATATAATGATGGATAGAAGAAATGATGGATGGATGTATGTATGGAACAAATGATGGGTGGATGGATGGATGGATGGAACAATAGAATAATGGATGGAATAAATGATAGAATGGTGGATGGATGGATGGATGGATGATGGGAGAAGGATAGAATGATGGAATAATAGATGGATAGAGTGAAAAAAATAGTAGAGTGAAATAAAGAATGATGGATGGAACAGCTGATGGATGGATGGATGGTAGATGGATGGAACAAAAGAAAGAAACAGTAGAGTGAAAGAAAGACTGATGGATGGATGGAAAAAAATTATATAATGATGGATAGAACAAATGATGGATGGATGTATGTTTGTATGGATGTATGGAACAAATGATAGGTGGATGGATGGAACGATATAATAATGGATAGAATAAATTATAGAATGGTGGATGGATGGGAGAAGGATAGAATGATGGAATGATAGATTGATAGAGTGAAAGATAGAAACAGTAGAGTGATAGAAAGAACGATGTATGGATGGAACAAATGATAGAGCTATGGATGGGTGGCTGAAATAAATGAAAGAATGATGGATGGATGGATGGATGGATAGATAGATGGTACAAATGATAGAATGATGGAACAAATAATGGATGGATGGATGGGTGGATGGATGGAACACATGATTGATGGATGGATGGATGGATGGATGGATGGATGGATGGTAGATGGATGGAACAAAAGAAAGAAACAGTAGAGTGAAAGAAAGAACAATGAATGGATGGAACAAATGATAGAATGATGGATGGAACAAATGATGGATGGATGTATGAATGGAACAAATGATGGGTGGATGGATGGATGTATGGATGGATGTATGGAACAAATGATGGATGGATGGATGATGGATGGACCAAATGATGGACGGATGGATCAAATGATAGATAATGGATGGATGGAACAATAGAATGATGGATGGAATAAATGATAGAATGGTGGATGGTTGGGTGAATGGAACAATAGAATGATGAATGGATGGATGGATTAAATGATGGATGGATATTTACTCACTCTCATATAGTTCCAAATCTGTATGACTTTATTTTTTCTGTGGAACACAAAAGAAGATATTTAGAAGAATGTGTCAATGTTTTTGTCTAGGCAATAAAAGCCAATGGGATCCAAAACAACATTGGACCTCATTCTCTTACACTGTAAGCTCCTTTACTGAGCACAGATCGAATCATCAAATCACAACTCAACATTCAATCAAGGGATTCAGTTGCTGTTGACTTTGATCGTTCAATGATTGTTGGTGCTAAAGGATGTTTGTGTATCTTTAACACTTAACATTAGTGATGCACTGACATTTAGGCAATATAGCTTTTGAGGGCTGAAATAATTGACTAAAACAGTTCTGACTGTGTAGCATCTATTTTGTGGTCTCAACATGGATAAGCTACAGCAGGTAAACATGTGGACACACTTCACTGTGACTAAAAATGATGCTAATGTAGCACTATGTAAACTTTAATAATGCCAGTGTTTTCCCTGAAGCTGTAAGCAATACTTCCAGCATCTTGTTTAAAGGGTTAGTTCACCCAAAAATGAAAATTCTGTCATTAATTACTCACCCTCATGTCGTTCGACACCTGTAAGTCCTCCGTTCATCTTCGGAACACAAATGAAGATATTTTAGTGTAAAGCTGATGCTGAGAAAGGCTTCAGATAGGCCCCCATTGGCATTCAGTACATTAACACTCACAAGACCCATAAAAGGCACTTAAAACGTTGTTACAAAGTCCATCTCACCACAGTGGCTCTACAATAATTTTACGATGCGACGACAATAGTTTTTGTGCACAAAAAAAATCTAAATAACACCTTTATCCAGCTTGTTCTTGTCTTCCGTGTGTGCCTCCACGACGCATGCGCGAGAATATGACGCAGATCCGGCGTTCGGACACATGACCCAGAAGAGATTTGTTCACAAGCAGAGGAAGACGCGCGTATCTCAGCTGTTGAATTCTACATTGATCGTGCTTTAGGTCTCGGTGTAGTTCTCAAAATGGGGCTAAAGTGTGCATTTCATGGATTCCCGAACGCCGGATCTGCGTCATATTCTCGCGCATGCGTCGTGGAGGCACACACGGAAGACAAGAAGAGGTTGGATAAAGGTGTTATTTTGATTTTTTTTGCGCACAAAAACTATTGTCGTCGCATCGTAAAATTATTGTAGAGCCACTGTGGTGAGATGGACTTTGTAATGACGTTTTTAGTGCCGTTTATCGGTCTTGTGAGTGTAAATGTACTGAATGCCAATGGAGGCCTATCTGAAGCCTTTCTCAGCATCAGCTTTACATTAAAATATCTTAATTTGTGTCTGAAGATGAACGGAGGTCTTACGGGTGTCGAACGACATGAGGGTGAGTAGTTAATGCCAGAATTTTCATTTTTGGGTGAACTAACCCTTTAATCAATGCCAGGGTCCTACAGTATCAGAAAGGTATAGCTAACAAAGTGGCCACGGAGTGCAGATGCGTACAGTGAAGCGGCACATGTGGTGATTGTGTCAGTGATGGGCGTGAGATCTGTAACGAAGGCCACTCGTGCAGAGGATTTGACTTTCTGACGGTGACCGGCTGCCTCTCTGACCTCCCAAGATTCAGTGGGATTGGAAAGGCTTGTGCAGGGACCCTGAAGCTAGTGGTGTGGAGAGAAAGATTGCACAAGGGGATTACAGATGGATGAAGAACGAGACCTGAAAGTGAAGGATGATCGCTCTTTCTCGCTCCCTCTCAATGCCCTCTGGTAATCTGCTGGTCCTCTGTCATGTTATTAAGTTGTTAAAAGGTCAAACTTTTCATACTCTACATCATACTAACCTCTTCCCATGGCCATTTCTCACACAGTCTCTAGCTCCAGCTCTCTCTCTTATGTTATATGTAGACTCACACATGATAGATAATTTCTGAGCGAAACATGTTTCTACACCATTTGGTGGATGGATGGATCGTGGGACAGAGAGAAGGATAGAATGGAACGATGGACGGATGGACAGATGGATGGATGGATGGTACCAAGAGAACAATAGAGCAATAGATTGAAAGAACCTTGGATAGATGGATTGGACAGAGAGAGTAATAGAAAGAACGATAGATGGATGGATGGATGAATAGTGGGACAGAGAGAAGGATAGAACAATAGAATGATAGATGGATGGATGTATGGATTGGAAAGAGAGAAGGTTAGTACTATATAAAGAACAATAGACAGAACGATGGTTGAATGGATTAGACAGAGAGAATAATAGAAAGAACGATGGATGGATGGATTGATTGGAAAGAGAGAAGCTTAGAACTATATAAACAACGATGGATGGATGGATGGATGGATGGATGGATGGATGGATGGATGGATGGATGGATGGATGGATGGATGGGACTAAAATAACAATAGAGCGATAGACAGAACGATGGATGAATGGATTAGACAGAGAGAATTATAGAAAGAACGATGGATGGATGGATTGGAAAGACAGAAGGTTAGAACTATATAAAGAACAATCAATGGATGGATGGATAGTGGGACAGAGAGAAGGATTGAACAATAGAATGACAGCTGGATGGATGGATGGATGGGAAAGAGAGAAGGTTAGAACTATATAAAGAACAATCAATGGATGGATGGATGGATTGGAAAGACAGAAGGATAGAATGACAGAAAGAACAAAATAAAGAGAACAGAGAACAATATAGCAATAGATAGAAAGAACGATGGATGGATGAATTGGGCAGAGAGATGGATGGATGGATGGATGGATGGATGGATTGGACAGAGAGAATGATAGAAAGAATGATGGATGGATGGATGGATGGATGGATGGATGGATGGATGAGAAAGAATGAAGGTTAGAACTAAATAAAGAACAATGGATGGATGGATGGATGGATAGTGGGGTAGATAGAAGGATATAACAATAAAATGATAGATGGATGGGTGGGTGGATGGATGGATGGATTGGAAAGAGAGAAGGATAGAATGATAGAAAGAACAAATAAAGATAACAGAGAACAATAGAGCGATAGATAGAAAGAACGATGGATGGATGCATTGGACAGAGAGATGGATGGATGGATGGATGGATGGATGGATGGATGGATGGGACCAAAATAATAGAGCGATAGACAGAATAATGGATGGATGGATTGGACAGAAAGAATGATGGATGGATGGATTGGACAGAGAGAATGATAGAAAGAATGGTGGATGGATGGATGGATTAGAAAGAATGAAGGTTAGAACTATATAAAGAACAATGGATGGATGGATGGATGGATGGATGGATGGATGGATGATAGTGAGGTAGATAGGAGGATATAACAATTGAATGATAGATGGATGGGTGGATGGATGGATGGATGGATTGGAAAGAGAGAAGGATAGAATGATAGAGAGAACAAATAAAGAGAACAGAGAACAATAGAACGATAGATAGAAAGAACGATGGATGGATGCATTGGACAGAGAGATGGATGGATGGATGGATGGATGGATGGATGGATGGATGGATGGATGGATGGATGGATGGAAGGATGGATGGATGGATGAATGGATGGATGGATGGGTGGATGGATGGATGGGACCAAAATAATAGAGCGATAGACAGAACAATGAATGGATGGATTGGACAGAAAGAATGATAGAAAGAATGATGGATGGATGGATTGGAAAGAGAGAAGGTTAGAACTATACAAAGAACAATTGGTGGATAGATGGATGGATGGATAGTGGGACAGAGAGAAGGATAGAATAAAAGAATGATAGATGGATGGTTGGATGAATGGATGGATGGATGGATTGGAAATAGAGAAGGATAGAAAGAACAATGGATGGATGGATGGACAGAGAGAATGATAGATAGCTAGATAGATAGATAGATAGATAGATAGATAGATAGATAGATAGATAGATAGATAGATAGATAGATAGATAGATAGATAGATAGATAGATAGATAGATAGATAGATAGATAGATAGATAGATAGAACTAATGGCTAATTGTTTGTTTAATGAGTGTGTTTTGGGTTGACTCTGGACTCTGATGTTTGCTCCGGGCAAAAGTTTGCATCTTAAGATCCGCCATCACACAGGTTTTGTGTTTTCACCCAGACCTCGCTGTTGTCCCACACAGAAGACTTCAGTAAAGAGTAATTCAACAGAACTAGGAATAGAATTAGTCCATTTTCAAAGTTCAAACAACCTCCAGTTCGAGTCATTCTTCTGAACTGCAGATTTAATGCTCCAGGTTTAATTGCTGTTGGCTTATTAAATGCTTTGCTGCAGAAGGAAGCAGATGTCTCTGAAGCATCTGTGAGGCAAATGGCGTCCAGTGGGAGATCGCCATCAAAGGCAGCTCCATCTTCCATGCTGAGGGAAAACCGAAATTAGGCTTCTCATTGCCTCCATTTATTTGAAACTTTTTCCACCTTGTTTTAACTTCTATGACAGGATTTGATGAGATCCTGAGATCTTTGTAAAGAATCCTGTGACCGCTGCATGGATCAGAGGATTGTTTACAGATTTCTTCACAATACTGAGAGGATAATATTACGTCTTTGAAGGCTTCAAGAACACTGAAGATGGCATAAATCATAAAGGAATATTACAGATTCCCATCACTGGACACTGGTCAGGGGCTGGAGCCATCACTGGACACTGGTCGGGGGCTGGAGCAGTCACTAGACACTGGTCTGGGGCTGGAGCCATCACTGGACACTGGTCTGGGGCTGGAGTCATCACTGGACACTGGTCTGGGGCTGGAGCCATCACTAGACACTGGTCTGGGGCTGGAGCCATCACTAGACACTGGTCGGGGGCTGGAGTCATCACTGGACACTGGTCTGGGGCTGGAGCCATCACTAGACACTGGTCTGGGGCTGGAGCCATCACTGGACACTGGTCTGGGGCTGGAGCCATCACTAGACACTGGTCGGGGGCTGGAGTCATCACTGGACACTGGTCTGGGGCTGGAGCCATCACTAGACACTGGTCAGGGGCTGGAGCCATCACTGGACACTGGTCTGGGGCTGGAGCCATCACTAGACACTGGTCAGGGGCTGGAGCCATCACTGGACACTGGTCTGGGGCTGGAGCCATCACTGGACACTGGTCTGGGGCTGGAGCAGTCACTGAACACTGGTCTGGGGCTGCAGCCATCACTGGACACTGGTCTGGGGCTGGAGCCGTCACTGGACACTGGTCTGGGGCTGGAGCCGTCACTGGACACTGGTCAGGGGCTGGAGCCGTCACTGGACACTGGTCAGGGGCTGGAGCATCACTGGACACTGGTCAGGGGCTGGAGCCATCACTAGACACTGGTCAGGGGCTGGAGCCGTCACTAGACACTGGTCAGGGGCTGGAGCCATCACTGGACACTGGTCAGGGGCTGGAGCCGTCACTAGACACTGGTCAGGGGCTGGAGCCGTCACTGGACACTGGTCTGGGGCTGGAGCCATCACTGGACACTGGTCAGGGGCTGGAGAAGTCACTAGACACTGGTCAGGGGCTGGAGCCATCACTAGACACTGGTCAGGGGCTGGAGCCGTCACTGGACACTGGTCAGGGGCTGCAGCCGTCACTGGACACTGGTCAGGGGCTGCAGCCGTCACTGGACACTGGTCAGGGGCTGAAGCCGTCACGAGACACTGGTCCGGGGCTGGAGCCGTCACTGGACACTGGTCAGGGGCTGAAGCCGTCACTGGACACTGGTCAGGGGCTGGAGCATTCACTGGACACTGGTCAGGGGCTGGAGCCGTCACTGGACACTGGTCAGGGGCTGGAGCCGTCACTGGACACTGGTCCGGGCTGGAGCCGTCACTGGACACTGGTCCGGGCTGGAGCCGTCACTGGACACTGGTCTGGGGCTGGAGCCGTCACTGGACACTGGTCCGGGCTGGAGCCGTCACTGGACACTGGTCCGGGGCTGGAGCCGTCACTGGACACTGGTCAGGGGCTGGAGCCGTCACTGGACACTGGTCAGGGGCTGGAGCAGTCACTGGACACTGGTCAGGGGCTGAAGCCGTCACTGGACACTGGTCAGGGGCTGGAGCAGTCACTGGACACTGGTCAGGGGCTGGAGCAGTCACTGGACACTGGTCAGGGGCTGGATCATTTCTATTAAGGTTTGTCTCAATGCAGTAAAGTGTTGGTTAGGGTTAGGTTAGAGAAGTCACATCCATTTTGACGTGCTCTTAATCAAATTCGTTGGGGAACAGACCGTTATTCAAGAACAGTTTGGTTTATAAAAAAGATTTTAATAACTTTTTGCCATCATTGTCTGAAGATGATGTGAGCCAATTTGAGTGAAAATCCAATGAGCCGTCTAGCACAGACAAATTCTAAATGGCAAAAAAAAATTCATGATAGAAAATGACGTCATAGGGTGCCAAGGAATCAGAGGAATGCATTAACGTAAGTGCAACTTCTGACAGTTGGTGGCGCTAGAGAGATTGAGTTAGAGACTTCAAATTTGCTATGGTTAATGTGCAGACTGTCCTTTAACATTCTGCCAAATTTCATAATTTTCCCTCTAGAGGTTCAATGGGCGGCCGTAGACTCACGAGCAGTAGAAGAAGTTGAAAGGGCCATTTTAAAGTTTTAGATGTCACATTGTCATGGCAATGCAGTTGTAAAAATGGATTTAACTTCATATAGAAAAGGTTAGTAAGAAGTTTTTTCTTCCCCCAAATCAAATCATTTTAACTTCTTACTTCTTGTGTCCATACTATTGAAACTGAGCATTTTAACATTTACAGATAATCCCCATTTACTTCCACCGCAACAGATTTTTGCTTTTTTAAAGAAAAGGAAAGAAAAGTAGAAATTGTGTGGTAACCCTCAAGTGCAGTCGATTGAACTTGTAACAAACCTGGAATATTGCTTTAATGCATCATAAGTTCTTCGAATTCAGTGTTCTTGCAATGATGCAGAATTTGTAAATGTTGGGTGATTAGGTAAGAAAACAAATCAATGACACAGCAGAATCTTTCCGGTTTTAATATTTATCGGAAGGCTTGTTAGGCAAGGAGAAAAACTCATAGAAATCGATTTCCTGCAAAGCAGCTTTGAGCTGGGCCTTGTTTGTGGTAAAGCATAATCATTTCACCAATAATAAAATTAGATGGTTTGGATGGTGCTCTGATATCTCTGCATTTGAGTTAATGGGAATGTTTTCTAAATCCACGTTTGCCAGGCTCATACACAAAAATCCATTTCTCTGATTGATCAACATGACTTCACCCAGACGCTTTAATTACACACTTTTCCACTGACCAGAAAACAAGTCAACAAAAATGGCCACTCAACAAAACTGCAAAACCTAAACACATAATTTCCCCTCTACGAGCCCCATTTCCTGCTGCAGCCGTCCTGTGAGTTTACTCAGTGACCTTGACGCTATGTTTCAACTACGTCAAGTCCTCCCTCGACACTCCTCACAAGCCTTCAGACCTCGATTTTGTGATGTCTTCTGTTAAATGTGTTGGGATGTGCTGCATAAGCTCACCTCAGGCACTGTGGCAAAACAAAGTTTGTTGGGAAATCCCAAGACATTTAACTTCCCCTAAGACTGTTTCTCAAGTCTTTATTTTAGCCCATTCGGAATTCATCAGAGATATATTATTCAACGGTGCACGCCAAGCTGAATACTTAAAAATAAACAGTGATTGAATGTGGAGCGCAATCTTTGCAAATCAGCAGCTTGGCCTTAATTATATAAGGTTTAGAGGAAAGAGTTCAGATCATGTTTTCTGTCATTTCTTCGGCATGTAAAAGATAATCAGTGTGGAGTTTCCATGCATATGGTTCAGTATAGCGGCACATACTGTACACTGTTGCTACTAACATGGACCCACACTTACACAAAGTGACACAAACAAACAGAGGAATGCCAGCCAGAGTTCACCTGCTCATCTCGCTTCATGTTTGTCACTTTAAAAGCACAGATTGTCGCCCAAATAACATGAACAGCCTTCATACACTCACAAACAGCAGGAAATGCTGAGTAGACAGCAGATCTTCTGCAGTGGGAGGCAGATTCACTCGGTTTGAGCATTTCTGCTCAGTTTAAAACACTTTCTTTCACTCTAAGGGCCACTCTAAATTTTGCGTCTGAAAGGGAAACTACCTTATATGCAATAAGGTCAGCCGCAAAAATAACCCTGTCCAAACCTTTACAGCAATTTTTTTCACTCCATGTCTTTATTAAATATAATTGTAACGTCAAAAGAGGATTTGCACTGACGCAAGCGGTTAGTAAATCTGTCCCTAAGGCTCTAGTATCATTACAACCTGTTACTTTCCCAGAATTAGAAAAATTTAAACCTTGAGTTTGCCATAATTTAGGCTAAAGCCAAGTTTTTAACATAGACAATAATCATAAAGGTTTCTTGAGCAGCAAATCAGCATAATAGAATGGTTTCTGAAGGACCATGTGACACTGAAGACTGGAGTAATGGTGTGTTCAAAAAAACGAGTGGAACGCACATGAACGTCGTAATTGCCAGTGGGAAGCTCTGGATTTTCTTTGAGCCCTGATCTGAATGAGTTGGCAGAATACCACAATACTTATAGGTATTAGCAGTGACATTGTCAGGCTATTTTATTTACAACAAAATATGCTATATAATTGCCTGCACAAAATATGATAGCATTGTATTATACAAATATGATAAAGTTTACAGGGGCTTCCTAAATTAATTAATAACATAAAAAAGCATATGTAAAGTCAGTCGCTAGAGCCACCCCTCTAAAACTCACTCCCATCCGGGTCATGGCACCAATATAACCCCTCCTGCTCGAACATGCCCGCTCCAAGCGGGATTCGAACCGGGTTCCGCCGGCATGAGAGTCAGACGCTCTAACAAGGAGGATAAAGGCTGCAACCCCTAGCATCAGTCACTAGAGCGCCTCTTGAGATCAGAGGAGTGAGGTTTACTCACACAGGAACTACTAGCTGGTATAAAGAACACAAATGATCACTTCCATAATGACCAATGCAATCTACCAAGAGCAGTGCAAATTAGCGTTCAGTTTAAGATGTGCTTTTTGGGTGCTAAATAATGAAGAAAATACCTGTAAATTTACTAGCACAAACCTTAGTAAATCACCTTGCGTGATTCATATAAATACTCTCCTCATAAATTTTGTGTCTGAAAGGGAAACTCCCTTATATGCAATAAGGTCAGCCGCAAAAATAACCCTGTCCAAACCTTTATAGCAATTTTTTTCACTGTGTGCCAAAAGAGGTTTTGCACTGACGCATGCGGTTAGTAAATATGTCCCTAAAGCTGTAGTATCATACAATATTACAACCTGTTACTTTCCCAGAGTTAGAAAACTTTAAACCTCTAGTTTGCCTTAACATAGTCAATAATCATAAAGGTTTCTTGAGCAGCAAATCAGCATAATAGAATGATTTCTACCAGAAAGACTCGGGAGATAGAATGATGAATGAAGCATACATTTATTGACAGCCCAGCAAGCAAAATAAGTTTTGGCATAGGCCCCGTCCATAGTTTATAATCCGAGGGTAGCGGATCAGCATATTCCTGCCTGAAGATGAAGGCAGGGGCGCAGCCGACCCCCCTTTTGAGGTATGGACGGAACCATCCTGGTGGTGGTGGGGAGGGTGGAGGTTGTTGTCGCATCGGCATCTGCGAACTCAAACATGTGTTAATACGACCTTTATACAGAAAATATGAAGACGTGATTGGATAGAGATGAAGTTAATAAGTGACGAAGTGATTAAGTCTTCCTGGCAGAACTTAAGCTGAAGCTTCCATTTCTGAAGGACCATGTGACACTGAAGACTGGAGTAATGGTGTGTTCAAGTCATGTCGGAAAAAACGAGTTGATTGCACATGAACGTCGTAATTACCAGTGGGAAGCTCTGGATTTTCTTTGAGCCCTGATCTGAATGAGAATACCACAATACTTATAGGTATTAGCAGTGACATTGTCAGGCTATTTTATTTACAACAAAATATGCTATATAATTGCCTGCACAAAATTTGATAGCATTGTATTATACAAATATGATAAAGTTTAAAGGGGCTTCCTAAATTAATTAATAACATAAAAAAGCATATGTAACGTCAGTCACTAGAGCGTCTCTTCAGATCAGAGGAGTGAGGTTAACTTGCACAGCGACTACTAGCTGACCTCTGTTACACTCACCCCCCTAAACATCAGTCCCATCTGGGTCACGGCACTAATGTAACCCCTCCTGTTTGAACTGCCCCGCTCTACGCGGGACTCGAACCCGGGTCCGCCGGCATGAGAGTCGGATGCTCTAACAAGGAGGCTAAAGGCTGCAACCCCTAGCTCAGTCACTAGAGCGTCTATTGAGATCAGAGGAGTGAGGTTAACTTGCACAGCGACTACTAGCTGACCTCAGTTACATTCACCCCCGTAAACCTCACTCCCATCCGGGTCACGGCACCAATGTAACCCCTCCTGTTCACACCGCCCGCTCCAAGTGGGACTCGAACCCGGGTCCGCCGGCACGAGAGTCGGGTATCTAACAAGGAGGTTAAAGGCTGTAACCACCAGCGTCAGTTGCTAGAGTGTCTCTTGAGATCAGAGGAGTGAGGTTTACTCACACAGTGACTGCTAGCTGACCTTTGTTACACTCACCCTATAAACCTCACTCCCATCCGGGTCACGGCACTAATGTAACTCCTCCTGTTTGAACCGCCCTGCTCTAAGTGGGACTCGATCCCGGGTCCGCTGGCATGAGAGTTGGACGCTCTAACAAGGAGGTTAAAGGCTATAACCACTAGCGTCAGTTGCTAGAGCGTCTCTTGAGATCAGAGGAGTGAGGTTTACTCACACAGTGACTACTAGCCGGCCTCCGTTACACATAACACACCTGATGAACATTCTTTGTTCTTCATTAGAAGTAGAGTAAAAAAAACCTAGCTGTATTTTTAAATTAAGAGATGTTACACTGCCATCTTACTCTGACGAAAGTGACTTGAACTAAAGTCCCTTTCAAGGAAAATCTGTTCACTTGGTGGCCATATTTGCAATGCCTCCGGGCAGCTATTCTGGGCATCCAAGACCAAGTCCTGTCTACTTGAATGGGGGAATCCTGACTTCTCAAAAACTGCTTGCCGAACTTACAATTAAATTACATTTCAAATTCAACTTCAAAATCTGACATGAACTGTCCCATAAATGTTGTCTTAGGCTCAAATAGCGTTCCCTTCTCATTAATTTGCTTTTGTATTTAGATGCTGTTTTGTTTGTTTGTTTGTTTGTTTGTTTGTTTGGTTGCGTTTCATTCTCAAAGGGCCTTTGAATAAACCTGAAACGCAGCTCATATATGCACTTTCCACCAAACATGGGCATCAAACTCATTATGTACACAGTAGTTTCCAGCAGTGGTAGTTCCTTCTTTACATAAACCTCCCGAGCATTTCATTTTGAACGATAGTAGCTCTTTAAATGTCGTTTTAAGATGGGTAAACACTGCTATATTGGATATGGATGGCTGTGTTCACAATCCAGCTCCCTATATAAAATGAATCGTGTTTAAAAAAGAACGGAAAGTATGTGTCAGTTTTATCCAGCACTCCAAACTAAATGTTGGATGAGTGTCATATTGAATGACCATTCAAGCCTTCACACAGATACGTCCTGTCATTTCATGCTCTCATAAACAGTTGGTTTGCGCAAAACTACTGCATATACACTGAAGGTTTTCTGCCACGGTTGGTGTGGGTGGTAAACATCCTTAAAGTTACTACTTCAACTACTTCAAAATGCACAGTGAAGCATTACTGAAAGCAAGCCTTGCCTTTCCTTCTCTATGAAATGTGTGGCTCCAGCTTCAGCCCTTAGACTTCCCTCAATCAATCAGCTGAGGCGCTCTGGAGCCACCGCACATCAAGATTAATAATGACTTTGAAAAGAACACATCAAATATGTAGCTTTCTGTAAGGAACATTACCTGCCACAACCTTGGAACAGCTGCTGTATGCTTATGAATCTGGCACATGACAGTTATGAAACATGCCATTACTTGACACAAAATGTTTATAATGTTAAAGTGAACATAACAGTTCAAATTAAAGCAGAAACTGTTAAATAATAATAATAATAATAATAAGGATAGTTCACCCAAAAATATATATTCAGTTCACTGATGCCTATGTGATAAATCTGTGTGAGGAACGTTATTTTTATGCGAAGTTGCTAACTCGAGAATCATTTGTGACGGAATCATTGCGACCGGATTAATGAGTCCGTGAATTCAAGAAATGGATCGGTAACACCGAGGGCCCTATCTTGCACCCAGCGCAATTGACTTTGTACACCAACGCATGTGTCATTCCTATTTTGCACCCGCGCAAAGCGCGCTTTTCCCTCCACAGAAGCACGTCGCTAAACTAGTGAATGAACTTGCGCTACCTGGGCGGTTCAGCGCAAAAAAGGAGGCGTGTTCCGGCGCAAACAATCCCTGGTGCTATTTTGCTGTTCCATTAAACAATTGCGCCACTGACCAGAAAAAACCTAGTCTAAAGTCAGTGGCGCGTTGCGCATTGTTCATTATGCTATTTTAAGGGCGCATGCTTGACCATAATGTATAGCGTGCACAACGCGCATACACTTTGCTCATGTAATCTACACAGATGCAACAGTTATTTTTGCAAATCATAAATTATTACACTAAAAAAATATTAACACATGAGATGACGGAAATCATTGTGGTGTGCCACGAAGATGTGAAAAAATAGGCATAAATCTAGCTTACAAATGATTCAGGCTAATTGTAATAATTAAGGATAAGACCTGTTTTCCCAATAGTGGCAAGACATATATGTATATAAGGGCATCTGACAAATTGGTTTGTCCGTCAAGAACCAGGAACAAAAATCGACTGAAAAACTGAAAAAACTGAAAGACTGAAAAAAAAGACTGTGAAATCACCTTTACCATAATGTAGCCTACAACATTACAACTTCACTTCTCTGTCTTTCACTGCTCTACAAGAACATCAGTCTCCTCGGCTGTGAACCGCTCCTGGCGTGCGCCTGGTAAATACGCCATAATAATAGCAATCCATAATGGAACTTGCGCACCTGCTTTTAAAGGGAATGTTGGATGACGCTCGGATTGGTTTATTCACGTTACGCCCAAACCACACCTATGAATAATGAAGCTACTTCAGACCAACCCATTTTAGATTTGCGCCGGGCGCAAGAGCCATTTATCCCGCCGGGAAAATAGCAACAGCGCCGAGACCCGCCCACAAAGTTACTTGCGCTTCGCGTTTTGACACTTGCGTTTCAGATCGTTAAAATAGGGCCCCTAAGGTCCCATTAGTTAACGTACAAAAACCACCACGATTTAACAAATACTACTGACAGAGTTGGGGAAAGTTACTTTGAAAAATAATGCAATACAATATTGCCATACTCCCTTAAAAAGTAACTTCCGTTACTTAGTTACTTTTTACTTTTGCAGTACTTTTTCTCACCTGGACTCGGTTTGTTTTTTGTTTTTGTTTTTTTTACAACAAAAAAGTTATATTTTTGTGCAAATGGAAAGACCCTTTCACACCTTTCACACAGTTTAACACTTACTTCACCTATAAAAACTATTTTTGCTCATGGTTTAACCCTTGTGCACTGTTCGATTTCTGCTTACACCCCTTATGGTCCGGGTCAAATTGACCCTAATTGGATTCAATACAATTCCCCAAAAATCACACTATGAAAAAGCACATACAATCAGGTACAAACAATTAACTTTTAATATCAATACTTTTCACACATTACAAAGAATAAATATCTGAATTTACGATTTATAAAAATAACTTTTAACCATTTTTATTTTTATTTTTAAGATTGGCCCTTAGGACACTTGCCTTTATACATTTAGAACAATACTATCTTAGTCTAAACCTAAAGTAATCTTGACCAACTATATAGCATTTGAAAGCTTTCAGACTCTAATTTTCATATTTGGTGACTGATTTTCAAAAGAGATGACAGAGCAGGAGATAAATAGCAATAGATTTGTCATTTGTGATGCGGTACCAAACTATAACGCACGTTTTGACTCTGTCCATATGTTTTTTTTATATGCATTTTAGAGATTGAATTCAAATCAAATATTAACATTACTGCCCAAACTACTTCTCAATAGGATGTCTACTTCAAAGATATTTTGAAAAGTATGAAAATATAACGTTCAGATCACTCAAACCATATATGGAAATCGAAGAGTCTACATGTCATCTAGTGGAAAATGTTGGTACTGCACACAAAAACTTTTTTTTTTTTTGAGATATCAACCTAAAATTTGGTACAGAATTTCAGATATTTAGCTTTGATTTTCATGAGGTTTTAGAATTTAACATGTTTTGTAAAATTTATATTTTATATAAAAATATATATGTTATATATTTTCATGTTCATAAACTTCTATAACTTGTTTTAAACTTTACTTTTATGATTTATACAGTGATGGCTGATTTCAAAACACTGCTTCATGAAGTTGCTAATAGTTGAAGAGCTCTGACATACAACAAAGTGTTTTGTATTTTGTGTCTGTACAGTTGCTTTTGAACAGCTGTCCTATACGGGTCAAATTGACCCACAAACAGCAAGAGTGTATAAAATTTTGATAATCACATTTCACAACGCATTATCATGTTGAAACTTTGCATGCATGTTAATGACCCTAAATGAGAAAAGGTCACACAATTTCAAGAAAAACAATGTGGGTTAGATAGTATTTCAGATAGATTGAAAAAAGAAATTATAGCTAATTTTTACCATTTGTGGCATACAAAAAATATTTCTGTATTGAAAAAATGGGGAAAAGCTACTTTTTTTAGCTTCATAGGTTAGTAAAAGACTAAAATAACAAACTATAACCAAGAAATGTTATTATTTTGGGTCTCTACAATTGCCTTAGAACATTAAAATATGCGGGTCAAATTGACCCGTGAACATCACGAACATAACAGTAAATGTGTGTGTATATGTCAAAACACATCAGCGTGTTGAAATTTTGCATGCATGTTCATGACCCTAAATGAGAAAAAGTCACAAAATTTAAATAATAAAAACATAGGTTAACTGATATTTCTGACAACTTAAAAATCAAAACGGGTCAAATTGACCCGCAACATAACACAAGGGTTAACTGAATCATCGAAGGTCAGCAGCAAGACATTGGTCAATAAAGTGAGATTAAATGTACAAAAATGTGTCTTATTTAACATATTTAATATTTGGAGGGTATTTGGATTTGGCATTTGACTGATTTGATCAATTTTGAGGAATACTGAATCTTTATTGTGCCAGTTAGATGAGTAAATGCACATATTTAGTCTAGAACTACAATAACCCTCATATTCACACACAACGCCTCTGAAATTATTCTTGATTTCTCTCAACATGGGGACAGGAGAGCTGTCAGTCCAAAAAAATGTTGCTACTTTTTGGAAAAAGTAACTCAGATATGTTGTTGTAAATTTTAAAAGTAATGCATTATTTTACTAGTTACTTGAAAAGGTAATCTGATTACGTAACTCAAGTTACCCCAACACTGACTACTGTTGTTTTTAGGCGAGATTTTTTTTTTATTGAAATCCTGTTCTATAACTAGTGCTCATTTTGTAATTTGAACGGTTTTCTTGTGTTTATTTCCTATTGTCTTTTATATATAATATTATTTTTCAATAAATATTATTTTATATAAATAACATGCTGTATTTGGTATTGAGAAAGGGCCTGTTAGTGATGGTGAAATGGATATACACAACTAGATGGCAGCAAAGACTGTCTTTATGAGTGAATATGGAGAAAAGACTTTTATATTGAAAGGGACTGAAACAAGGTGGTAAACAATAAGATGCAACTTACAAATGCATTGACTAAAGAGGTCAAGGAAAATCCCCTTAACTGTAAAAAGGACCAAGACAAAGATATTGCTTTCCTCAGCAGACATTGAAACTAATTTGTGATTATTAATATAAGATTGAGCAGAAGAATATCTGTTAAAATCTGTTATCAACTGTTAAAATTTCAACTTGAGATTTGAATCCGTAGCGGAAGTAGTTGTGCTCTTTTCCGCAAAAAAAAACCCCACTCTGTTGTTGTTTATATATGGTTGTTTATATAGGGCGTTTAAATGTTGTTGTTTATATAGGGGTGGCAGTGGCTCGGTGGTTCATGTAGGTTGTCTACTAACCGGAAGGTTGGTGGTTCTATCCACGGTTCCACCTGACCAAGTGTCGAGGTGTCCATGAGCAAGACACCTAACCCCAGCTGCTATTTAAAATGCAGTCCATTTACCATTTTTATTTTATTTATATAGAGCGATATGGCATGGCTACGAGTGTTACTGCATTCGTCCATCTTAAAAATATATCAAAATTACAGCACATGCTTTCAATGCAAAATGCTGAACAGTTAGTTAATGCATTCATGACCTCAAGGCTAGATTATTGTAATGCTCTACTGGGTGGTTGCCCTGCTCGCTTAATAAACAAACTCCAGCTGGTCCAAAACACAGCAGCTCAAGTTCTTACTAGAACCAGGAAGTGTGACCATATTAGCCCGGTTCTGTCAACACTGCACTGGCTCTCTATTAAACATTGCATACATTTTAAAATCTTGCGTATTACTTACAAAGCACTAAATTGTTTAGCTCCAGTACTTGAGCGAGCTCTTAACACATTATACTCCATCATGTCTGTTGCAATCTCAAAACTCTGGCCAGTTGATAATACCGAGAATATCCAAATCAACTGCAGGCGGTTTATCCTTTTCCTATTTAGCACCTAAACCCTGGAACAGTCATCCTAGCATTGTTCGGGAAGCAGACCTTTCTTCTGATGATGTAACGAGGGCATAAATTGACCCCAAAGAACACAGATGCTACAAAATGTGTACAGGACATTGGAAAAATATCATCATGTTAATGTTATGTTTACAGAGTTGTCCCCATTAAATTAGGAAAAGTAATTCAATCTAAAGCAAAAAAAAAGATGTCAATCGTGTTTTTACAGAGGTTAAACACTGAATGGGGTTAAATTGACCCCAAAGATAATAGGAGGGTTAATTGTAGTGTCTATTCTCTTAATGAACTAAATGATTGTATTATGAATATCAAAACGACGTTGGGGTGGAGCCGCGGTGGGCAAGGGTCGGAAGGTATTGAGATGGGGATGACCAGTAGCCGTGGCTTTGGGAGTGGCCTTGTAGGGCAGCGAAGCAAGTGCATTCTGGGAGTTGTTGTCTTTCATCCACATGAGACAAAAATACATTTTCTGTAATTCTCGGTCTAGAAGGCACCAAATTCAAAAATAATTTCACATTTATACTACATAAATGACCCAGTTTAAATACACATTCCTCTTCCCAGCGCTGAAGCGCCCCTTTAAGAACAACATGAGGGTGAGTAAATAAGGACTGAATCTTCACCATTAGATTAACTTTTTCTTTTTTTAAACAAAAACTGAAATCCATGTTCACTGGCTAGATCTACTTCTAAAGTTTCCTACTGTCCTGCAAGTCACACGACTGCTGTGCACTGCTGAGGTGTTCCGCAGGATTTCAGAAGAATAAAGATCTGTCTAGACAGAAGCCTAATTGAATTTTCAAAGAACCAATATTCTGTGACGATCAAAGAGCGCTGTAAACTGATTTGAGGTAAGGTTCTTAAAACAATAGCCAATGGGGAATGGTTATAGGGAAAACATTCAAGACTTGAATTTAATAAAACCAGCAATATAAGTCCATCATGAAAAAGGTGAGACATATTGCTGTAAACAACAGATACAATAAAGCATGCTTCCTCAATCCATAATCCATTCCTGTCAGATTACAGATGTGTCAGATTAGTGAGACGTGTGGATCTGATTGGGAAGGCATATATTGTGTGTGCGTGTGATATAAAACAGTATCCTGAGCAAGAAACACATTAACTCAAACATATGCTGTATACGATCACATACATGCTATAGTTATTAAAATATCACACGAACAAACGTTTATTTCATCTCGTCTGTGATCTGAGATTCGGCTGTAGTCAATCTCAGAAAAAAAGGTACAAAAGCTGTCACTGGGGGCGGTACCTTTTCAAAAGGTACATTTTTGTACCTAAATGGTGCATATCGATACCTTAAATGTACATTGACAAGCGTTTACTTCCTTGAAGGCGGGTACTCTGTTGAAGTTGAAAACTATTGGATCTGCCATAACCAATCGCTAACGTTTGGTCTTGACGTGTGTCATGCGGCGTTCGCCTGGAACATGGAAGTCCGTAAAAATAAATGTGCAGCCGCCTCAGTGATAAAACCTTGTGCACTCGGATTGTGATTTATTCACGGTGGAGGGGAGAGTTTTGTGATCGGGAACGGTTGCTCACGTGGTCTGTAACAAGATTGTGCTGTAGATAAAATGTCATATGCTTGGTATGATCAGAATAAATGCTGCCGTAAATAACGGCCCAATTCAAATGTTTATGTGCTTTTCTTCTTGTTATTTTTTGAGCGTGATGAAATATATTGCTCTTGTAAACACTTGCCAGCATTTAAAGAAATGCAAGTCTATAAATGCTTCCAAATTAAAGCGAAGCTCAACCGTACGGTGCTCTGCAGGGGTCAAAAGGGATACAAACAGTGAATTTCGAAGTGATATATTCTTGAAAACTCAGTGGATTCGGACAGCAATTAAATGACTACACGACCTGGTGTTTGTCTAAAACAGTCGGTCATTTGGCCGGGGGATTTTTAGATAGAATCACTGACTAGCCCCTGTAAATGATAACAATACCTTCCGACCGCACGAGAAACAATTACCGGGGCTTTAGCAACTCATTCACCACCAACGGAGCGAGCTGGAAAATCGAACTTTTCCCGGGGACACAACAACATGGCCACCAACAAAACTCAGCACAGATTGTTCTTGCTCCGGCTTCTGGATATTCGGAATTGGTGCCACAACGGAATGAATGGCTTCGCTCGCATCTTTCTCCGCTGCCATTACTGAACTACAACTCAAACTAGCGCACAACATCAACCTCATCGTTCTCAGCCACGCCCTCTGTTCGCTGATTGGACCGGTAAAAAATTGTTCGGAGAAAACCAGAGAATATACCGCAATCGAAAAATGAAAATTGAGCGGAAGTACGTAGGAGGGCGGAGCCAGGCTAACATATCAGTACCTAAAAGGAACAAAAGTGTACCTTTTTAAAAAGTACCGCCCCAGAGACAGCTTTTGTACATTTATTTCTGAGAGTGTACATATGGGTTTTACAGCGGTTAGACAGACATGCAAATTATGTTCAAAAGGGCAGTTTCAACTTCATTTCACCCATATTCAGGATCTGACGTTGACAGTTCAAAATATGTATTCAAGTCTCAGTCCCTAATTCAAAATCAGAATTGGCGACAGCTGAATGGGCAGTTTCTTAAAGTTTTAGCTAGTGCGCTCCAAAACAATGAAAGCAGAGCCTGAAAAAAACCCTACCCTTAAACGTACCCATACCACCACACCTGTCCCTAACCCTACCCTTAAACGTAACCATACCACCACACCTGTCCCTAACCCTACCCTTAAACGTAACCATACCACCACACCTGTCCCTAACCCTACCCTTAAACGTAACCATACCACCACACCTGTCCCTAACCCTACCCTTAAACTTACCCATACCACCACACCTGTCTCTAACCCGACCCTTAAACGTAACCATACCACCCCACCTGTCTCTAACCCTACCCTTAAACGTAACCATACCACCACACCTGTCCCTAACCCTACCCTTAAACGTACCCATACCACCACACCTGTCCCTAACCCTACCCTTAAACTTACCCATATCACAACACCTGTCTCTAACCCTACCCTTAAACGTAACCATACCACCACACCTGTCCCTAACGCTACCCTTAAAAGTACCCATACCACCCCACCTGTCCCTAACCCTACCCTTAAACGTACCCATACCACCACACCTGTCCCTAACCCTACCCTTAAACTTACCCATACCACCACACCTGTCCCTAACCCTACCCTTAAACTTACCCATATCACCACACCTGTCTCTAACCCTACCCTTAAACGTACCCATACCACCACACCTGTCCCTAACCCTACCCTTAAACTTACCCACACCACCACACCTGTCCCTAACCCTACCCTTAAACTTACCCATACCACCCCACCTGTCCCTAACCCTACCCTTAAACTTACCCACACCACCACACCTGTCCCTAACCCTACCCTTAAACTTACCCACACCACCACACCTGTCCCTAACCCTACCCTTAAACTTACCCATATCACCACACCTGTCTCTAACCCTACCCTTAAACGTACCCATACCACCACACCTGTCCCTAACCCTACCCTTAAACTTACCCACACCACCACAACTGTCCCTAACCCTACCCTTAAACTTACCCATACCACCCCACCTGTCCCTAACCCTACCCTTAAACTTACCCACACCACCACACCTGTCCCTAACCCTACCCTTAAACTTACCCACACCACCACACCTGTCCCTAACCTTAAACTTTCCCATACCAGCACACCTGTCCCTAACCCTACCCTTAAACTTACCCATACCAGCACACCTGTCCCTAACCCTACCCTTAAACTTACCCACACCACCACACCTGTCCCTAACCCTACACTTAAACTTACCCATACCAGCACACCTGTCCCGAACCCTACCCTTAAACTTACCCACACCACCACACCTGTCCCTAACCCTACACTTAAACTTACCCATACCACCACACCTGTCCCTAACTCTACCCTTAAACTTACCCAAACCACCACACCTGTCCCTAACTCTACACTTAAACTTACCCATACCAGCACACCTGTCCCGAACCCTACCCTTAAACTTACCCATACCAGCACACCTGTCCCTAACCCTACCCTTAAACTTACCCATACCACCACACCTGTCCCTAACCCTACCCTTAACTTACCCATACCACCACACCTGTCTCTAACCCTACCCTTAAACGTACCCATACCACCACACCTGTCCCTAACTCTACCCTTAAACGTACCCATACCACCACACCTGTCCCTAACCCTACCCTTAAACTTACCCATATCACCACACCTGTCTCTAACCCTACCCTTAAACGTACCCATACCACCACACCTGTCCCTAACCCTACCCTTAAACTTACCCATACCACCCCACCTGTCCCTAACCCTACCCTTAAACTTACCCACACCACCACACCTGTCCCTAACCCTACCCTTAAACTTACCCATACCACCACACCTGTCCCTAACCCTACCCTTAAACTTACCCACACCACCCCACCTGTCCCTAACCCTACCCTTAAACTTACCCACACCACCACACCTGTCCCTAACCCTACCCTTAAACTTACCCATACCACCACACCTGTCCCTAACCCTACACTTAAACTTACCCATACCAGCACACCTGTCCCTAACCCTACACTTAAACTTACCCATACCAGCACACCTGTCCCTAACCCTACCCTTAAACTTACCCATACCACCACACCTGTCCCTAACCCTACACTTAGACTTACCCACACCAGCACACCTGTCCCTAACCCTACACTTAAACGTACCCATACCACCACACCTGTCCCTAACCCTACCCTTAAACTTACCCATACCACCACACCTGTCCCTAACCCTACCCTTAAACTTACCCATATCACCACACCTGTCTCTAACCCTACCCTTAAACGTACCCATACCACCACACCTGTCCCTAACCCTACCCTTAAACTTACCCACACCACCACACCTGTCCCTAACCCTACCCTTAAACTTACCCATACCACCCCACCTGTCCCTAACCCTACCCTTAAACTTACCCACACCACCACACCTGTCCCTAACCCTACCCTTAAACTTACCCACACCACCACACCTGTCCCTAACCTTAAACTTTCCCATACCAGCACACCTGTCCCTAACCCTACCCTTAAACTTACCCATACCAGCACACCTGTCCCTAACCCTACCCTTAAACTTACCCACACCACCACACCTGTCCCTAACCCTACACTTAAACTTACCCATACCAGCACACCTGTCCCGAACCCTACCCTTAAACTTACCCACACCACCACACCTGTCCCTAACCCTACACTTAAACTTACCCATACCACCACACCTGTCCCTAACTCTACCCTTAAACTTACCCAAACCACCACACCTGTCCCTAACTCTACACTTAAACTTACCCACACCACCACACCTGTCCCTTACCCTACACTTAAACTTACCCATACCAGCACACCTGTCCCGAACCCTACCCTTAAACTTACCCACACCACCACACCTGTCCCTAACCCTACACTTAAACTTACCCATACCACCACACCTGTCCCTAACTCTACCCTTAAACTTACCCAAACCACCACACCTGTCCCTAACTCTACACTTAAACTTACCCATACCAGCACACCTGTCCCGAACCCTACCCTTAAACTTACCCATACCAGCACACCTGTCCCTAACCCTACCCTTAAACTTACCCATACCACCACACCTGTCCCTAACCCTACCCTTAACTTACCCATACCACCACACCTGTCTCTAACCCTACCCTTAAACGTACCCATACCACCACACCTGTCCCTAACTCTACCCTTAAACGTACCCATACCACCACACCTGTCCCTAACCCTACCCTTAAACTTACCCATATCACCACACCTGTCTCTAACCCTACCCTTAAACTTACCCATACCACCCCACCTGTCCCTAACCCTACCCTTAAACTTACCCACACCACCACACCTGTCCCTAACCCTACCCTTAAACTTACCCATACCACCACACCTGTCCCTAACCCTACCCTTAAACTTACCCACACCACCCCACCTGTCCCTAACCCTACCCTTAAACTTACCCACACCACCACACCTGTCCCTAACCCTACCCTTAAACTTACCCATACCACCACACCTGTCCCTAACCCTACACTTAAACTTACCCATACCAGCACACCTGTCCCTAACCCTACCCTTAAACTTACCCATACCACCACACCTGTCCCTAACCCTACTCTTAGACTTACCCACACCAGCACACCTGTCCCTAACCCTACACTTAAACTTACCCATACCAGCACACCTGTCCCTAACCCTACCCGTATCCCACCTCAATATCATCAAAGGTGTTTTGCAATACAATTTGAACACATTAAGTACATTGTACTTATTTTTTGATGTACGTACATAGTAGTAGTTTTTACACTGTTATAGCTGATCCTCATGATAGACATGGCCAACATTTCACAAAACGAGTTGGACGTATGATGGAGTATTTCTGAGCCAAATACACTCCTTCAGGATTTCGAACAAGTTTTGGAAACATTTTTTTTTTTCAGAGAATGGCCCTGTATGACGGAATAAAGGGTGAGATTCCTTGTATGGGCACCTCTCCTGGATTCAGCTTCACAAATAACCCAGTGTTAAAGGAACAGTGGATGCAGTTTGTGTTTCCGGAGTTCTGCAAGTGTGTGTGTTTGTTCCCAGTCACGAGTGGATACTGATCAAATGTGCAGAAAGATTCACCAGAAAACAAACTCAAAAACATGTGATGGATTCATGGATTAAATGTTTGAAGGGGTGCCATTGTAAAGTTTATTTAGATCAATTTCAAACATCTGTGGCCTGGAGTGAAGCACAGTGCTATATTGAAAGGATTTGGAAACAAACAAGACTGAGTACAAATGGATGGAGCTGGAGATGGAATAAAGTGCAGACACTTAGTGGATGAAAACTCAAACCAAAAAGGAAAATGTCCTGGAGTGGCTCGTTCCCAACTTGATGAAGCTTGAGCTATTTTTATGAAAAAGAATGGGCAAAAAGTCCAGAGTGAACATGTATAATATGGATAGACACTTACTCAGAGTGTATCCAAAGGCACTTCTACACTGAAGTATTAACTCTGAGAGGACTTATGCAGTCAATTATTTTCCGTCATCTATAATGTATGCTAAAATGTGATAAAGTCCAAAGAGAATTAATACTTTTTATAGGCATTTTCACTCACTTTGGATTTATCACATCCTATGGTGTTACAGCACTGGGGCCATTATGTGCTTTAACTGAGCGTTAAAGGCATTAATTCCTCTTGGACTTTATCACATATATTGTTACACCGTGAAACCATTACATTTTTAATGTAAATATTATCTTCTTTGTGCATTGACTTCGAGACATGGCACCTGCGTGGAGAAACTCTCAGAAATGGCGAACGAGTGTGATGAGTCATCGCCCTTCATCTGCATACACTAGAACTGCTCACTGTAATTTGAGGATTACACTGACAATCTGTCATTCGGGCTGCAGCCGGAAACACGTCCCCCACCTTGGCTGTCAGTGTCAGGATGCTGCGCAGCTTCATGCTCTATCACGATGCTTTCCTACTGTATGTCCTCTTCAGCTCATTAACAATGCTGCGATGCGGTGGCAATTATTATAATTCATTAGCAGGTTAGGATAGCAGCTGTTGCCGACATACTGTTGCCTTCGGTTGTAATTTCACAGAGGGGTTCAATTGGGATTTTGGAAATGGGGGAACTGTAAATCCCCCCCCCCCCCCCCCCCCCCCCGGATGGATGGATGGGATAGAGAGATGGATGGATGGATGGATGGATGGATGGATGGATGGATGGATGGGAAAGAGATAGATGGATGGATGGACGGATGGATGGATGGGAAAGAGAGATAGATGGATGGATGGATGGATGGATGGGAAAGAGATGGATGGATAGATGGATGGATGGATGGGAAAGAGATAGATGGATGGATGGACGGATGGATGGATGGGAAAGAGAGATAGATGGATGGATGGATGGATGGGAAAGTGAGAAGGTTAGAGCAATGAATGGATGGATGGGATGGATGTGAAAGAGAGATAGATGGATGGATGGGAAGGAGAGAAGGTTAGAAGGATGGATGGATGGATGGATGGATGGATGGATGGGAAAGAGATGCATGGATGGGTGGATGGATGGATGGATGGGAAAGAGAGAAGGTTAGAGCAATGAATGGATGGATTGGATGGATGTGAAAGATAAATGGACGGATTGGATGGATGGGAAAGAGAGATAGATGGATGGATGGATGGATGTATGGATGGATGGATGGATGGATGGATGTATGGATGGATGGATGGATGGATGGATGGATGGATGGATGGATGGATGGGAAAGAGAGATGGATGGATGGATGAATGGATGGATGGGAAAGAGAGAAGGTAAGAATGATGGATGGATGGATGGATGGATGGGAAAGAGATAAGGTTAGAATGATATATAGAATGATAGATAAAAAGATAGATAAAAAGATAGATAGAATGATAGAACGATAGAAACGATAGATAGATAGATATAACAATGGACGGACGGACGGACGGACGGACGGACGGACGGACGGACGGACGGACGGACGGACGGACGGACGGACGGACGGACGGACGGACGGACGGACGGACGGACGGACGGACGGACGGACGGACGGACGGACGGACGGACGGACGGACGGACGGACGGACGGACGGACGGACGGACGGACGGACGGACGGACGGACGGACGGACGGACGGACGGACGGACGGACGGACGGACGGACGGACGGACGGACGGACGGACGGACGGACGGACGGACGGACGGACGGACGGACGGACGGACGGACAGACAGACAGACAGACAGACAGACAGACAGACAGACAGACAGACAGACAGACAGATAGATAGATAGATAGATAGATAGATAGATAGATAGATAGATAGATAGATAGATAGATAGATAGATAGATAGACAGATAGATAGACAGATAGACAGATAGATAGACAGATAGACAGATAGATAGACAGACAGAAGGACAGACAGATAGATAGATAGATAGATAGATAGATAGATAGATAGATAGATAGATAGATAGATAGATAGATAGATAGATAGATAGACAGATAGACAGATAGACAGATAGATAGACAGATAGACAGATAGATAGACAGATAGACAGATAGATAGACAGACAGATAGATAGATAGATAGATAGATAGATAGATAGATAGATAGATAGATAGATAGATAGACAGATAGACAGATGTGTTACTGCACAGCTGTATTAGCTCTTGCAGACAGACATTAGTCACTCCATTAGTCAGTTTGATCAGGGGGGATTTACCCGTTTATACCAGCGTTGGTTCCAGTGCTGGGATCTGATTGGTTGAGCATTCCAGGAGAACTCCAGCACTGGGACGTTTCATCAGCCTCAGCCACACCACACACTGTCATAGCAGCTGCTGCATCTGATGAAGAACTGACCTCACAGCCTCCACACACACACACACACACACACACACACTGCTCTCGACTGCTGAGATCTCGCTCAATCATCAAATCTGGACATAAAGAACTGTTGATAGTACTTGATGAAACTGTCGTATTGGATATCTGTTATTGTAGATATGGATACCATATCATGCTTCTTTTTTTTTTAATTAAGACGGTTTAATTACTTTTGTGAGAACACAGACCTGATTAAATATGACTCTGGATGCCATACTGGGACCAGGAAAGTGATGTACGTTATATTAATATATCCATCTTAGAGTAGAAATTAAATTACGCACATGTAAACTAATTTTCTCTCCCCTTCCCTCTCTCTCTCCCTCTCTCTCTCTCTCTCTCCGTCTCTGGATGTCATCATTGAAAGTAATGTCTATTGTCTGTAATGCCTCAGTTTGTGGTTTCTGTGCATGATAAGAGTGTTGTGCTCGGCTGTTTTGTTTTAAGTGCCTTCATTGTCTGACTCAGCAAATGACCACCGGTGGGTCTGTCCAGGGCTGATAGCGTCCTGTCCTAAATCCTCCTCTTCTTTGCAGCAAAACATTACAACATGTGCAGCCCATCTCAGAGAATCCTGCCTCTGCGAAACAAAGACATCATGCCCTCAATACAAAGACGGCTGTACTTAAAGTCCCCATACAATCTGCATGGACAATATTGCAGTGCTTATTCTAAATGATTTATCCCTTGTGTTAAAGGGGTGGTTGATTATGATTGTGTAACTTTAGTGAGTGTGTAGCGTCGCCGCTTGAGCATAAACAACATCTGCAAAGTTACGACGCTCAAAGTTCAAAGCAAAGGGAGATAGTTTTATTTTACAGAAATCACTTTTTAAGGACTACAACAAACGGCTGGTATGGACTACAACGAGTTAGTGACATCATATTGATGTTTAAATATTATAGCCTAATGTTATTGTTTTAATTTAATATCAAAGTTTGTTTTATCGAGTTAATATCGAGTTTTGTTTTGTAGTAAGTGATTTTTTTTGTTTTGTAGAAAGTGAATTACTTTCTTTACAGTGAAATTCGTTTTGTATAAATTGTATCTTAATTATAATTATTTATTATTAAATTTTTTAGCATTAAACTACTTTCAAAAACATAAAAAATAGTAAAAAAAAATATGCTCTTCTTAATAATTAGTTTGTCTTGTTTCTAGTCTAAATATGTAAACATTCTTAAATCAAGATGCATTTACTAGATAAGTACAATATATAATAGATGTCCTTTTGCTATCAGTCACACATAGGGTGACCACCCGTCCCGCTTTGCGTTGTACCGCACAGCATTTTCACCCCTTGTCCCGCACGTCGCATATTGAGAAAATGTCCCGCATTTTCATCAGTCTGTTGGTTTTTAAGGATCATATTAAGAAAACATGCATGCGTCCTTTTGCCTTTTTAAGAAAGCATCTCATTTTTTTTTTTTTTGCGGCATCGTTTTTCACCTAGACATATTTAACAGCTCTTCGTCAGACGTAACATCCCGCCTTTCACAAATACAACAACAGCCGTTTTTAAAATCCTATCCAATGGTTGAAAAGAAAGGAGTAAACACGGTCACTAGTAGGTTGAAACGACTGTCAATCAAAATGTGGAGCGGTGATTCATCCATGTAGAAAACGAATGGATAATTCGGTAAATTGGTTATATTCTTTATAAATATATAAGACTGGCAATGAACTAATTTCATGTTGCTTTATATTTAATTGTTCACTATTGGACTTGGTAAGATCTGATGCTGCTGCCTTTGGGCTCAGTGATGTTGAATTGAAATGACATGTAAAATGTTACATTGTGATGTAATGGTGTTTTCTGGAAGGGACTAAAGAACAAAGTATTCTTATCATCTGAAAGGCAGAATACATATGTTTTTATTAAGTTAGATAGACATTGTGTAACAGTTTCAGGTTATGTTTTGGTGTTGGTAACATGTCCCACATTGTCCCACACAAACTTAGTAATTGTCCCACATTTGGTTTGTTTGATGGTGGTCACCCTAGTCACACGCCTGAATTAAGCTCATTCATTATGCAGCTCATTATGCGGCTCATTGTGCGGCTCATTATGGGGCTCATTGTGCGGGCTATTATGTTATTTTGTCCTCTCAGGTGAGATTCCAGCATTATTCATTAGATATCACGCCTCCTTGCATATTGGCTTTGAGAAGAAAAACTGTCTTACAAATTTTAAATCAGTGTATTGTTTTATGTGAAGGAGTAGGCTCAATGATTCTCACATCAGTGAGATGTGCAAAAACTCTAGGCAAATACACCCATTAGTCAAAAGTCTTGTGAACACATATCTATTGTGTGTTTTGAGGCCTTGATTTTTTTTTTTTTTTTTTTTTCTCAAAAACCATGCATAAACATTTTTCTCTCAAAAATACAAGCATGTACATACATGTTGCTCACATATTCTGGTAGCCCAGTTTGTGCTGAATAGAGTGTAATTACACTTTTGCCATTAATGTGTTTATAAGCAACTGAAAAAAACACAAATGTCAGAGCATTGTCAAAACTTCTAAAGGGCCCCAAAACAGCTCAGACTCCTAGGGGTTAACTCATAAATTCATCAACTATCCCTTCAGAATCGTCCTGTCTCGTTCTGCATGTCTCTTCTTCTGGAGTCTCTCCATCATTGTCTGACTCCGGTTTGATCATAAAAGGCTGAACAGTTTCTGACATTTTCAGTGTGTGTGTGTGTGTGTGTGTGTGTGTGTGTGTGTGTGTGTGTGTGTGTGTGTGTGTGTGTGTGTGTGTGTGTGTGTGTGTGTGTGTATGAGGTAATCGGAGCTGCTAACATGAGCTCTTGAAGCTCCGCCCTCTTCTAGTAAGGGGGCGGGGAGCAGCAGCTCATTTGCATTTAAATGGACACACACAAAAACAGTGTTTTTGCTCACCCTCAAAAAGTGACAATTTTAACATGCTATAAAAAAATATCTGTGGGGTATTTTGAGCTAAAACTTCACATACACACTTACATCAGAGACTTATTTTACATCTTGTAAAAAGGGCATTATAGGACCACTTTAAACTTTCATGCTCTTGAATCAGAATAACTTCATCTATTCTCTTCTCTGATGAAGAGGGTGGGGCAACCTGTCACTCACATGAGATCAGCCAATAGCAAACCACAACCATTCAATCAACACCCACAGACACAATCAAGCCCCGCCCTACATTTGTTCTTGTTTGAGAAGCGCTTCACTCAGATATACAGCAGATAGAGAAGAAAAGACGAGTGTAACTTCCCTTTCAGGCTGAGTTTAAGAAGATTTGGGTGAATCTGTCCTCTTATCTCTTCCAGTCGTGTGGAGAAATCTGAATATTGCAGTGTTTATTATAAATGATTTATCATTATTGTGTTAAATTCATGTGTAGAATAACTTAAGCTCTTCTCTGATGATGAGGGCGGGGCAACCTGTCACTCACATGAGATCCACCAATAGCAAACCACAACCATCCAATCAACTCCCACGGACACAATCAAGCCCCGCCCTACATGTGTTCTTGTTTGAGAAGCGCTTCATTTGATATATACGGCACAATAGAGAAGAAAAGACGAGCACTACTTCTGTTTCATGCCGACTTTAAGACTGACTGAATGAATGAAGTGTTTTACAAAGAGGTACGATGCATTCATTTCACTCAAGGACAAACATGCATCTTTTAAGATGATATAATGAATTTATTTAAATATTACTTTGGAATAGCTGTCAATAAAGAAAAAATGCTTCTTTTTTTACCAGACAATGGTTGCCACCATCTAGCTCCAATATACAGTGCATATACATAATGGCATTGGTTACATGGCTGCCACACAAAATAAAATTGATTGAAACTAAGATAGCCCTTTCATGTAAAGAACTTGCTGTCATCTACATCTGCGCACACGCATTATGACAGTCCTGAAAGACAAGCGCACTACATAAGAGCTGATTGACTGGCAAACTGAATAGTGTTACTTCTAGCCATCAGTGACTTATTAAATCTGTCTGTTCCTTCCTTCCCTTCTGGGTTGATGATGTGTTTTCTGATTGCTTGTTCTATTCTCAGCATTCGACTCAATATGAGAAAGAATTGATTGGCACTATGTACACAGCCAAACCGGAGAGAGAATCAAATTAGTTTACTTTGTCTCCTGTTTTGCATGAGAGCGTTTCCATTCATTTTCCATCGGTGGAAAAAGAAAAACCTCTCTGAATAAACTTTCACACATTAAACACACTTCCTGAGACTGAAGCGCTGGACTTAACTGAGCGATTAAACCCTAAAATCTGCCAATCGCAGATGTAGTGGCATCTAGAGGGATATCAAGTCTCTCATATGTTTAATTATAATGCCTAATTTTTCTCCAGATCGTCTCTTAATCGCTGACGCGGGAGCCTGAAGTTTGCCTCTTGGACTCATTATTCTCTGAATAAAGGTCTTGCATCATAATACATTTAGCGATGGTTCCAGGTTTTGAATTTCTTGGTATTGCTGTGCTATTTGAATTTAGTCTCTTTTTAATAAGATGATTAATGAGGCTGTCTTCCGTAGACGGTACTGTATATTATGCAAACACTGGATTCAGATGGACCTCTGTAAAATGCATGCAAAGGTGTCTTATCGCAAGAAACCGAAAACAAAGGAGGTGCCAGAGAGAGAACAGATGAAAGAGAGAGGAAGATGTGACCTCTGTGCTCTGGGGTCACTGCACAGCTGTAAATGTCAGAAAACCTTTAAATACCAGGAAAAGCATGACATCAGTATAACTCTTGCTTTGCTGCCCAGTGTCAGTCAGTCCAGGCCTCTATAAATATCATGGCATTTTTACACTCCGTTGATGACCAGGATCACGGATAATAACAAACGGACACCAGGTCGCAGAGACACAGCACAGACATGAGAAGCAATGTGCTAGACGTTTATTCAAATGGGATCACTCACATGTTTGCGTTGAGATTGTGGCGGACACATTATCCAGCTGTATGTTTGACCGGATCACTCTCAGGCTGTCAGTTCTGATGTCTTCAGGTATTCTTTGGACAATGTCTACAGTGAAACAAAATCAACTATTCTCAACATTTGCAGTCTTTCCATATCCATGTGTGGCATATAATAAACTCGAGGAGCTGACTTTACCATCCACTGATAAAATGTAATACTGCAGCTTGATCTTGTGTATGTATGTATACATACGTCTGTAGTGTAATGTTACAATATAGACATATTCAGGAAAATGTATTTATATTCGCACCACTTTAGACATGTAAGTATATTGGCTGTATGAGGCCCTAAACCAACCACAATACAATGTGCATTTAAATATACAATACTTTTAATCTAAATATACTACTATATACAATACATATTTAATGCATATTATCCCTCATCCTTCATTCGGGTCAATTTGACCCGAAACTCATTTTTACTTTTTTTTTTGTTCAGTCCGTCATCTGAGTGGTCCAAGACCCTAGGACTTTTGTTGCATGTGAACCACGAATGCAAACTTTTTTTTTTTTACTGGATTCGAAGAGTTTTGAGTTTGAAATTTAAAAAAAGTAACAAATCCGTCCCTCTCGGGTCAATTTGACCCCCTTAGGAATTGATGGAATGTTTTAGTACACAGAAAAACAATGCTCAATTCAAACTAAAAATGCAAAAAATGTACCAATTTTAAAATGATAATGTCTACAAGTGTATCTGAATGCATTCTGAATAATGTTTTTTTGTTGCATTAACACTGTTCTGACCAGGAGGGGTCACCGTGTAGCCTAGAAATCTAGACGCACCCTAGCGGCAGCAAATCTAATTTGCCACGAGTGTAGTCTAGCACCTCTCGGTAGACCTATGAGCTGCAAAAACCAAACTCTGGTCAGGCCAATCACATCGTGTTTAGAGTTGGTGGGCGGGCTTAACATAATGACGGCAGAGATGCGGCGGTTCCGCATGCTACTCGTAAAATAAAGAAGCTGGTGAACGGCGGCCTTTCGAATCGGCTTTGGCCGCGACTCTGGAAGACTTGGAGTTCAGCTTTTCTTTGAGAAAAGAACAAAGAACGGCACTGAAGTCATTCTTAATGCTGCGTTCTTAATGAGCGTCAAAATCGCGTCTACCGCGTCTAGTTGGACGCTTGAACATTTTGAATCCATTCGCTCGTACACAGTGAATTGGACGCGAGTATAAATCGAGCGTTTGAAGCGAAATAGACGCTCGTTCAAGTCGCTCCAGGAGAAATATGTCATAAAACACCTCTGCCTCTTTTCATTTTCATTAAAAATATATATTAAACATTAATAACCACACAAATGTGGTCCAGGCAACGCCTACATTATCTTCACTGAATGTATATTTAAATATCCTTAAAAAATAAAGTTATGAAACTTCTCTTTGCCCTCAATCAAAACGATTTGGCAGACAACAAATGATAGATTCATGAGAGCAAAGATCGCCCGTTAGATCCACACAAGATGAACCACTACAGGACATCAGAGCCAGCGGCAGACGGCAGAAGGACTGGCCGAGGAAAGGCTGCTCTCGCCGGGGTTAATGAGCGCTGAGCGCCTGGTGATCGCCTGGAGCTCACAACTCCAAAAAACACAAGATTATTTTTTTTTTAAATAGGCACTCTCTTTATAAATAAACCACAGATTTGAGCTTCAAACAACTACATTCCCAACTGAAAAAGTCTTAAAACTACATTTTGTGACACAATAGTAGTATTTTAAATTTATGCAGGGTTTCTCATCACGTCACTTCACCACGTCACTTCACAGCAGCGAGCAGGCTCCTGATTGGTTAACGCGGCGCAAATTGACGCCAAAGTTCAGATATTTCAATTCCGGCGTCAGGCGCAAATTCACTTCAAACGCGTGAATGCACAAAAAGCACCACTCGCGTGTAATGCGCGTATCGTGCAAGACGCTCAATTTGTGTGAACGCAGCTAAGAAAGGAAGATGTGTTCTGAGTTTTGCCGACCGGATACGGCAAAAGTTTAATCTATCAACTAGCTCCAATTCACATTGCTCTCTGGTTGGTTGTAGCGCTATCCAATTGCGTGCAGAGGGAATTTGAAAGACAACCGTTTGTCCCGCCCCTCGGATTGAGCCCTGCCAATGGTGAGTTCCCAGACCCAACATCTTGATGTGGGTCTGGCTTGTCAGGCTTGTCGCAGTGGAGACGGGTTTCGAAGCTTCGACACAATACGGCACATTTGTTTCAACGGTTTCAGTGTTTCACAAAGCCTCGGCCTGCTCAATCTCTAATATATAGTCCATGCATTTAAGAAGCTGTCAATTACGTACATTTCAGTGTCTATGGAGAAGTATCAAAATGTAGAGGTATGTGTGCTGTAAGTCCACTGAAGCCTTGTGCAGTTTATTGACATCCAAAACTAAGAACAAATACTACATAAACAGAGACTTGACTTGGCATGAGCATGAAACAAAGACTCACCAACAGCAGGTTACACACAAAATACTAAACAAGAGACCAAAGAAACATGAGGGCTATATACACACAAGACAAATGACCAAACAAGAAACACCTGAACACAATGAAACAATGCACCAATCAAAAGGTCACAAATGAGACAAGGAGCCAATAAGAACATAGCACACATGACCAAAACAACCAATCAGAACATGACACAGGGGAAGCACAAGACATGATGGCTGAATCCAAAATCGCCCACTATGCCCTTAAATAGGGCCCTATTTGAGGGGACAGCCATTTGTAATGGTGTCCGAAACCATAGTGGACGTTATTGAGTGCACTCATGCAATCCCACAATGCACCGCAATAACGAGTGTACAGCCGATGTACACACAGAGGCTCTCCGAATTCACCCGCTCGTTTTCATTCACTCCTTCAAGTGAACTGTATTAGTGGACTAAAGTAGGGAATAGTGAATGAGGGTTTAGGGGGCAATTTCGGATTCAGGCAATCACATGATTGCAAGATACATGAGGAGCAAGGAAAGCACATGACATAAATAAGAGCATGAATTACAAAATAAAAGACATGAACACAAACAAAACCAACTGTGACATGTGCAAGACCCACACTTTATGAATACCTATGATTACTAATGAGATCACCTTGAATTTAGAAATGATGAAAATCACAATTCATATACATTTGTATATAAATATATTACAAAACATCACCAGTAGATGAACCGGTATAGAAACATGCATTGAGACAGCGGTGACAAAATGCATGGTTCAGAGTTTTTATTATTATTATTATTATTATCAGAACAATTTATTTTTTAATTCGTTCAAATAAAAAAATGCTGGGAAATAATTTCTGCTTTTCAATTCATTTTTGACATGCAAAACATTCCGTGTTCTCAGATCTCAGCTCTGGGATCGTCTGCTTGGCAGGATCAACATCATGTCCAAAGCACAAAGCAAAAGAAACGCTCTGCTCATTTTTAATCAGCCGCTGTTCGCTCGGAAATAACCTCTCCTGTGCATTCAAATTGGAGTGCTGTTGAAAAACCGAACCAACTTCAGCAGCCTGCTTGACTTTCCCCTTAGTTCAAGGATACACTTGAGGACATGATTTAATCATTCAAAAGCAAGGAAAGGTGGAGAGGAAGTAACAGACAGAGAACGCATGTATACTACAGTATGTGTGTTTGTGAGACCGAGGGAGTGTGTGGCCAAGTGAGAGAGATGCTCCTGTCAGTTCGGACTCCTTCACACAATCAACTTGAAGCGAGAGGAGAGGCTCTCATGTGGAGCGGAGCCACACAGGTATTGCACGAGGCATGTGAATGCAGTCATTAGCATATACACGGTGGAGCGCGGCCGCGAATTACTGATGTTCTGCTCAGTGAAGGCGATGAGGTGAAGCGGAATGCCTGCAAAAACAGCAGCGCTTGTTAGAAGGGTAGAAATTGTAACTTAAACAACCAGACATCTGGGGAACCTCAGGATGGACAAGGCGAAAGCCTGAACATCTGTTTTAGTGCATGAATGTACGTAAGTACAAGTACAATAATTAGCGACTGTGCAGTAATTAATGAAATGCAGAGCTAATTCTACGTCCACTGATAAGAAAGGTCAGCGATTTGACGGTTTTTGGGATGTTGAAGCGTTCATGTCTGTTACTGTATAGCATCTCAGCTTTGTGAACTGATGAAAGACACAATAATCCCTTATCACACTGCCTTGTTCGAAAAGAAGAAAGTTCTAATAGTAGCGTAAAATAACTCTCGCTGTAGCCAGGATCAATATCTGTGCCCATAGTGGGATTGTTGTAATATATTGATTACAGTTTACAATCATTAATCGGGTAAGATGAAAAATGGTGTTGTTATTCCGACTCATTTTCGTGATTTAAAGTAGCGTGCACAAGCCTTATTTTATTACATAACTGCAAGAAAAGAACACAAACAACATATCACACTAAAGAGCATTAGAATTAGCGAGCGTGTTGCGAACCAGTGTTTCCGGCAAGGGCAACACGTTCTCGTTCCCAACTCATCACATATTGACGCTTGGTCAGGACCCCTTGGCATCACTTTTTTTTGCACAGGGTTATTTATCGACACTCAGGGTACTCCATTGCTTACAGTTGTTTGCCCAAAGCGTCAGATCAATCGTAATTATTTGCATTTGTAAATGTAGACATGATTGAAGATATAACATTCATAGGCTACTTTTATATTTTGGAGCAACTAACTTAAAGAGTTAGTTCACCCAAAAAGGAAAATAATGTCATTTATTCCTCACCCTCATGCCGTTCCACACCCGTAAGACCTCCGTTCATCTTCGGAACACAAATTAAGATATTTTTGTTGAAATCCGATGGCTCAGTGAGGCCTGCATAGAGAGCAAAGCAATTTACACTTTCAAGATCCATTAATGTACTAAAAACATATTTAAAGCAGTCCATGTGAGTACAGTGGTTCAATATTAATATTATAAAGCGACGAGAATATTTTTGGTGCACCACAAAAAACTAAATAACGACTTATTTCAAAACAATGCTTCATGAAGCTTCGGAGTTGAACCTCTGAATTGACTCGCTGATTCGATAAGCTCAGAAGCTTCATGATGGATTATTTTGAAATTGGTTATCACTATATAAGTTGTTATTTAGTTTTTTTTGGTGCAGGCACACTACAGTCGCCAAGAAGCACGCTAAAGGTTACAGCCTCGAACATCAGTTGCTAGTGCATCTCTTGAGGCCAGGGGAGTGAGGTTTTACTCATGCAGCTCATATTAGCTGGACTCAGTTACACTCAACCCCCCCAAACCTCACTCCCATCCGGGTCTCGGCACCGATGTAACTGCTCCAATTCTACTCTCACCGCTCTGAGCAGGATTCAACTGGTGTTTCTGGCATGGGAGGTGGGCGCACTAACAAGGACCCTAAAGACTACAGCACCAGTTGCTAGAGCGACTCTTGAGGCCTGGGGAGTGCGCTTTACTCCGCACCCTCATCCCCCAAAACCTCACTCCCATCCGGGTCTCGGCACCAATGTAACTGCTCTGGTTCCACTGGCACTACTCGAGCAGGATTCAAACTGGTGTTTCTGGTATGGGAGTCGGGCACACTAAGAAGGATGCTTAAGACTACAGCACCAGTTGCGACTCTTGAGGCCAGACGAGTGAGCTTTACTCCGTCACACTCATCCCTCTAAACCTCACTCCCATCTGGGTCACGGCACCAACGCAACTCCTCTAGTTCTACTCTAACCACTTCAAGAGGGATTCGGTTGGTATTAGAACCAGCATTTCCGGCATGGAAGTTGGGCGAACTAACAAGGACGATAAAAGACTACAGCCTCAAGCACCAGTCGCTAGTGGAAGTCTTGAGGCCAGGGGAGTGAGGTTTAATCACACAGCTCATACTAACTGGCCTCCGTTACACTCATCCCCCCAAACCTCACTCCCATCCGGGTCTCGACACCAATGTAACTGCTCCGGTTCCACTGGCACCGCTCAGAGCAGAATTCAACTGGTGTTTCCGGCATTGGGAGACAGGCACACTAACAAGGACGATAAAAGGCTGCAGCCTCAAGCATCAGTCGCTAGTGCAACTCTGGAGGCCAGGGGAGTGAGGTTTACTCATACAGATCATACTAGCTGGCCTCAGTTACACTGACTCCACCCAAACCTCACTCCTATCCGGGTCTTGGCACCAATGTAACCCCTCCTGTTCTACTCTCACCGCTCCGAGCAGGATTCAAACTGGTGTTTCTGGCATGGGAGTTGGGCACACTAAGAAGGACGCTAAAGACTACAGCACCAGTTGCTAGAGCAACTCTTGAGGCCAGGGGAGTGAGCTTTACTCCGTCACACTCATCCCCCTAAATCTCACTCCCATCCGGGTCACGACGCCAATGTAACTCCTCTAGTTCTACTCGAACCACTTCGAGAGGGATTTGTTAGGATTAGAACCGGCATTTCCGGCATGGAAAACAAAATAACAAGGATGCTAAAGACTGCAGTATCTAGCATGCCTCTTGAGGCCAGGACAGTGAGGTTTACCTGCACAGCTCTTACTAGCTTGCTTCCATTACATTGTACCATTACAATGTAATAATATTTCCATTGTGTGGAACCACAGTCCAAAACTGAACGAAGTTCAACAAAATATATATTTTTATTTAAACCAAGCCATAGGAAAAATTTGCCTGTGGCGACATTTCTGCAAAATAAGTTGCATATTGAGCAACATTTTCAAATGTCCAGGTTAATTTCTGAGGAAATTTACTACATCAGAAAAGCCAAACATTTAGAGGTGGTTATGTTATGCAAACATCAAAGTGTACACTATGGTAAAAGTGTTTTGAGGTCATTGTGCAAGGAAGTCATTATTAATCAGCATTTTGCCACTGTAATAATAATTTGTTAGCCTGACAAGCCAGACCCACATCAAGAAGTTGGGTCTGGAAACTCACCATTAGCAGGGCTCAATCCGAGGGGCGGGATAAACAGTTGTCTTTCAAATTCCCTCTGCACTCAATTGGATAGCGCTACAACCAACCAGAGCGAAGAAGGAGGTGAAGCGGAGCTAACGTTAGTTGATAGATTAAACTATAAACTTAGTATCCGGTCGACAAAACTCTGAACACATCTTCTTTTCTTAAGAATGACTTCCGTGCCGTTCTTTGTTCTTTTCTCAAAGAAAAGCTTAACTCCAGGTCTTCCAGAGTCAAATCAGCCAAAGCCGATTCACAAGACCGCTCTTCCCCAGCTTCTTTGTTTACAAGTAGCACGTAGAACCTCTGCAACTCTGCCGTGACGTGCCGTCATTATGTTAAACCCGCCCACCGACTCTATACACGATGTGATTGGCCTGACCAGAGTTTGTTTTTTCCAGCTCACATGTCTACTGAGAGTTGCTAGACTACACTCGCGGCAGATTAGATTTGCTGCCGCTAGGGTGCGTTTAGATTTCTAGGCTAATCACTTGTGTGAAAATTAATTAAATTTGTTGTTTTTTTCTGCCACTAGAGCTCATTTCATCTGGAAACTGCAGTGAATTGTATATATAGGTATGTTTTCACAAAAAGCGTGTGTAAAATCTCACTGGTGCATTCAATCTGCGGTGCCATATCTCAACAAATTATCTGACAAAATTCTGACAATCACCCAGTATTAAGATGTCTAAATGAGATCTGACTATCATATTTTAAACCTGCTTAATATCAATCAGAGTTCGTTAGAATTTATGTCGAAATGACATGTTCAATTGAGCTTTTCAAACTTTCCCAATATGCTTTCCAGGTGGTTGATTTTTTGAGCTATCGGGTGCCGTCCACATCACCAAGGACTGTCTATTGACTCAACACTTCAGCGTTCTGACAGGCATGAAGGCCACGGCTAAGTGATAGATGACGCTAACAGATTACCAGAGCTCCCAAAACAAGCTATCAGAGACAGCCAGGCGGACGCACACCCAAATCTATCCCACGGTTTTGATCCAAAATTTCAGTCCAGCTTAAAATCCCATCAATGTCTGTGACTACAGAGGTTGCAGAAGTTAAATGGATTTGTTAAAGGGCAAGAAAGAGAGAAACACATAAGAGAAGCAATTCCAATGTTTCCAGATATAGATCCTTTCTCAACTCGCGAGGAGCAATCAATTAAGTTAACGTAAAAGCCTGAGATGGTACAGTATGTGTCTTGTTTGGAGTCCGAGTTTCGCCGGATATCAAACAAGGTGAGGCCGCATGGCTTTTAAAATATGCCGTCCTTGATCAGAGGGTGAAGCAGTGATGCGAGACAGATTCATTTGTTAAGACGAAAAGACTTTGGTTGAATTTCAGTGCCTTGGCTGAAGAACAAAGTCTATGTTATTTTGTTTTGTAAGCTATTGCTAATTCGTTTTCAGAGGTATTTTGACCAGCTGATGGATAGAATGTTATTTGTACCCATACAGTCACCTCATTAAACTATAGACATCAATATCTGAATAATTTGACATATTGTGTCTATTTTTCACCATTTGATTGTGATTCGTAAACTCTAATGCTCAAACTAATGAATTAATTTGAGTAGGACTAACTTAAGTTAGCAAAGTAGCTTAATCAAGTTCACTTTATTTTGAACTTTCTTTTACTTTTGAGTTCACGAAACTGACACATTTTAAGTAATCTCAGTAGTTTCATTGTTTTGAGTTTTATGAAATTGTTTCTAGACAAACTTAAGTTTAACTGAAACTGGGCTGGGACTTCTATTTCCCAGCATGCTTTGCCATGACACTCGAAAGGGAGAGCAAATGCCAACATTGTGCAAGATTAACGTTAAGGTGGGCAATTTAGTATTGGTTAATGCTTTGCTATGCTAATTTAGAAGAGTTTCTGTTATGTTGGGTTTTTGGGGGATTTCCATCATGGTGACGAGTGGAGCATAAGCTTGGGTTGAGAACAGATATTAAATATTTTATATTTCCATATTCAATCAGCATTTGCTAATGCTATCAAATAATTTTGTTGCCAGTTAGCAAGTTAGCATTTGCTAAATTAGCTAGTTAAACCTAGCCAAGTTTCCACTGCTAAAATGTTTAAGTTGAGATTACATGATACTTTTAAGTTAAATGTATGAATTAGCGTACTCAAATATTTCAAGTTAAGAGCACTTTAAATGTATGAGAACAGAGACGCTGGTTTACAGTATAGCAATTCTGACTTTTGCCAAGCAGCTAATCCATATCATAAAATATGACAAAGAAAGTCAAACTTGCCAAAAGGGCTTTTCATACTACACTTATCCCGGGTTAAAGAGCTTTTGAAATCCCTGTTGCAGAGTTTCAATCACGTTTGCATTGCTAATACTGAACTGCAACATCAAATAATATACTGTGGTGCTAGAATGTTACAGCAAGGTGTTTAGCAACTGACAACCAATCAAAAACTGCCCCAGCTCTTACCTCATTAAATATTCATGAGATTTATATTTTCATAAACACGTTCACGCTATCCACCTTATTTTAAACATAACGAATGGGCACATTTGTAAATTGAATGTCTGTCTTCCGGTGTCGTCCGCTTCCAGTTATTTTAGCTGTGTAAAACATGCAGCCTGATATTGCAAACTGATACTTACCATATTATTGTGATGTATTGTAATTCTAAACACATGTTCTGTATCTGGATTCAAATAATTCCTTACTTTACAGTAGGTGAAAAGTACCCAGATGACCTACTACTTCTGGTGAGATTCTGAAGTGCACATATGATGGACACTTTACTATCACATGAGGCCAGGGTAGGGGATTTGTGAATGGAGGTGAAGTGATGCTGATAAAGACAACATGGCGGATGTAGTACGTCCGAATTTCATGCATACTACCCATATTCATACTATATAGAACAAACAGTCACAAAGTAAGTTCAAATTCAAATGTAATACCTACTCTGTATGTGATTTGTAAAAACAATCGCAAATAATTTCACACAGAATATAGATGACTTCCACATTGAAAAATAAGGTGGATAGTTTCAGCATCTGTGGAAAACAATTAACTCTTTCCCCGCCAGCATTTAAAAAAAAAAAAATTGCAATCCACCGCCAGTGTTTTTGATCATTTTCACAAAAGTTTTCACGGCCCGCAGAATATTTTGTTGTATGAATATCTGAACCTGTTTGATTCTAGCTTAATGCATTCTTTTTATCAATACTTGAATGTGGGTAAGTTTCACAAAAAAGCAACATTTGGAACAAAAAGCTGAGAAAATCACGTTTTGCCAAAAACTACATCCAGATCAGATTCAGAACGATGATCAAACACAGATGGAGTAGATGTAGTCCATCAAAACCCCAAAGCCTCACAGTCCTATCGCTCGTCCTGAGGTGACATTTCATTCAGTGAAATTAGGTCGTTTTGATTTATATGCTGTTTAATGTTGATGATCGCGTTATTATACATATGCATATGATTTAGGGGTGTAACGATACACCAATGCCATGGGTCGGCTCATATCACGGTTTTTGGAGCCACTGTTTGGTTCTCTTTGCTGTAGAGGCTGGGTCCATGGCAGGGCACCAGCAATAAATCAAGCATTCTGCGTTAGTTCAGGCAGGCCATGTCGTCGAGCTCAGCTATCAGCTGATTGCGAAAATTCCAACCCCGCCCATATCAGCTGATCCGATTCCTATGCACTCAATTGGCAACTCTCAAACAGGGACGCCTTACTCAAGCGTAGCTTCGGTTCAGTCTGCCTGCTTGGCTGCTTTGCAACCCACCTCCTCCCCAGCTCCTCCTTAAACTGTGCTTAACTTAATCAATGTCATTCTGTTGTCATCGATTTATGCTCTGTTCTCAATGGGGGGTGTCGCTGCCCTCCCTGTTTAAAAAATGTGAGGTTTTCTCCATAACCTGCTTCTGTTCTCTGTCTTGGCTTTTCATGGAGCTCAGGAAAAGGATGGGGAATTTATAACAGAGCCATATGTATATTTAGCAAAAATATACTTTTATAAATAAAAGTTTGTCTATGGTGTTTTTGACTTAAGTGATCCTGACTGAATGAAACTAGATGCACTTTTAACTTAATGATAACAACAACAATAATTGAACTCATTGACTTTATCTTTATGAACTTTATACATTGGCTTCATGTTTTCTTTAGAGCAGTTAGCATACCTGAGCAAACTAAAATGAAATAAATGCCTCTACTGTAGACTAGTCAGAAATAATCTACTAATTTTATCATTTACCATAATGTTTTTTTTTTTTTTTTTTAAACAAGCAAATTTATTTAACCTGGTAGCCCGAACCCCCGCTTTTGAAAAAAATCCTAAGAAATGGCATACTCAGACTAAAACCGATACAGTTCATGATTCCTTTGCACTAAAAGCATAAGTATGGTCTCATTTGAAAGTAGACACTTGGCAGTTTACTGTAAATTCAAAATTATAATTATTTTCATCATCAAAAATAGCTATAATAAGCTTCAAAGTTTTGTAAAGTTATTAGAAATGTATTTGTATGAAATATCTTTATGAAAATAAAATTGAAGTTGGCCTTGTAGCATTCTCGAAATGCACTACAGCTGAAGCCACATGTCTGACCATGTTATATTTAAAATCTGAAGATGATACAAATTCAAAAATCTAAAATTGATGACACACACACAAGTAAACGCTTAAATCGTGTCCCACTTTAGCCTACTTAACAAACACGTAAATTGTATGAATATGACTAATACTGATGAATAAATAGGCCTATAAGGTAAAGATATTAAATAGCATTTTTTGTTAATTCAATAAAGTAGCCACCACACTAATTTAAAAATAAACAAAATAACATAAAGAGAAAATAAAGTGGCATTTTGTGGTTATGGAAACAGCAGTTACCATGGTGAATACACAATACATCATGAACTCTGACTTAATGAATCATATAAACTTCTCCATGAACGTCACACCTGCATAACGTGATTTATTTGTACTTTACTTTTATTTCATGACTTACGAATTGACATCGTAACGTTGCAAGATCGTAGTTTCTCTTGTGCTTTATGAAGTGATAAACAGTGTGCGCCGTCACATTTGCGCGTGTAATTGAAGAGCGCGCGCTACGAGTTCAGTATAACGGCTGACAGGACAGGAAAGCGTTTTTCTGAGGTGAGAGAGACTTTTTATTCTGTAACAAGCTACGAAAATGACGATGTTGCTGGGACTCCAAGGTAGCATTTAGCCAACCTGGCTAAATGGGGAAACTTGCTTTTTGCCCTTCCACCATGCACCCAAACCACGTGACATGCACTTAGTTAGTGTATATTTAGTACATAAATATAGGAGGCGGGGCATGTTCGGTTCGACATGAGTATCCCGTGGGTGGTGTATCGCGGTTTCTTTGTTAGGTTTGAACATCGTTACACCCCTAATATGACTACATATGATATTGCTTGTTTGTGCTTCTTCTTCGCCTGTGTTTTTATCAGGAGATTCTGTACTCTTTCAGAAGATGTTGGGGAAAGAGTTACAAATAAGGAGGATTTTAATATTTCAGACCACCAGAGTGGATACACGTCGACAGATGGGCAAACACTACAACAGGTTGCGTGCTTGTTACATGTTCATGAATATGCAGATAAAAGTGCTAACCCCGGGTTCACAATGTGAAATCTTGAAAGTAAAGTATGAAACGTTAAACCCGGTAACCTGGGATTGCCCTCAACAAGGGGTAAGAATGACTCTGGGTTAAGTAAACTAAACGGTTTATATCGAGAAAGCCACTACAGTGCTTGTGATCACGCAGTCAGAGGACAAAGCACTTGAATTCAAGGGAAAAATATTCCCCTCTCCTAAAATTAGCATCTCTCTGTTCCTGCCCGCCTCTCTACTCCAACTGTTCCGCAGTGGTGTACGAGTCTCTCTGAAATCTGGTGCAATCAAATGAATTTTCCCATTAATCCATCTCCTGACGGCCCTAAGTCGTCGTATTCACCACTTTCAGAGTTTTTTTTTTACACAGTTCAGAAGCTATTGTTGCACGGCAAGCGCACAGAAAGTAGGGCAGCGCTCACAAACCTGAAGATCCCATGGGGAGAATGAAACTTTGTAGAACTAAAAGACAGACATTTTCCAACCAAACAATCTCAATAATGCAAATGAAATACATCCACGCGGCGGCATCTGTCACGTCCGCACAGCAGACGCTGGCCCCTGCGCACCTTCGATAAGCCTTAAAGTAAATGAGAGATTAATTTTAAATGATCGCCGTGAATAAAAACGCTACAAGAGGCTTAAGCGTGTTCCTGATATGCCCAGCAGAAGCGGTTTGATGTGCCTATCGACTGCTGCAGTGTCTGGTTATTCAGTTTTAGTCCTACAAAGCCTTCACTAAGTGCCCCTTTCAGTCGGAAAAATCAGGTCACATTTACATAGAACACTGTGTGAATGGAAAACAGAAAACAGTTACAGCAGACACAGCTCTCACCATAGGACGCCATTGTTTATTGGTAGGTATATGAGCGTATAGGCGATGCAGGGGGTCTCCACTCGTTTATAATATTCCAACTAATGCAATAAAACAACATTATTGACCATTTAACACATATACCATCTCATGCCCAAGCATTGATTGACTCAGAGAAAGCGGCACAATGAAATGAAGGTCGGCTAATGCATAAACACCGAGATTGGTTTTATGCGACCGGTTAAGTTAAGACATGGTAAATAGTTACATTCATACATATATATACAGTGTGTCTGGAAATTATTGTGGCTGCATGCAGTTTGATAAATCACTTTAGAGGGCTCCTTTTGAATTCATAAATTATTTTTAATGGATTTTCCATCCTGCCCATTTAAACTCTAATTTTAAAATATATATCATTTGCACTCCAAAGTGCCTTTGCAAGTCACTTATGGGGACTAAATGACAGTGTGACATTTTGTACATCTCACTTCTGCGGTGAACGGCTGCAATTATGAGTGGCAGAGTAATGGGTTTTAGCTGGATTCACAACTGTGTACCCTGGGATATTGAAATTCTCTCTAAGACGGAGGAACGAAAGAGACAAAGACAATGTGTAGGAGTTATGAATTAGATTAAAATGTAACTTTGGGGGAAAAATAAAGAGAGAGGTTCTAATTTTGTCTTTCATGTGCGGTTATATAAAATCTGCGGAGTTGGTGAAGGATGTGCTCTACTGCTTATACCTGACGCCTTGATTTGTTTTTGGAGGCGAATGTGCTTGTATAAAGCAAGCGTGTAATGGCTGGAGAAAGCTACACGTTAGCATTACCATTCATCTCAATAAAAATGACATCATCACGAGGCTGGTTTGCTGACGGCAACACACACAGACAAAAACTCACACTTACTGTTCAAATAAATCACTGGAAGAAGCTATGAGAGTTGTGTCATTTGTATTGTGAATGTATAAATAAATAAATAAATAAATAAATTAATTAATTAATTAATTAATAAAGTAATGAATTTATTATTATTAATAATAATAATAAAAATATAACTTTATTTATTTATTGGTTTATTAAAAATGAGTTTCAAATATTATATGATATCCTAGTATATGCAGTGGTATTTTAGTGTACTATTACAGTTGTAAAATATATTTTATTATTATCTTAATATATTTTTTCAATCTTTAAAAACTATTTTTTATTTTATTATTTTATTTTATAATGATAATAATACAATTGTTTCATATTTATTATTCATTACTTTTATAATAATAATAATAATAATAATAATAATAATAATAATAATAATAATACATTTGTTTCATGTTTGTTATTAATTAATTATTTATTTAATCATTCAAAATGAGTTTCAAACATTTTATGATATCCTAGTATATGCAGTGGTACTTTAGTATCATTGATGTACTATTATAGTTTTAAAATATATTTTTTTATATTTTTATATTTTTTAAATCTTAATCTTATTTTATTTTATTATTTTATTGTATTATAATAATACATTTGTTTCATATTTGTTATTAATTATTTTTAATTTAATTGTATTTTTTGTATTGTATTTTATTTATAATAATAATAATAATAATAATAATAATAATAATAATAATAATAATAATAATAATAATAATAATAATAATAATAATAAATTTATTTAATATTTGTTATTCGTTATTTTTAATACAATTGTAATAATAATAATAATAATAATAATAAATATAATAATAATAATAATAATAATAATAATAATAATAATAATAATAATAATAATAATAATAATAATGCATTTGTTTCATATTTGTTATTAATTATTTTTAATTGTATTTATTTATAATAATAATAATAATAATAATAATAATAATAATAATAATAATAATAATAATAATAATAATAATAATAAATACATTTGTTTTATATGTGTTATTATTTATTTATTAAAAAAAATAAGTTTTAAATATTGTATTATATCCTAGTTTAATGCAGTGGTATTTTACTATTATTGATGTACTCTTATATTTTTTGCTAATATTTTGAAATAGATTTTAATTTTATCTTTATATTTTTTAAAAAAATTTTAAACAAATATCTATTAAAAAAAATTGTAAAGTTGTTGTCCTGTCTTTTTATTTAGCTTTGGTTATTTTAGTAATTCACATTAAAATAAACATAAATGAGAAGCGTTGCTGAAATAAAACAAGTTTAAGGTCTATGTCTTAATTTTGACTTATTTTGTAATGGTTTTAGTTGCCGATAATAATCCTGAGTAGATGCTATTGTATTAATTCACATTTAAATGCGTATTCATTAATAGAATAATTAATATTATACTATCAGATAATATGAATTCTCTGTTTTGGCTTTAGTATTAACATCCACCTTGAGTGGTCAGTGTGTCTCCATATGCTAATGTGCGCTGAACCAGGCTCCTCATCATTATGACTCTGTTTTTGTTCTAGAAGACGAAATCGGAGCTCACACTAGTTATCCCGCCGCTCTCCAGAGCTTTGAGACATGCAGTCGGAGCTGAGGCTGATCGTCCCTCAAGGGATTATGGAAATGAATGCGGGGACTGAAAGTAAAGCTGGTCTCAGATCAGTGGCCGAGGCCAAGCTCTTCCGCCACAGTCACCACGGACACATTATTAAGGTGTGTGCTGGAGACGCAGGTGTTTCTTTATACGTCTTACTCCACGGCTAGAGGAAGGGAAGTCACTGATGTTAAACAGGAGCCTCTAGTATTCATCACCTCCTCTCCGCTCAAAAGTGTCAACTTTGTTCCCATGGTTCCCTCAAGAGGAAAACAACATCATGAAGAAATCGCATTTACTTGCTTTGATTGGTACAGGCTATAAAAGAGATATTGCAAGGCAGCATGCATATAGCATGACCCTACTACTTTATTTATAGCGCAGACTATATTTATACATCAGAGAGCAAAAAAAGACTCGTTTGCACAAACCAAAGTCAACATTACTGCAGTGTTCTTCTTCCTTGGATTCCTCGTGAAAGGCGGCTCTTTGTTGATGAGAGCCTGCTTGCACATGGGATGGATTTTTCTGACGCAATGAAGAATAGTGGTGTGAAACCGAGAAGTATGGGAGGCACACTACATCATAGAGCGCCGAGGGCACTTCAGCGACCTGTCAAAATCTGTCATGATTTGTGGAAAGTCAGTGAATTCGGATGGATGGATGTGTTAGACTTTATGACTTGAATGATGTTTCTGTGGAGACTGACTGTACTGTTAGTGGGCAAAAAATAAACAAGATGTGTTAAAAGGTCAGTGATAACATTGTTATATTTAGAGTAAAAATGAGTCCCCACAAAAATATGAAGCAGCAGCACAACTGTTTTCAACATTGATAATAGTCAGATATACATTATATTGCCAAAGAGTCAAGAGCTCCAGACCTGCAAACTCCTGTGGCCTTCAGATGAGCTCAAGATCAGTGTGTAGAGCTTCATGGAATGGGTTTCCATGGCTGAGCTGCTCATCCAAGCCTTACATCACCAAGAGCAATGCAAAGCGTGGGATGCAGTGGGGTAAAGCGCGCCGCCGCTGGACTCTAGAGCAGTGGAGACGTGTTCTCTGAGTGACCAATCACGCTTCTCTGTCTGACAATCCCAATCGGACTAACGGTTTCAAAGATACTCGTGAACGTTGTTTAAATGCTAACATTTCAAAAACCATAAGGCAAAACCTAGTATTTTTCACCAAGGATTCACCAAGGATTCAGGAATCTAAGGATATAACTCCCGTGATAATATGTCAACCAAATCCAAAGTTATAAACATGTGAATATTTGATTTACCACTAGGTGGCGTTGGTTCAAAACTTCTCAGGCTCCTTCAGGGCATGGTGCCGATGACCCATATTGAGTTTTGTTACGATACGCTAATGCGTTCATGAAAAACAGCATTTACAACAAAATTCAAAATGGCTGGTGGCCAAAATGGGCGATATGGGAAAACTGGATATCATTCGACTTGTCATGCCACCCCGAATCAAACGAGATTATAATTTTTGGACAAACCGTTCAGAAGTTCTAAGCAAAAATAGCAACTATTTTTGATAGTTCTAAGCAAAAATAGCATGTAACCTCAGATCCTGCTTGCGTTGAGGAGGTACAGTCTTATGTCTATTTTCACAAGCGCTACTTAAAGGGGTCATGAACTGGCTTTTTAAAAAATGTTATACTGTTGTCTGAGGTCCACTTATGACGTTTGTGTGGTTTTTACATTCAAAAACATCATAATGAATCAGTAATAGGCTATTTTCTGCCCTGGTTTTGAGGCTCTCTGAAAAACACTTGGTTTTGATGGGCGTGCCGCACTGAAGACTTGGAAGTAAACGCCCACGGCTAGGATTGGATACGATTTGCATATTTAATGAGCTTTAAGATTTGCATATTTAATGAGCTTCAGCTACCGTCAGTCCCAGGAATCATTTGGACTCGCACAATATCAACACACTCACACACACACTCACTCACTCGCGCGGACACACACACACACACTCACTCGCGCGGACACACACACACACACACACACTCACTCACTCGCGCAGACACACACACACACACACACACACTCACTCACTCACTCACTCGTGCGGACACACACACACTCACACACACACTCACTCACTCACTCGCGCGGACACACACACACACACTTTACAATTTTATTTTACTTTATTTTACAATTTTTACAGTTTTTTATATGTGCTAAGGTACAGTTAGGGAATCGTTATTGTTTTTTCCCCGCTAATCTGTTATTTGCAAACTGCTACATAACCTCAGCAGATTATTGTCGACTCCGTGTGTACAAACTGTGTTCATAGAGCGTGATAATTAGACATTTTTTTGTGATTTTTATTGGGACGGCGAGAGATAAAGAGAGAAAGCGAGAGATGGAAAACAAAAGCAAAGAGGATGTCTGTGTGACTGGATTGGTGTAGCACAAGCTGACAAGTATTCATGTGCTAATGCAGCGAGTCTTTCAAACCCTGTTCATTTAGCCAATTCCCTCATTTATTTGATGTGCACAAAAAGTGCCCTCACTGCTTAACGTTAAATTTAACAAATTCACATTAGTTCCACTTCGATCAGTCCCTGGCGGTGATGCTAATTTCATCATCTGTTGCTCCCAAAGGGTCTGTGAACTCTCCAGCGATCTGAGGAACAAAAAAGCGGAGATCAGCAAAACAAAACGTAACATTAATCTGAGTTTCCCAGCACTCACTGTTGCGAAATCGACAGGCTCCTTCCATTCATTCTGGATGTTTACCTACAATCAGCCGTCGCGCTCGCTCTTCTGCTCCACCAGCGCATTAATGTCCTGTGAATCCCACAGATATGCAGTTCCTGCTGAGAAATGACACAAAAGGCCTGGAGGACGGCGGCGCTGCGAGGCATGATGGATTAAAGACGGCGATTAGCATTGTTGACAAGCATCAGATCAGAAGTATCAGATCGGGAAAGCAAAAACGCCATATGCATATACAGTTTGCCATTCTCCCACACACGGGATTAGAGAAATGTCCTTTTCTTTAGCTGTCATTTTTGGGTTTTGTATCCATGGGAACAAAATGTGATTAAATGTTAATGTGTTCCTTTTTTCCATCAGTTATAAATGATTCACCGAAACCCACCATGCAGTTTAAGCGTGGTCATTTATTTATAGGATAAAATATTCATGCATATATTAACATTGTGATTTTGGGTTTATATATGTATGTTGATTTAAATTAAATACACGCAGTGTTTATGTGCACTTTAAAAGCAGCTTCACATTTGTGAGCATTTATGTTGTACGATTCTTCAATTATGAAACTACTTCAATTTCATCTGTAGAGCAGCTCTACAGAATAGCTCATTATTCAACTCGATTCAATGTTGATTCAATTCAGTTCAATAACGGCTGATGTTGCAAAGTTAGTGTCATTGTTTAGCTCAAGTCAGTGCATTAAATCAATGATATTATTGAATAATAATCGTCTTTTATACCCCAGAGTGTGAAATTGGGACGAGTGGTTCTTCATAATCATGAAATTATGCCATACCTGTAGATGAATTCAAAAGATGTAAGGGTAGTCAGTATATGTGACCCTGGACCACAAAACCAGTCATAAGGGTCCATTTTTCGAAATTTTGATTTAAACATCATCTACCCTAAAATATACTGGGTTAAAAACAACACAAGTTCGGTTGATAATGGACAAACCCAGCAATTGTTGTTTTGAGCAAACATTTAACCCAACCTCTGGTTTAAAACAACCCATTCACTGGGTTAAAACAACCCAATTGCTGGGTTTGTCCATTTTTAACCCAGCATTTTTAGAGTGTATAAATAAGCTGTCCATTGATATACGGTTTGTTAAGTTAGGATAAATATTGGGCTGAGACACAACTATTTGAAAATCTGGAATCTGAGGGTGCAAAACAATCTAAATGTTTTGTCCAAATTAAGTGCAATGCACATTACTGCTATTAATACATTTTTTATATACACTCACCTAAAGGATTATTAGGAACACCTGTTCGATTTCTCATTAATGCAATTGTCTAATCAACCAATCACATGGCAGTTGCTTCAATGCATTTAGGGGTGTGGTCCTGGTCAAGACAATCTCCTGAACTCCACACTGAATGTCGGAATGGGAAAGAAAGGTGATTTAAGCAATTTTGAGCGTGGCATGGTTGTTGGTGCCAGACGGGCCGGTCTGAGTATTTCACAATCTGCTCAGTTACTGGGATTTTCACGCACAACCATTTCTAGGGTTTACAAAGAATGGTGTGAAAAGGGAAAAGCATCCAGTATGCGGCAGTCCTGTGGGAGAAAATGCCTTGTTGATGCTAGAGGTCAGAGGAGAATGGGCCGACTGATTCAAGCTGATAGAAGAGCAACTTTTACTGAAATAACCACTCGTTACAACCGAGGTCTGCAGCAAAGCATTTGTGAAGCCACAACACACACAACCTTGAGGCGGATGGGCTACAACAGCAGAAGACCCCACCGGGTACCACTCATCTCCACTACAAATAGGAAAAAGAGGCTACAATTTGCACGAGCTCACTAAAATTGGACAGTTGAAGACTGGAAAAATGTTGCCTGGTCTGATGAGTCTGGATTTCTGTTGAGACATTCAGATGGTAGAGTCAGAATTTGGCGTAAACAGAATGAGAACATGGATCCATCATGCCTTGTTACCACTGTGCAGGCTGGTGGTGGTGGTGTAATGGTGTGGGGGATGTTTTCTTGGCACACTTTAGGCCCCTTAGTGCCAATTGGGCATGGTTTAGATGCCACGGCCTACCTGAGCATTGTTTCTGACCATGTCCATCCCTTTATGAGCACCATGTCCCCGTCCTCTGATGGCTACTTCCAGCAGGATAATGCACCGTCACAAAGCTCCAATCATTTCAAATTGGTTTCTTGAACATGTCAATGAGTTCACTGGACTAAAATGGCCCCACAGTCACCAGATCTCAACCCAATAGAGCATCTTTGGGATGTGGTGGAACGGGAGCTTCGTGCCCTGGATGTGCATCCCACAAATCTCCATCAACTGCAAGATGCTCTCCTATCAATATGGGCCAACATTTCTAAAGAATGCTTTCAGCACCTTGTTGAATCAATGCCACGTAGAATTAAGGCAGTTCTGAAGGCGAAAGGGGGTCAAACACAGTTTTAGTGTGTGTTCCTAATAATCCTTTAGGTGAGTGTATCTACACTTTAAAAAATGCTGGGTTTAAAATAACCCAAGTTGGGTTGAAAATGAAAAAAAAAACAGCAATTGGGTTGTTTTAACCCAGTGAATGGGTTGTTTTAAACTAGAGTTTAAGGTTAAATGTTTGCTTAAAACAACCCAATCGCTGGGTTAGTCCATTTTCAACCCATCTTGGGTTATTTTGAACCCAGCATTTTTGTGTATGGTAGGAAATGTACTAAATATCTTCATGGAACATGATCTTAATATCTAATGATGTTTGGCATAAAAGAAAAATGGATAATTTTGACCCATACAATGTATTGTTGGCTATTTCCACAAATATACCCGTGAGATGTAGGACTGAAGTTGTGCTCAAGGGTCACATATATCTACGATTAATTTAAACACCTAACAAGGCTTCATGATCACATGATGACCACAATATCTACAAACTCTTGATCTCAAAGAGTTTTTCAGATTCAAAGTTGGTACCAAACTGTATTATCATGACATTCTGTGATAAAGTTCTGCTTACGCTCAATTTTGATTGAAAATCATGTTTTCTTTGTCTCAAATGTAAATAAAAATATATTTTTTTGGGGGGAGGGGGTTATTTTGCTTCCATAATATGTCTTCTGTTTAAAATAAACATCCAAAATACACATTTACATGTTTATTTATTTTATTACACTTTACCTATTTGCATCTGTAAATGTCAATTACAACACATCATCTTTAAAGTGTCCCCTACAATCTTTTTATCCATTAAAACTCATATTTGATAACCAAAATGACATAAGCGTTTTTCCGGTGACAAAAAATAGCTTGAATGTAATTCCCATGAATATGCAAATGAGCCCCGCCTCCACTCACTCGCACAGGCTCGTCTATGAGTCCATGTATCAGAATGATAATGTGCTTTATGAATCGTTCTCTACATCATTGGACACATAACGGTAATTAATTTGATTATCCTTTTGCTTGACTACATTATTAAACAGCTAATAATGTGTAGCTAATGTTAGCATGTTCCCGTTCGCCATCTCAGTCTGCCTTCTAACAATCAGTGTCCTTAGAAAAGCTTTGAACATCACAGAACGTCAAAGGCATATAGTTCATCATAACACCGTAATATGCATCATACACATAATTCACCTGCTCACCTTTTCATATCAACAGAAAAACATAGCAGGATAACCTGCTACTCTTGGGACTTGCTGACTTCAGAGCGGTCATAGTTAATGATATGCTAAAGCCCCGCCCCCCTCGTGACGTGATTGGTTACAAGGTAGTTTGTGAGGTCGGAAACACCAGCGGTTTCAGTGTTTTTGAGACTGTGTTTGGTTCACTGCAGTTTTAAAGAGAAAACACTCAACAATGGTGTTGACTAATGAATTTGCACATGTCTTAAAGCATATAAAAATAACATTAAAACATGATTTTTACCACAGGGAGCTGTTTAAAGGCCATTTTGTCAAAATTGAATCTTTTTTTCTCCTGCATTGAGTCAGAAATCTCCACGTCAGCAGTTTTACACACACCAAACTTTACAGATTTATTCCTGTCTATATCCCGAAGGCTTTTACAGAGGGGTTTGTTCATACATCATTCACCTGCTTCATATTTAACTCTAGTTTGCCAACAAAGTGACAAAGTGGCTTTTGTTCAGACACAACATTTCAGAACATTTTTAATACAAAACAATTGTCTTATATGTACAGTGATTGATCAACTGGTGAAGTGTAGTGATATACACTATATTGCCAAAAGTTTTGGGATGCCTGCCTTAGATGCACATGAGCTTTAAAGCCATCCCATTCTTAATCCGTACACAAAATGCTGGGTTAAAAACAACCCAAGTTGGGTTGAAAATGGACCCAGCGATTGGGTTGTTTTAACCCAGGGAATGGGTCGTTTTAACCCAGCGGATTGGTTTAAATGTTTGCTTAAAACAACCCAATCGCATTTTTTAGAGTGTATAAAAGAAATTCCCTAAGAAAAGGCTCATAATTCTCACAAATAAATACAAAATTACTCTGAATCTAATGTGAAGAAAGGAACTATTTTCTGGTAAAACATTCTCTGATAGTCATTTTTTACAATGGAGGTTCACGTTCCTTCTCTAATTGTGAATGATTAATCAAAATCTGTGCCTTAGATCTGTAGCTGGGTTAAAAATAACCCAAGTTTGGTTGAAAATGGACTAACCCAGCAATTGGGTTGTTTTAAGCAAACGTTTAACCCAACCGCTGGGTTAAAACAACCCAAATGCTGGGTTAGTCCATTTTCAAGCCAACTTGGGTTATTTTTAACCCAGGATTTTTAGAGTGTAGTTTTTAATATGGATCGCTCACCCTTTGCAGCTCTAACAGCTTCAGCTCTTCTTTCCTCAAGGTTTAGGAGTGTGTTTATGGGGATTCTTCATTTGTGATGTTGGACGAGAAGGCCTGGCTCTCAGTCTCCGCTCTAATTCATCCCAAAGCTGTTCTATCGGGTTGAGGTCAGGACTCAAGTTCCTCCACACCAAACTCCTCATCCATGTCTTTATGGAGCGACGCTTTGTGCACTGGTCAGTCATGCTGGGACAGGAAGGGGCCGTCCACAAACTGGTCCCACAAAGTTGAGAGCGTGAAATTGTCCAAAATGTCTTGGTGAAGCACTAAGAGTTCCTTTCACTGGAACTAAGGGGCCAACCCCTGAAAAACAACCCCCACCCCACAATCCACCCTCCACCAAACTTTACACTTGGCACAATGCAGCCAGGCAAGTCCCGTTCTCCTGGAAACCGCCAAACCCAGACTCGTCCATGGGATTGTCAGACAGAGAAGCGTGATTGGTCACTCAGAGAACACGTCTCACTGCTCTTGAGTCCAGTGGTGGCTCGCTTTACCCCACTGCATCCCACACTTGGTGATGTAAGGCTTGGATGAGCTGCTCGGCCATGGAAACCCATTCCCTGAAGCTCTACACACTGTTCTTGAGCTCATCTGAAGGCCACAGGAGTTTGCAGGTCTGGAGCTCTTGACTCTGCAGAAAGTTGGCGACTTCTGTGACCCTCAGCATGCGCTGACCCCGCTCTGTGGCTGAGTTGCTGTTGTTCCCAATCGCTTCCACTTTGTTATAATAATGGAATATTTACACGACACCATTTTCAACTTAAAACAGAAAACTTTCAACTAAAAATGGGAAACACAACAACAGCGTTTCGGGAGCCTGAAAAAGTGTTTCAAAGTGCACACTTTTGACAACGATACAGTTATTGTCTCCATGCAAACTACAAAAACGGTGTGAAACCGGGGACGTCATGTGCATGCGTTACGTGTTCACTCTATAGGAAAACTACACTACATGCCTGGCTTGAATAATACAGTGTTTTAGTCGTTTTTTCTCAGATCGGGGACCGCTTTGACAGCGCTGTCGTCGGTATGTGAAAACCTTTTCTGCTTTTAGTACATCATTTCTGAGTAAACGCACCCTAGGAAAGCATAAATTCGCTATGTTGTGATGCAGTGTCACTGAGAGCGGATGGGGAAGTGAGAGAGAGAGATGTTCATTTACAGTTAAGTGATATTTAATGTGTTTTTGTGCATGAGAATGAGGAGGCGATGTTTAATGTTCTTTTGGGTTGTGGTTTTTCAAGGGTTTTGAGTTTATTTGGGAAAACGGCTGAAGAAGTTATGCTTCTGATTGTGCAAATTCCCCTTGATTTGCTTTGTTAAAACCATCCAGTTACACATGACTATAATTCATTCTGGCCACATACTGTATCTTCCTCAACGCCAAATGTCATCCCTAAAATAAAAGCCCCGTGTTGTTGTGGACGGGAATCAGAGGATTTGCCCAGCATGTTTCCGAACACAGAAGAGGTGGTTGTTTTTGAGTCTTCTCAGGCATGACGCGAGTGAGTAATTACTGCCATATTGTTGCTAATGTTGTGGTGGCAGTGATAAGGCCGTGATGGATGCGACTGTCTCAGACGTACATGGTTTAGATTATAGTGACAGCAGACACACAGATGAGATCTGGAGCCCTCGTTTGCTGAGTATCTCTCGTCTTATTTTCTCAATACCATCAGGAAATTCTCTCTGTACATGCAATCTTATCCGTAATGCCCATGTTGTCAGCAAATTTCAATCTATGTTAAAAAGGCGTTTCTGTCAGTTAATGGTGCTTCTAATCATTTAACTTGAGGAGGCAAGTGTGCTTTAAGAGAGGCAATTTCATCATGTTGTGTACTTTTATATATATATATATGGTATATATGGGATATATACCCATGCTGACCCCTGTCCACCACCAAAAAAGCACCAACAGTGGCACTTGACACACACACACACATATATATATATATATATATGTGTGTGTGTACACGTCAAAAAAACATGCAAGGCCAAAAATGCACTATCAACAATTAAAATGATTAATCAATAATCATATGTAGGCTACTGTAAACAAATGAAAAATAAATCAGTGCCATAAATCATCTGAGGTTATTTGGCCCCAAACTGCAGTTATTTTAATATCACTGAGATACTATTAAAGTTGTTATTAATATTTTGAATCAGTTTTTATTTTTATGTTTTCTGTTTTCATTTTAATTAGAGTTAGTGTTTTAGTAATTCTGTTGTTTTGTTTTGTTTTTGTCATTTTATTAGCTTTTTATATAGTTTTTATTTATTTAAATTGTATTTATTTTAGTTCATCGCTACACTAAACTAAAATGAGAAATGTAGTCTGAAAATAAAATGAATGTTATTTTACTTTATTCCAGTTAAAAAACAATTTATTTAAAGTAACGTAAAAAGTAAATCTATTTTTTTATTGTTTAAAATTGTAAAATTATACAGTACATAAACTAAAAATGGGTCTTATCTTCGGCATATGCAATGCAAAATAAGATTAGATTTAAAAAAAATGCTGCCTAACATCATACACTTATTCATACGTATTTAAAATACAATAAACATACAGAATGATGATTTAATATATGGATGCATTCCGACCTGCTGTCCTTCATAATAACATGGAAAAATGTTAGATGATCTTAACTAGCAGGCGTACTGTTTGTCATATAGTGATGGAGCTTCATGAACCAGCACGTCGAGTGTTCATTATAAGCAGAAATTCACTGCATCATTACGAGAGCTTATCTTTTATCTACTCGAGGTAAACAAATTGTTTAAAACAGAAATGAACATAATTGTGAATGTGTACGCCATTGATATGTGCCATAACAAGCACTGATCATCTGATTATATGTGGATCATTATAAGGCTGTCTGCAAATGTCACCGGTGCTCGAGTGATGGAGGAATAAATGAAAGCACAAGTGAAGACAGACTGTCAATCAACACCAGCAAAGCACACTTTAGAGTAAGTGCTTACTATATGGAAACAATATACTTTGAAAGACAAAGAATGTAATGTTTTTGGACATGCAATTGCATGTTATTTGCAATAAAATTAAAATCTATTATAGTTTAAATTTATATTAAATGCATTTAACATTTCTTTAATTGAACACTGTTTTTGACCAATGACTTCAGTACATCTTTATATGTAATTTCATATTTACTTCTATTCTCTTTGAAATATAGTTAGTGTTCTGCTGAATGTACAGACAAGCATTCATAGCAAATCAAGATTTGTTAAACCTTATGTTTTTAAATATATTTGTTATTACATATTTGTAATAACAGAGCATTTCAAATATGTTAACTTTAAATGTAATGAAAACCACTATTGAAATGATAATCAAGTACTTTACATGAGCTTTATGTTGAGAGCATACTTTAAAACACAACAAAAGATTATTAAAATGCACTTTAAGGAAAGACATTTAATTTTTTATTATTAGAAAGTGTACTTTTTAAAAATGTACTTAACCCTTCTCCGGCCTTCGTTTGGGTCTCCACAGACCCCAGGCAACAAAATGTACATTTGGTTTTTTTTTAGAACAAATGTAATTTTACTCTGTGTATTAATGTTTTTACTCAACATCTGTGCAGTTTTTGGATTATTTATAATACATTTTAAATTTATATAAATAAATAAAAATATATATTTTTTTAATGGATTTTCATCACAAAATCATTTTTAATGTAAAATTCACTTCATAAAAGACCCAAATTTCTAACTTTCATTCATGGGGATTACATGGATCATTTGACATAGCTTAGTGTAAGATTTTTGCCCATCTTTTGGAAAATACAGTTAAAAAAAAAAAAAAAAAAAAAAAAAAAAAAACTTTTACCAGTAAATGCTGCAGAGCTCCACTATTTGCTATTTGACTGACTGAAAGACATCTTTTCAGTTGGATTTTTATCTAAATGTTATGAAATCACATTTATAACAATTAAAATGAATTATTTTATCAAAGTTTAGCATTTTTTTTGTACTGAAAAAAATCTTTTTTTTCAATGATGTTACATTATGATTACAATCAAACCTGAACAAGAGAAAAGTTGGAGTCTTTAGAGTTTATCATTTATTTCAAACATCTGATTTTCTTATAATTCTACAAATTTTATCTACACTTCAGTTACAAACTGTAACAGAACAAAAATTTACAGAAATGAACAGTTATATTACATATTGAGTAAAAAATACACAACATGAACATCAAAATGCAATGATCTGAACAGCAATAACAAGCAATAACGTGTGTGTGTGTGAGCATGATCATTTTGCATTGTGGATGTTTTATGCATTGTTGGAAGTGTGCCACTTCATTTCTGTATGCGTGTTCTGTGTTGTTTCTGTTTTTGAGGATGAATTTTGTCCATTTTCTGAGCGGGGTCTCTGGTCCCAAGTGTGACTTTTTTTGTCACACGAACATAAAAACAGATATCAATCCATTTTTTTTTTATTTGTAGATCTAGAGAGTGTTGACCACCGTACATAGTCTCATGCCATTTGGACAAAGGGAACTTTTTTTTTTTTTTGCAAACGTCCTTTGGGGTCAGAAAAGACCAAGTGTGTTAAGAAACATAGTCATGAAAGTGTATCTCTTTAAGTGCACTTAAATATATTTAATTATTTCAGAAATACAGTATAACCTTTTTTTTTTTAATATACTTTTATAATTAAAGCGGATATTGAATTTTAGTTGAGCACATTCTTTATCTCAAGGGTTTACATGTACAACTATAGTGCGGTAAAATGCCCAGGCAATGTAATATAAGAATGTAAATAAGCTTTTTATCCTGTCATTTAAACAGTCTAATTATATTTGTTTGGGGATATACAACTCTGAATTTAGGAGGACACTAGGGGTTGAAATCTCCATCCGTAATGACCACCAAACTACATTAATGCCTTTCGAGGGTTTCAGCTCAATTATACACATTTTGACCATTTAATAATCTGCTACACCAGTTTAAATCGAAACAGAAATGAACTCTACAGAGATATACATGCATAGATGAATCTAAATGGTTGTTTTCTTAAAATGCAGCTGCTTATAAAAGACAGAGAGAGAGAGAGAGAGAGAGAGAGAGAGAGAGAGAGAGAGAGAGAGAGCACTGAATATACACCTCTCTGTTCATCATAAAGTGCACTGAATCATATCATCTCTCCAGATCTAGTTTTCTCAGAATAAATTACTGAGACTGTCTCATCCCGATCCACTGAGATTAAAATTCACAAAATTGAATGGAATTAATGATGTTTTCCATGTGCGCCATGCTGAGATTAGACGTGTGTTTCTGCCAGGCGAAGCTGCAACCAGACAGAGGTTAAGTGTAAGGATTATCTCAATAATAACAGATTTTAATCCAGAGGGGAAATGCACTCAAAATAGGATTTTTGCATTGTCTCTTATTTATAAGTCTGCCAGTTTTAGACCCATCTTCAATGCTTTTGTGGCAATAATGCCATCATGCGACTGACAATACAGAGCCGTTCATTCAATGTGTAGATGTGGATCATCATTGATTTTCTCCGTTTTTAGTATAGCAGATTTTTATTTATGAATATAATATATAATTTGACGTTACTTGAAGATGCTTTCAGGTTTTGTTTTACGACAAAACTAACACTAACTAACAAGTTACTAAGGACAAATGATTGACCAAGCACGTAAACTCACACTAATGTTGCACAGTAGTATTTAGGATTCCTGACTCAATTTTAAAAGGTTATATAATGGTAAAAATCTCTTTTTTAATCCCTATAAATCATAAGCAGTGTCTCAGAATAAGCCGTTTTCAGATTCTAGCAGTGTCACATCACAAGTGTTTAGGCCACGCCCACAACTGCTGACAGACCCTGCCCTATTAGCATAACCCCCCCCACCTCAACTGCTGACAGACCCTGCCCTATTAGCATAGACCCCACCCACAACTGCTGACAGACCCTGCCCTATTAGCATAGACCCCACCCACAACTGCTGACAGACTCCGCCCTATTAGCATAGACCCCACCCACAACTGCTGACAGACTCCGCCCTATTAGCATAGACCCCACCCACAACTGCTGACAGACCCTGCCCTATTAGCATAGACCCCACCCACAACTGCTGACAGACTCCGCCCTATTAGCATAGACCCCACCCACAACTGCTGACAGACTCCGCCCTATTAGCATAGACCCCACCCACAACTGCTGACAGACCCTGCCCTATTAGCATAGACCCCACCCACAACTTCTGACAGACTCCGCCCTATTAGCATAGACCCCACCCACAACTGCTGGCAGACCCTGCCCTATTAGCATAGACCCCACCCACAACTGCTGACAGACCCTGCCCTATTAGCATAGACCCCACCCACAACTTCTGACAGACTCCGCCCTATTAGCATAGACCCCACCCACAACTTCTGACAGCCTCCGCCCTATTAGCATAGACCCCACCCACAACTTCTGACAGCCTCCGCTCCATTAGCATAGACCCCACCCACAACTTCTGACAGCCTCCGCTCCATTAGCATAGACCCCACCCACAACTTCTGACAGACTCCGCCCTATTAGCATAGACCCCACCCACAACTGCTGGCAGACCCTGCCCTATTAGCATAGACCCCACCCACAACTGCTGACAGACCCTGCCCTATTAGCATAGACCCCACCCACAACTTCTGACAGACTCCGCCCTATTAGCATAGACCCCACCCACAACTTCTGACAGCCTCCGCCCTATTAGCATAGACCCCACCCACAACTTTTGACAGCCTCCGCTCCATTAGCATAGACCCCACCCACAACTTCTGACAGCCTCCGCTCCATTAGCATAAACCCCACCCATAACTTCTGACAGACTCCGCCCTATTAGCATAGACCCCACCCACAACTTCTGTCAGACTGTTTTTGACATAACCTTGTGTTCGTTTGACAGTATAAGCGCAATAAGATGTGAAAGAAAACTTAGTTTGATACTCACGGGACGCTCCGTCTGACTCACAGCTTTCTGTGTGTGTGCTTCGGGTGTGTGTGTGTGCGCTCAGAAAACCATATATCAGAAGTTTAGACTGATATGGCTTTAAAACACATGCAGATCATAAACTCTCATGATGATGAAGAACTGCAGTGTCACGTGAGCATGACAGAGATGTTTTAGTATCCGAGGCACGAGCTGTACAGGCTCCGCCCTCTTCTGGATAGGGGGCGGAGCAGCAGCTCATTTGCATTTAAAGATACATGCATGAAAACAGCATGTTCTTCCTTCCTTTCAAAAATGACCATTTACAACATGATATAATAAATGATCTGTGGGGTACTTTGCGCTGAAACTTCACACACATTCTGGGGACACCTTATATTACGTAATACCTTATATTACACTTTTAATGAAAATCCTGACCTTGACGGCTGGTCTTCTGTGCACGGCTGCATGTTTGTGAGACACTATTAGCAAAAAAAACCACTATCCATTGTGTTCATCACTATATGTGAACTGCGGCGCTGCTGGGGTGACGGATTGCAAACGAGTTGCATTTGAGCACTTCCGGTCCCATCGCCCCGAAGTCAATGGGTTTCTGATTACATGCCTGAAATAAGGTCTGTAGTTAACACAAGCTCAATATATTTTCACGTTTTATTCTACAACATAAAATACATCTGTAAAACCTGTTTTTGATTCTTATAAAGCTTTTACTTGTCTTGAAAAACACAGTTGATATCAAGTGTCTAAATGGGACTACAGATTACAGAGGTCATCCGCCGATTGGGTAAACTCGTTGTTGTGTTTATAATCCAGGCATGAGATCATTCTGTGTCAAAGGGGTCATGAACTGGCTTTTTACATTTTTTTTTAATACGGTTGTCTGAGGTCAACTTATGGCGTTCGTGTGGTTTTTACATTCAGAAACATCATAATGAATAAGTAATAGGCTATTTTCTGCCCTGGTTTTGAGGCTTTCTCAAGACACGCTCAGTTTTGATGGGTGTGCCGCACTGAAGACTTGGAAGTAAACGCCCACGGCTAGGATTGGATAAGATTTGCATATTTAATGAGCTTCTGCTCCCTCTGTCAGTGAGAGCGTGTGGCAAACGGAAACCGGAATGAATCGCCCAGCCCACAGCCAGGGCTCGCAAAATATCTTTATCAAACAAACACAATGATTCATCTCTCATCCACCCGCGATTGATTGGAATGTTATTTTTTTATTAACATTACTTGGCCCGCCCGATCAATGAATATAACCGTGAACCGTACACATACCGCGCACCCTTTAAATATCAAGTCAAGAGAGTGAACAACGCACATCAAGACAGTAATGAACCAAGAACACCACAAATAAAGGATTCTCCAGCCTGTGACAGCGTGCTAAGGTATGTCCAGTTAGACATGTACACATAATCAATAGGATCTGAAACAATGCAATGCTATCACATATAAAAAACATGTTTTACTCACATTGGTGTGTTGCTTCATTCGTTCATGTAATCTTATCCTCGCTGCAAATCCAGTCTCTTGTTTACAAACGAATCTGTGGTTAAATGAACATACGTGCAATGTCTTCCCCACGTGAGCTGGACATTCATTAAAAATAAAGTTCATCCATGCATTCATAATATTAGAATCCGAATGAAGCTTATGTGGTATGTTTACTGCTTAGAAATTTGATGCGGTTTAGCTCTATGCTGGTTTTAAGTGTCATGTTAGTGGCACGACTCGTGCCACTAACATGACACTTAAAACCAGCGGGGCTACAGAATCAGGCGTTGTTCTTCTTCTGTTGAGGCGGTGCTTCACCATACGATGACGTCAAGGTGTGGCACATTCTGAGATCTCTCGTTTGCTGGGCCTGGTGTCTATAAAAGCTTTTCTTTGACTAACAAGGACGTTTCAGCGCTGAAACTTACAGGATATTCTTATATTACCATGACCTTTATATATCAAAAGGGAAAGTTGATTTCTCATTCATCACCCCTTTAAAAGCTTGATGCAGGTCAACATACAGAATGTGTGTGTGAAGTTTCAGCGCAAAATATCCCACAGATCATGTTGTAAATGCCCATTTTGAGTGGAAGGAAAAACATGCTGTTTTCATGCATGTATCTTTAAATGCAAATGAGCTGCTGCTCCGCCCCCTATCCAGAGGAGGGCGGAGCCGGTACAGCTCGTTCCTCGGATACTCTGCCAAAAACTAAAACATCTGTTTGGTCTAAACTTCTGTAAATGGTTTTCTGACCGCACACACACACATACACCCGAATCACGCGCACAGAAAGCTGTGTGTCAGACGGAGCGTCCCATAAGTATTACTAAGTTAAACACAATGTCAAATACACACAAGGTTATGTCAAAAACACACACAGTTCACATAAACACAGTCTGTTATTTCTGTGAACTCCCATTATATGGACGAGCTCGAGCGTACTGAATTAGAACAACACCAGGGTAAATGATAATTCAATTTTAGGGTGAACTATCCCTTTAATTAACCTTTCATGTCAAAAGGTTCTATATAAGGAGAAATGCCTTAAATGATTGATCCCATGATGGCAACCCCGAAGGTTCTATATAGAATATTTCCTTCAATTAACTTGTTCACAGTTTACATATAATAGATAATCAGATGATCTGAACAGCTTTGTGTTGATTTGATTGATAATTTTAAAGCTGTCATGTGCCATTATTATGTTTATAAATTGATAGTTTTCTAGTGCACTGATTGCATGTAATGACTGCCTATTGAAGCGTGCATTGTGTTATATGTGTTGTAAATGTGTATAGTTAATTTTTCATGCATTAGTGTATTTTGAATGTGTTGTGGTACGGTAACAGAAAGGATGAGTCTCATTAAACAGGACACCCAAGGACACATACGCATGTACAGATGTGCAGGTGGGACGTTAAATGACTCATCAGGTGTGTCTTGGGAAGAACACTTAAACTGATGCTCACGAAGGATTGGGAAATCTAGTCTAGTTAACAGCAGGAGACCGACACAGACGTCATTGGGAACATCATCACGTCCTCATCTATTTTTGCCATGAGCGGATTCCATGGGCGTAATTATCAGTGTCTAGTGTCTAGTTGACACAATCTCTGCAGACACTTCAGGGATGCTTTGTGGTCGCGTCTAGGCACAGGTCCACCATCTGTTAAAGGGGACATATAACACCCCTTTTCACAAGATGTAAAATAAGTATCTGATGTCTCCTGAGTGTGTATGTGAAGTTATAGCTCAAAATGCCTCACAGATCATGTTTTATAGCATGTTAAAATTGCCAAAAACACAGTTTTTGTGTATGTCCCTTTAAATGCAAATGAGCTGCTGTTCTTTTAAGAGGGTGGAGCTTAAAGAGCTCGTGCAACAACAATATCAGAACTAGTAGTGGGAAGTTCGGATCATACGGCTGAATATATCACTATACACTCACCTAAAGGATTATTAGGAACACCATACTAATACTGTGTTTAATACGAAAACCCCCTTTTGCCTTCAGAACTGCCTTAATTCTACGTGGCATTGATTCAACAAGGTGCTGAAAGCATTCTTTAGAAATATTGGCCCATATTGATAGGAGAGCATCTTGCAGTTGATGGAGATTTGTGGGATGCACATCCAGGGCACGAAGCTCCCGTTCCACCACATCCCAAAGATGCTCTATTGGGTTGAGATCTGGTGACTGTGGGGGCCATTTTAGTCCAGTGAACTCATTGTCATGTTCAAGAAACTAATTTAAAATGATTCAAGCTTTGTGACGGTGCATTATCCTGCTGGAAGTAGCCATCAGAGGATGGGGACATGGTGGTCATAAAGGGATGGACATGGTCAGAAACAATGCTCAGGTAGGCCGTGGCATTTAAACGATGCCCAATTGGCACTAAGGGGCCTAAAGTGTGCCAAGAAAACATCCCCCACACCATTACACCACCACCACCAGCCTGCACAGTGGTAACAAGGCATGATGGATCCATGTTCTCATTCTGTTTACGCCAAATTCTGACTCTACCATCTGAATGTCTCAACAGAAATCCAGACTCATCAGACCAGGCAACATTTTTCCAGTCTTCAACTGTCCAATTTTGGTGAGCTTGTGCAAATTGTCGCCTCTTTTTCCTATTTGTAGTGGAGATGAGTGGTACCCGGTGGGGTCTTCTGCTGTTGTAGCCCATCCGCCTCAAGGTTGTGTGTGTTGTGGCTTCACAAATGCTTTGCTGCAGACCTCGGTTGTAACGAGTGGTTATTTCAGTCAAAGTTGCTCTTCTATCAGCTTGAATCAGTCGGCCCATTCTCCTCTGACCTCTAGCATCAACAAGGCATTTTCTCCCACAGGACTGCCGCATACTGGATGTTTTTCCCTTTTCACACCATTCTTTGTAAACCCTAGAAATGGTTGTGCGTGAAAATCCCAGTAACTGAGCAGATTGTGAAATACTCAGACCGGCCCGTCTGGCACCAACAACCATGCCACGCTCAAAATTGCTTAAATCACCTTTCTTTCCCATTCTGACATTCAGTTTGGAGTTCAGGAGATTGACCAGGACCACACCCCTAAATGCATTGAAGCAACTGCCATGTGATTGGTTGATTAGATAATTGCATTAATGAGAAATTGAACAGGTGTTCCTAATAATCCTTTAGGTGAGTGTATATCACTTATATAACTCTTAAGCAGGAGTTTTAATCTTCCCTGCATGTGTTACTATGAGTATAACCTAATTAATATTCATGAGACAATGCATTTTGTGATGTCAAAACTAACATGTTAGTGCAAGTTATAATCGTTGGGGATTCAATTGCCAAATGATGACAGGATTTCAATAATAAATATTTTCTTAATAATTGCAAAAGCTGTATTTAGATTTTACACTGACTTTTAGTGTTTTTTAGGGATATCAATTGATATTGACCATATATTGATTAAACTACAACAACAACACAGTTTTGTGTGATGTGCTGTGTTCTGGGCTAAATGAGCTTGTTGTTTGTGTGAAGATATGATGATTTTTTGACAAGCTCAGAGCTTAAAAAATGTGTAAAGGGAGTCAAAACAGCGGCAGGAATCCCTCCGTCACACACACTAATGAAGATCTGCTGCGCGGAGACACGGTTCTGACGGCTGTACCGAAACTGTGATGGGCGACATCACGACTATGAACGCGCGTTTTGCGCGGCGCGAAGGACGCGAATCCGCCTCATTCGCGCGTCTAGTTTGCGCGAATGACGAGAATTGGACGCGAATTGAGAGTCTTGCGTGATACACGCGTTACACGTGAATGGTGCTTTTGTGCATTCACGCGTTTGAAGCGAATTCGCGTCTGACGCCCGAGTTGAAAATTTTGAACTTTAGCGTCAATTCGCGCTGCGTTAACCAATCAGGAGCCTGCTCGCTGCTGTCACGTGGTGAAGTGACGTCATGAGAAACCCTGCATAATTTAAAAATAGTACTATTGTGTCACAAAATGTAGTTTTAAGACTTTTTCAGGTGATAATGTAGTTGTTTAAAGCTCAAATCTGTGGTTTATTTATAAAGAGAGCGCCTATTTAAAAAAATTATCTTGTGTTTTTGGAGTTGTGAGCTCCAGGTGATCAGCGGCGCTCAGCGCTCATTAACCCCGGCGAGAGCAGCCTTTCCTCGGCCAGTCCTTCTGCCGTCTGCCGCTGCTCTGATGTCCTGTAGTGGTTCATCTTGTGTGGATCTAACGGCCGATCTTTGCTCTCATGAATCTATAATTTGTTGTCTGCCAAATCGTTTTGACTGAGGGCAAAGAAAAGTTTCATAACTTTATTTTTTAAGGATATTTAAATATACATTCAGTGAAGATAATGTAGGAGTTGCCTGGACCACATTTGTATGGCTATTAATGCTTAATATATATTTTTAATGAAAATGAAAAGAGGCAGAGGTGTTTTATGACATATTTCTCCTGGAGTGCCTTGAACGCGCGTCAATTTCGCTTCCAGTGCTCGATTTCTACTCGTGTCCAATTCGCCGCGGACGCGCGAATGCATTCAAAATGTTTGCGTGTGAAACTAGACGCTGTAGACGCGATTTTGACACTCTATTCGCGTTTGGTGTGAACGCAGCATAAGGCTTAAAGATCTAGGTTTTGACGCGATCGACCTGTGTTCGAATCCGCCTTTTGCAGAGCTCGCTCTTCTCCCTTTTCCCATCACATATCACATCAGAAAGGCATTTACTTTCAATAAAAAATTAAATGTTCTAAAAGTAAAAATCAAGTGCCTAACGAAATGTTTAATAATTAGGGATAGGTGTAGGGAGGGCTTTTATTGTCCCATTAAGGCGGCATCCATTTAATAATTTTAGTAAATATAATCATTTACACTCTATGTTATTACTGCATCCTGTTAATGTACAACTATACTGAGGTGCAAATAGTGTGTATCTGTCAAAATAAAGTATAAATAGCATCAAATCACTATTTACACATATTTCAAAGAACTGCTACTTTTACATGATGTAAACAGAATATATCACTATTTTCCCTTATTATGCTATTTCACTTAGTAAATCGCATCTACAGCTATGTGCACTTTGTGTAAATATCATCTATCACTAAGAAAATATGTTATTTTCACTTAGTGCAAATAGCCGCTGCCTTATTGTCCGACTCCGATTCGAACTGAACACTGTTAGTTTCTGACATGTTCTGTTGTTGTTGCACGAGCTCTTGAAGCTCCGCCCTCTTGAAAGAACAGGCGGGGAGCAGCTGCTCATTTGCATTTAAAGGGACATCCACAAAAACTGTGTTTTTGCTCACCCCCCAAAAAGCAATTTTAACAGGCTATAAAACATGATCTGTAGGACATTTTGAGCTAAAACTTCACATACATTCTCGGACATCAGAGACTTATTTTACATCTTGTGAAAAGGGGAGTAATATGTCCCCTTTAACTGAAATGCATTCAGCTCTGTTGTTTTAAAAAAAAAACTGAATCAGTTTCTAACTCTAGTCTTAATGCACATTTTGTAGCCTGACGTCGTCATCCTCAGATTCTAGTCAGGATTTGAGTCTGCTCCTGCTCCGTTGGGCTGTGATTATGGGGTGTTTCAACCGACCCAGGAAAGAAAATGCCTCTGCACTCAATTGGACAGACCTACAACCAATCGGAGCGACGGAGTAAGTGATGTGTGTTGAGCGACGCATATTTGTCAACAGAACTCAACTGCACACACACTGGAAGAAGTAGAAGAAGAAAATGAGTGTAAACGATCATTGCTGGTGTTTTAGAGTACTTACCAACACCATCATCATTTCTGAGAGAAATATTAATGATGAACGCATAGACGAACAAGCTCTCCGTTTAGTAAATTAATTAAACCCAAGCACTCTTTGATGATGTTACTGTTGATCATCTGTCCATCATCGTATAAAGCCCGCCCTGATGATCTGATTGGTCCGAACAGCTCTGGTTCCAGCATAGTTGCTCCACAACGGATCAAGTCCAAACCGAACTTCCCCACCTCAAATGTTGTGTAAGATTGGCTGGCATCCAGGCTACACATTTTGTGCACTATTACATAAATATACCTTTACTGGTCCTTTAATTTCACAAATCTGCACTGGTGCTGGTTAACTTGTACATGTGTAACACACCTATTTGCATGTCATGTGGTAAAAGGTTGTGCATGGTTATTTCATAGAATGCTTGAAAGATTCTTTCAAAAATATTCCTTCGAGGCCTTTTATAAATTGCACCCATTATCCTGTCATCTTTAAATGCATAACAGCCAAGCTTTACTCGCAAAAGGAGATAGAGGAAAAGGTGTTTCACTCAAGTGCCATCCTCAGGACACGGTTTCCTCAAGGTATAGCCATACGCTACTTTCTAACACACAAATAGAGAGATACTCACAGACCCATACTCGCAATCTATGATTCATATCCCAGAATGCTCCAGTGCTATAAATACTACAGAAGTGGTGGTGTAGTGTCTGCAGGCGAAGAAGAAGCTCTGCACTGACCCGTATCAAACAATAGAGCGGAGGAGACACAAACACACAGACACACACATATGCTCACAGAGAGCACCAGAGAAGCTCTAAGCGGGTTTATTCCAGAATTTAGAGCGAGAACGCTACAAATACTAAGCTCACAGAGTTCTTATGGACATAGACAAAGGCTCTTCCTACAATAGCCAATAAATCCACAAACTCAACAATAGCTGTTGTGTGGGCTGTAATTCTCCCAGAGTGCTCGGCTGTCAAAGTGAGAGCTTTTGAGAGGATTGGAATGGAGATCAGTTTACACAAACGTAAACAATTGAAAAAATAAATAAATAGGAAGTACTGCATTAAGCCTTCAGATTTTGTTTTTGGAATTATGCACTAACTGTATAATTTATGTAATAGTATTTTTTACCTACTATGGTGAAAAACAGAGAGACATTACTGTCATTTGTACAGTTTTTTTAGTCATTTTACATTCAACAGCATTTCCCCTTTATCATTCCCCAACTTATACTAAAAATCCAGTAGGCTTAAAGGTGTACTATGTAACTTTTCCATCCGCAATCAGTCGCCTGTTCAAAACAAAGGCTTGGCTTGATGACGGCACGTTTGAGCACAGACTCTTGGGACATGTGGTCTTCAGCTCACAGCCGGTGGGAAAGAATCGGGATAGGACTCGGGCAGAAATCATGTTGATGGATGTGATTATTAACGTTACTGTGGTAAGAAGTAGAGGGTGAGTGGATTTTCAAACCTCTCCCGTCCCACTCCCACAAAAAAAGCCCATCCTATTCCAATCCCACGAAAAAACTGGGGAAAATTCCTGTCCCGTCCCAATCCCAGAAGAAAGACTCCCGTTCCCTCCCACTCCCGTGTTTTTTTGGATGGAATCTGTCAGTTACAGTAAAAAATTCAGTTCAGATCAAAGCATTCCCATGCCCAGTTGAACAAAAACCCAAAATGTTATTTTTGTTTAAGATGGCTTTCAGTTCAATATAACAACGATGCACATACATTAAATTCCACGTACATCATCTATGCAAACTCAGGCACGAACACACACACACACACACACACACACACACACACACACACACACACATCTACACGCAGTAAATGTCTTGCAGCCGGCTTATGCCGCTCACACCTTCTTTTTCGTTACTTCAGACTGCCCTAAAATGTCGGTGAGCACAACTGAGGTATCTTTTTCCAACAGTAGTTGTTGCAGAGGGGCTTTCATGTCTGACTCAATTTCGATGATGATTTTCACGGCTACAAAGTGCACGGGGACGCCTCCTTTCTCTTGTATTATTGGTGGTTGGCATTGGTCACCAACTGTTATGGGTGTGGAGCATGACATTCACTTAACCAGCCACACCAAAGCAAATGTATTGAGGCTTTAACTTAAAAAAAAAAAAAAAAAAAAAAAAAAAAAAAACTGCACATGCTTTTTTTCCCCCAGAAAGGTGACTTTTATCAAATATAATCATGTTTATTCTGTTTTGAGGTCAATCTGACACCAGAAAAAAATGGCATTACTGAAAAACAAAGAAGCAAACCAAAATAATCAAGAGTCAGAGAATATCTCTAAATCAAAACTCCTTGCACTTATGATAATCACGCTTTTATATATTCGAGAGAGCCCAAACAGAAGCAATGCATTTATGTAGCTATTTTAATGGAAGACATAATGGAAGCATGTTATCAAGTTGAAGTATTTTCATTATAATTTCTCATGAGATAGGAAAGATGAACAACCTGATTGTTCAACGAGTTCAAGTGTTTTAAAGGAACACGCCGAGTTTTTGCGACTTTATCTTATTCCCCATATCCCCCAGAGTTAGATAAGTCCTTACATACCATTCTCATCTCCGTTCCATAACTGTGTCTGAAGCACCCACCGCTAGCCTAGCTTAGCACAAAGACTGGAGGTAAACGGCTCCAGCTAGCCTAGCTTAGCACAAAGACTGGAGGTAAACGGCTCCAGCTAGCCTAGCTTAGCACAAAGACTGGAGGTAAACGGCTCCAGCTAGCCGACTGCTCAATAAGTGACAAAACAAGTAGCCATAGATTCATCAGGTCAGCGTTTTGGTTTGGAATTGAAACATAATGGCATTACCTGGTCTCCCCTGTTTATTGTCGCAGCTCTTTACAATACAGCGAACACCCATGATTGTAAACTATGCATTTACTATCTAGTAATTGCTGACTCTTTTACTCCAACTCTGAGCGAACTCTCTGCTCCTCACCGTGGGGCTTCTCAGGTGCTGCGAGCAAATCACTCCGCAGAAGGAGCAGTGCTTCATTTTCCGAGAATATAGTTCCCAGTATGTATACGATTACAAACTCATGTGTCTCATGTGACCTTGTTATTTGTACATGCCGTGAATATACACATCACAACATGCAAATAGGAAAATGTTGGCGTTATTTTGTCACTTATTGAGCAGTCGGCTAGCTGGAGCCGTTTACCTCCAGTGTTTGTGCTAAGCTAGGCTAGCTGGAGCCGTTTACCTCCAGTCTTTGTGCTAAGCTAGGCTAGCTGGAGCCGTTTACCTCCAGTGTTTGTGCTAAGCTAGGCTAGCTGGAGCCGTTTACCTCCAGTCTTTGTGCTAAGCTAGGCTAGCTGGAGCCGTTTACCTCCAGTCTTTGTGCTAAGCTAGGCTAGCTGGAGCCATTTACCTCCAGTCTTTGTGCTAAGCTAGGCTAGCTGGAGCCGTTTACCTCCAGTCTTTGTGCTAAGCTAGGCTAGCTGGAGCCGTTTACCTCCAGTCATTGTGCTAAGCTAGGCTAGCGGTGGGTGGGTCAGACGGTGAATAAGCTAAAGTCCCAAAAAGTCGGTGTGTTGCTTTAAGTGATTATAAAGGCCTTGGGTTTCTGAAATCTCAAAAACATGAGGGTTAAAAAGACATTTGTATGCGCAGGTAAACAAACTTTCCGGTATCACTTTATTTTGATGATTTCCTTTAGACATTCCACTGAGTATACGTAACTTATCTACGTAACTAGCAGACAGTAGAGTATTAGTAGACTAATATCAGCTAACTCATTATTTTGATGCTCCTCAGATATTTGACTGACTACAAGTAAACTACATGTCAACTTATACCAACCATGACCGTCTACTCAACTAATACTCTAATGAGAATGAGTTGACATGAAGGTGCAACGTTACTTACAGTCAACAGAATGTCTGATAACACTTTCTATGAAGCCTGTATTTATAATGCATTATACAGGAATTAATACTGCATTATAACACATGCATAATGCCTTAGAAACAACTTTATAATTTGTTTTATCATCTGATAAATAATCACAACAACAGTTACAATACATTATAATTAGGGCTGTCAAAAGATTAATCGCATCCAAAATAAAAGTTTGTGTTTACATAATATATGTGTGTGTACTCTGTTAATTATTATTTATATATAAATACACACACATTCATGCATATACTTAAGAAATATTTGCATGTATATACTGTATATACATTTATATAATCTATAATATATATATAAATATAAATGTTTTATATATAAAAAATTATATTTTTTTCTTAATTATATACATGCTTGTGTGTGTATTTATATATAAATAATAATTAACAGAGTACACACACATATATTATGTAAACACAAACTTTTATTTTGGATGCGATTAATCGCGATTAATCTTTTGACAGCCCTAATTATAATACTTACCTATTTGTGTTTATAACTTTTAAGAGAATGCATTATAACACCAGATGAAGCCTGCATTTATAATGCATCATAAGGGTGTTATTAATGCATCATAATACATGCATAAACAACCTGTGTTGTTTCATCTCATGAATAATCGTAAAACAGTAATAATACTTACCCATCATATATACACATCCATTTTGTACGTCCTCCATGCACGCTCTAAATGTTGTGTAGTGTATACGGTTACAGTATTATGCATGCATTACAATGCATTAATAATACCTTTATGACGCATTATAAATGCAGGTTTAATACCGTAACCTTATCCACAACATTCACAACACAACATTTAGAGCATGCATGGAGGACGTACAAAATGGATGCATGGCTAAATGGATATATAATTGGTAAGTATTATTCATGATGTCACAATTCACCAGTGTGATCACCACCAGAGGGCACTCCAACCCGGACTGTTATTATATCATAGACTACATTACCCATAATCCTTTGCCTGGACTCATTAGCACTCACTGTTTACACCTGTGTCTCATATACCATGTTCACTCTGTTATTCACGGCGAAGTCTTCTGTAACGTACTGCTCTGAGACACGAAGGTTGAGAATCCAAACGCAGCTTTATTTTAAAGCTACACTGTGTGATATTTTCCCCCATCTAGCGGTTAAAAGGTATTTGACCATCCAGTGAATATTAGTTACTCTTCCTCTCAATTCCGTTTTCGTTTTAACTCATACGGTGGCCGATTTAGTCCAAGATTAATATGGCTTCCAGTTCGACCTCGTCCACATTCGACACGGTGCCATCGAGTGTTAAAACGCCAAAGGCGAAGCTTGAATTCACGGGTATGTCCCTCTTTGGCTAATGTACTTTCAAGATGGAGGGGCAACATGGCGACCCGCATTCAAACCCTCACCCGTATGTATTTACAATGGCATATTATAAACTTACGAGAATACTTTATTACTTGAAAGAAGTAAATATACATTAATGAGCACATATATTTTTGAAAGAACTAAGTGTTTTTAGCTAAGAATAAACTAAAAAAGTTACACAGTGTAGCTTTAAAGGGTAATCCACACTCGTCGTCAACAAACAGGCAAGAGGTCATAACAGGCAATCAATTCAATCAGGCAAATCGTGGGTAATCCACGGAACAGGCACAAAATCCAAAAACCAAGAGACAAGAAACCAGGGAATACGCTCAGAAATGCACTAAACAAGACTTCGCCATGAATGAATGAGATAACCAGGCTTATATAGGGTGAGGTAAACAGGGTAATGAGACACAGGTGGATGTAATCAATGAGTGCTGATAAATCCGGGCAAAGGATTATGGGAGATGTAGTCCTTGATGGAGTGACAGTCCGGGGTGGAGTGCCCTCAGGTGGTAATCAAGGGCACTCTCACTGGTGAATCATGACACATGAGATGAAACAACACATTATAAGGTTGTTTAATCATGTATTATAATTAGGGTTGGGTACCGAACTCTGTACTTTTAAAGGCGCCGACCGAATTACGTCGGTACTACTGAGTACCAATTCACATTAAATCAATCGGTACCAAATTTCGGTATCTGAGAACGCATCTGGTGATATAGACTACTGTCTGTGAATATTAAACCGCAAAAAGGTTTAATATTTAAAAGGTTTAATAAAAGACTATTTAAATACGAATCCTTAGTGTCTAGAGAATGTGCGAATGAATGCCGTAGAAGCGCGGTTTACCACACACACACACACACACACACTCACTCACTCACTAACGCGCTCACTATCACTATGACGGTTGTGGTTGTTTTCTTCTCTGCCATCTCATATGAGGACATGAACGCACTAACGTCATCTCCAGAGCCACTGATGCTGCGTCCCAAGTCGCCTACTAATACAACGTCCTAAAAGTATGTACTCTTTTTGTGAAGAAAAAGTACATACTTTTGAGTGTGTAGCAGAAAAGTATGCAAGCTTTGGGACTTACTACTTCGTCATCTTTAACGGACTCTGTTGCTTAGTTACGTGAGTCCCGTCACCGTTTAAACTACCCTGTCAATCATCGTCACAGTTCAAATCCTCCACATTCAATTTAATTTCCTACCGTATCGGAGAGAAATATAGTAGCACGTTGATCTGCCATTTGTGGATATTTAATGTAGAGACTCCTCTCATGTGTTTGCAAAGTTAATGGCCAAATGTATCATTACAAAAGTTCACAATGCTGCTGCAGGTGAAATATAATGTGGCTAACATTGAATAAATATATTTTCGTCAGGTTAAAATGATAATTGCTCACTCAAGCCCCTTTATCTAATCCTCTCTACTTAGCCGTCAGACTCGCGTAACCGTCATGTTTGTAGTTTTTTAACACTTTTTATCCGTGTTTGTAGTTCTCGCAATGGGTTGTGGGCAATATCAGCCGTTAGAGTCAGAGTGCGTATCGATCTACACTTCGAATTCTGGCCGGAAATAGTCGACCATCCGGGAATCTTTGGAATACTCTTTTCAACAAACTACGATTTGGGACATACTAATTCTTTTTTCGAATACTATTTAGTACGGATAGTATGCGAATTGGGACGCAGCATGAGAGTCACTTTATGAGCATTTTACCGTTTCATTTGATAAAAACTACCGTCATATCATAAACACAGAAACTCAAAGGAACGGCAACCCGTCAAAATAAAAGTCCGGTTTATCTTGACAAATACATCACTGTTGTAGAGTAGAATTTAGATATGTCTCAAGTACTTATACTAACACAAATGTAGCCTAATAATAATAATCGAAACTTTATTTTTTAAGTAATAAATTAAAAAAATTCTGTTTTAATGTTTTAATTTTAAACCGTATATAGCTCAGTTGTGCAGCACTTTGTTTGACAAAAAAAGTTTAATTATATTAAAAGATAAATTAAATTAATGTCTTATGTCTTCATTTGATTACCAGAAAATACACAGCACATAATTTGTGGGAAATCTTTTCATAGAAATTAAATTTAAAAGAAAAAAATAATATGGTTGTTTTTATTAACTAAATTTAAGTACCTAGTAGCCTACTATCTAGTAAATATTACAGTATACAAACATCACAGACAATGGCAGACAGAGAGCAGGGCAGCTCTGGCATAATGTCAATAACACTTCTATAAATGACTTACAGGTTATTTATAGTTATTGATGTAAATCCCTAAAGTACCGAAAAAAGGTACCGTTGGGTACCAGTACCGAATTTCGGGTGCCGGTACCAGTTAAAATGTGAACGGTACCCAACCCTATAATATCCTTATGATGCATTATAAATGCAGGCTTCATCTGGTGTTGTATTGCATTGTACACTTAAAAGTTTACATTATTAGTATTATAATATTGTAACTGTTGTTTTGATTATTTATCAGATGATACAACATATTATAAGGTGTTATACATGTATTATAATGCATTAAGAATACCCTTACAATACAGGCTAAATATATAAAGTGTTAGCGAATGTCTAAAGGGGAGCATCACAATAAAGCGTAACTGACTTTCCTATCACATAAAACATCTGTTTTTCTGAGGATGTTCCCGGTAGACTGCGGATCTGTGGATCTGCGTTTCCCTCAGGACTTTGAGTCTGAGGACTGAGTCATGAGTCCCCAAAGAGATCAAACTCTTTCATGTTTTGAAGAATAAAAGTGATATTTCTTGGATGTCGATCGGTGGGTATCAGGTGTGTGATTTAAACGATACAACACTCAATAGAAAGCATCAATAGACTATTTCATTCCTTTCACTTTTTTCCTCGAAATATCAAGTGTGTTTCTTACCATACGCGACAGCTGTTGCTCAATATAATAATTACATAGCACGATGTCTGGAGCAAACTCTTAAATGCACACAATAGTATTCATATCACATTCTTTCCATCCCAACTCTAAAGCGGTTTCAGCATCCATTTGTCTCTGTTTAATCAATAATGTTTTTTAGAGATGTGTTGAGTAGGGTTACAGCCTCTCTGTCGCTCTAAAACTCAGAGTAATGATGCAGAATCACTTTGGACAGATCCGCAACGGTGCTTGATTCACAATTAAAATCGATTTAGCATATTCAGAGCTACAGTAGGTGTTGTGAATGAGGCCTGTCTTGTGGGATTCATGACTGAGGTTACACATGAAACATGAAAGCATGTGTGGGCTGTCTACGTTCTGGTCACAGCCAGCAAGTTGCTATGGTTTTAACAAATGTAGTCAAAGGCAGGGTTTATTTCTTTCTTATCCGCACATAAAAGCTTCATTCCACACACACACATGGCTGCAAAGACCAAATAACATTTAAAGAGACAGTTCACCCAAAAATGATTAGTCATTTTTACTCATATCATTTGTACAGTCAAACCAAAAATGATTCAGACAGCAGATATAATGTTTTACTAGTGTGTGCAGGACACTAGAGTTCATTTATGTCAGTGAGGAGAGCAAAATAAAGTCAGCTGTGACATATTATACCCAACAATTCTTCATACAGTGACTACCTGTAAAAATGATTTAAAAAAAAAATGGGAGCAAAATGATTCAGACACTTTGACCTGAGCATGTTTTGCTGAAGTGTTTTCTCTTTAATTGCTAATGTGACCTTTGGCCCCACAGACTGAACAAAATGTAGGGTCATTTTTGAAGTCCCAAAAAGAGCATCTATCCATCATAAAAGAGCATCTATCATCATAAAAGAGCATCTATTTATCATAAAAGTGCATCTGTCATCATAAAAGTGCATCTGTCCATCATAAAAGTGCATCTATCCATCATAAAAAGTGCATCTATCATCATAAAAAGTGCATCTGTCATCATAAAAGTGCATCTATCCATCATAAAAGTGCATCTATCCATCATAAAAGTGCATCTGTCATCATAAAAGTGCATCTGTCCATCATAAAAGTGCATCTATCCATCATAAAAGTGCATCTATCCATCATAAAAGTGCATCTGTCATCATAAAAGTGCATCTGTCCATCATAAAAGTGCATCTGTCATCATAAAAGAGCATATAAAAACTTTTTCTTGAAATGTATTAATCTATTAGTTCATCCTCGCAACATATCGCAAGGGTGCAGTGTGTTGTCAAGATGTAAAGAAGCATCCATGATTTCCATCCTGGGACGTTAAATGTTCTGCAGATGTTAAACGGAGAGGAGAAAACCTGATCCATGCAGGAACATCACTCATATGCAACTTTCATCTGCAACCCATATGCAAGATTTAGAAGCCACCCTCTGTTCCTGATGGGTTCCTGCCAAAGCACATTTGTTTACATATTCCTCCACTGTGCATTGCGCTAATGAATGTAATGAAGCCTTTCCTGTACAGGCGCTACTGTAAATCCACCTCTAATCTGATGAAAACCTCTCCTCCTGTTTTCTCCTGCAACTGCAACAGGTTGTGCAAAAAAGATCATATGTTCCAGATGAGGCACATGTGCTGTTTTCTCCCAGCAGAGAGCAGCTGCGGCCCTGTCAACGTACAGTGGCATCCATGATAAATTATACCAACCCGACGAAGCCCTCAGTGACAAACCCACTCATGACTCGCTGCGCTTTGTCTTGCCTGAATTCTGATGCTGATAGCTTGGGATTCAAGAGATGGTCGCCACAAGGAACGGTCTCGCTCGCTCTCCCTCCATCCTTCTTCTTCTTCATCCAAGTGCAGATGAAGCCGATAGTGAGGCGGATGACAGTAGGGATGCTCAACCAGAAACTAAACAGCTTCAAATGAATGTGGTCCAAAGGAAATTGTACCTGGTTCCACACGGCTAAAAATGAATTTCTCAGTAAACATGATCAAATCAAGACGCGTTTGAGAAGCAACGGGACTTTAGATGTCAAGTCTCGTCTTCTGAAAAATGTATCAAAATGAAGGGAGTTTATGTTTGACACACACACACACACACACACACACACACACACACACACACACACACACACACACACACACACACACACACACACACACACACACACACACACACACACACACACACACACACACACACACACACTGTCAGTGGGGTAAGAAAAACCCTAAGCAAAAGGGAAAACAGTATTATTACCCTACTGACAGAATAGAATGTTAAACTTTTTTTTTTACAAAAACGACATTCTAGTAACTACTATTAACTAATAGTGCTCGGTTGAATGTGGACATTGGACATTGGAATACTGATACAAATATTGATTAATTCCTTCTGAAAGTCATTACTAGTGGGTTATCATGACCTTCACTTTAGAATTAATTATACATTATACACATGAATTATGAACATGTAGTAGTTCTTAGTAGTCCTCTGGGAGGTATGAGGTCAAACAATTGTAGTTATTGATTAGCTAAGATGCTTGGGGCAGTCGTGGCCTAATGGTTAGAGTCGGTCTTGTAACCCGAAGGTTGCGGGTTCGAGTCTCAGGTCTGGGGGGAATTGTCGGTGGGGGGAGTGAATAACTTGCGCTTTCCTCCACCCTCAATACAATGACTGAGGTGAGACCCTTGACCCTCGAACCCCCAACTGCTCCCCGGGCGCCGCAGCCATAGATATCCATAATAAAGGCTAGATGTCTTGCGGTGGAGTCTCTAACATCATCACCGGCGGCCATCTTGTCACAGGCAGGGCTCTGTGGCTCCTGATGTAAGGCGAGTGATCTGAACACAAATACTCTTATCTCACTGAAATCTGGACGGATTTACAAATGGTTTGGTTTCTTACAAAAGTTATTAACGTGGCTATAATTATGGATGCTTGAACAAATTATGAATAATTTTTCATAAGTATGCAGTGTCATAACTACATCTCTGACATTTATAACAAACCAAACAGTTTGAAAATCGGTAGAAAATTGAGCAAGTTATGGTAATTTAAAAAGTGCAAGCACCATGAAAACAATGTTACGAGTGAGCAAGCTGCTTGTGACAAGATGGCCGCCAGGTGTGGACGTCGACCTCCATTGGCCAGCAGCGCGGACGAGACATCTAGCTTTTATTATGTCTGTGTTTCAAAGTTTGCTTTCTAGTTTGCGAATTAGCCCTGTGCCCTGTCTGTTTATTTCTATGGTAACTGATTTGATTAGAGTCCCCAGTTCAGGTGTGTTTAGTTAAAGATTCTCCCTTTTTTTGTTCTGTCTATTTAAGCCCTGATTGTCAGTTCTATGTTGCGCATGGTTAGTTTGATCTGATTATGTGTATTGTTCTTGATATTCGGAATTCTGTTCAAATGATCTGAAGACTGCTGCACTTAGATCCCTGAGTCCGTTCCATTGAGAGAAATTCCTGAGTCCGTTCCTGTGAGAGAAATTCCCGAGTCTGTTTCAGTGAGAGAAATTCCTGAGTCCATTTCAGTGAGAGAAATTCCAGAGTCCGTTCCAGTGAGAGAAATTCCTGAGTCCGTTCCAGTGAGAGAAATTCCAGAGTCCGCTCCTGTGAGAGAAATTCCTGAGTCTGTTCCAGTGAGAGAAATTCCAGAGTCCGTTCCAGTGAGAGAAATTCCTGAGTACGTTCCAGTGAGAGAAATTCCTGAGTCCATTCCTGTGAGAGAAATTCCTGAGTCCATTCCTGTGAGAGAAATTCCTGAGTCCGTTCCAGTAAGAGAAATTCCTGAGTCTGCTCCAGTGAGAGAAATTCCTGAGTCCGTTCCAGTGAGAGAAATTCCTAAGTCCGCTCCAGTGAGAGAAATTCCTGAGTCTATTCCTGTGAGAGAAATTCCTGAGTCCGTTCCAGTGAGAGAAATTCCTGAGTCCGTTCCAGTGAGAGAAATTCCTGAGTCCGTTCCAGTGATAGAAATTCCTAAGTCCGTTCCAGTGAGAGAAATTCCTGAGTCCGCTCCAGTGAGAGACATTCCTGAGTCCATTCCTGTGAGAGAAATTCCTGAGTCCGTTCCAGTGAGAGAAATTCCTGAGTCCGTTCCAGTGAGAGAAATTCCTAAGTCCGTTCCAGTGAGAGAAATTCCTGAGTCCGTTCCAGTGAGAGAAATTCCAGAGTCCGCTGCAGTGAGAGAAATTCCTGAGTCCATTCCTCTGAGAGAAATTCCTTTGTCCGTTCCAGTGAGAGACATTCCTGAGTCCATTCCTTTGAGAGAAATTCCTGAGTCCGTTCCAGTGAGAGAAATTCCTGAGTCCGTTCCAGTGAGAGAAATCCCGAGCTCAACCCAGAGAGGGATGCACTATCCATGATGGCTTTAGCATTTATGCGTGTCTGGGCCACACACATTCACTCCAGCCCCTGACCAGAGTCCAGTGATGGCTCTGACTCCTGAGCCCACTCCAGAGTCCGCTCCAGCGCATGAGCCAACCCCATAGCTACTCCCAATATTTTTTGGGGGGGAATGGAGCTGCAATACGTCACTGGCCATAGTGGCCAAACCCTGACCCCCTGAACTGTCGGCGCTGCCCTGGAGGTTTCCTGTTTTACTAAGCCACACCCTCATCAATCTCCCGGGCACCCACCCTCCCACCCCTGTGGTATTACGACACAAGGATGTTTCAAAGTTAGCTTTCTAGTTTGCTAATTAGTTCTGTGCCCTGTCTGTTTCTTTCTATGGTAACTGATTTGATTAGAGTCCCCAGTTCAGGTGTGTTTAGTTAAAGGTTCTCCCTTTGTCTGTTCTGTCTATTTAAGCCCTGATTGTCAGTTCTATGTTGCGTATGGTTAGGTTGATCTGCTTATGTGTGTCACACTTGATATTCTGAATTCTGTTAAAATGATCTGAAGACTGCTGCACTTAGATCCCATTTCTACACACCTGCAACCGCCGGTGACACTAATTGTGAACTACCACGTTTGACTAAGCACTGTTACTTGCTAATTCGTTAATCAGAGTTTCTTGTTAGTTAATAATAGTTACTAGAGTGTAGGGCTGCAGGATTAATCAAAATCGAACCGCAATCGCAAAATTTGGGTTATTTGCGATTATGAAAGCGCAAAGGCTGCAATTTTAATGAAATAAATAAATGCCCAGCATGTCAGTGAAGAGAGTCTCTGTGATCCGTCTGAAAGCACTGCGAGTTTGAATCGCTTATTATAACGTGCGCTTGAAAAAGCAACATGTGTCAAACATCTTCACAAACTAGTAATGCGAAGCGTTCATAAACCTGTTGTCCAACAAAATACATTGTTTGATAACAGGTTTTAACTCACTTCATATCGTCAGTCGAGCTGATGTGGTTTCCTATCACAGAATGTCAATCAGCACTGAATACATTATTATTATGAAAATACCCAAGAAGGCTTGAAGAACTCAATACACCATATCTTGTTGCAGAAGTATTATCTTCATGTTTAATCAGTCAAAGCGTTTCTATCTTCGTTTTATTCAGCCTACAGCGCTAGCTTAGCTTCACATTAGGGATTTCCCTTAGAGATTTCCTGCAAACGATTATTTCTCTGAGGCGTATGTGGAGTTTCTGCTCGAGGGCGCCCTCTGGCCTCCAGTATGAATGAAAACTTTGGGTAGAAAATAAGAAAATAATACTTCTAAATAAATGTATATGACAATCCATATATTTTTCTTCAATGTACAGGAGTTTTAATCCCCACAGTGGATGCATAAGAGGCTCATATTTCATATAAAAGACATAGACTTTAAAAAATTGAAATCACAGATAAAAAGCACAGAATTTTATAATAATAATTTTTTTACAATAAATCCTTAGACCTTTCTAATGATTTTTAGCCATAGGCTGTCTGCATATTAACAGGTAACCCATATTTTTTTTGTTTTCTGTAAAATATAAATACTATTATTATCCTGTTATATTTATTTTTTTTAATAATGAATGCTATTGTCATAGTAATATTTATTATTTTTATTTAGCAATAATAATAATCCCAATAATTGTTATATATAAACACAAAATGTTATATACACACTTTTCATTTGTAAAAATAATTGCATTTTAAAGGATAATCGCAATTAGATATTTTTCCCAAATCGTGCAGCCCTACTAGAGTGCTAATAATGTATTCCTCATTTGTTAGTTATTCATTAATGATGGAACAGTATTCTAAAGTGTTACCCAAGACAAAAATACTGAGTGCGAAATTCAGGTTACACTTGATTTCGGTGGTCACTTTTAAAAGGTAGTAACTAACTAAGCCATGTCTGTCTGCTTAATAACAGACATTCAGCTGACTATAAGTAACTTTGCAAGAACATGCAACTTATGTTAACCCTGTCTAATGAGAGTTAGTAGACATGTAGGTGCATCGTTACTTATAGTCTACAGAATGTGTTAAAGGGACCATCAAAATAAAGTGAAACCAAAATTCATTTTTAGCAGTGTAGCACTTAACAGGATGAATTGAAACCCTGCGAGTGGAGGTTTGGTTTTTATGGTGCCAAATTGTTGATTTCTATTTAGCAGAATACGTGTTTGCCTGAATATGGGGAAGCTATAAAAACTAATAGGTTTAATAATGTAGAGAATTTAAAAATCAGACATGGGGAACGGATCAGACCTAGCTAGATTTAATAAGCGCCCTGCAGCACAGACTCTTCAAAGAAAGTCATTTTTTATTCATTTCCTTACATGTCTCTGTAAGAATTTCATATTACTTTTAATCCTAACAGAAACAATAATGAACTTAAAAATGAATTTAAATAAACTGTCAACTATTAACTAAACGTTTTTATTTATTTATAATGCTTATTAAGTCGTCTTAAACTCAGTCTATACTTACAAATATACTGTGATGTGCATCTAAATTCCCCTCTTTAAGGAATTCATTCACATCACCAACTCTGATATTCAGGGCTCAAAGAAAATCCAGAGTCCCACTGGTAGCTACAACATTATAGTGTTCTCATCTTGTAAATGCGATCATTTCGACATGACTTGAAGGCAGCGCAGCACACTTCTTTTTAGCATCACAGTAAGCTGACTAGCCAGATATAATCCCTGAACAACAGGAGAGACTCTATAGAGCTCAGATGTTGAGCAGATGGCGATGGCATGAGCGCTGGCGTGCCTGGAGAGAAAAAAACAAATGTGGAATAACCGACAAACCTTTCACTTTATCTTCGCAAGATCCATGTTGGAAACTCGTCTTTCACACATCTTTATTGATTGACTATGTCAAATGTATGGAAGTTCACTCTGTTGAATACAAGTCTATCCTAAAACTTCTGCACTTGGCAGCATTAAGTGGAAAACACTTTGGCTTTTTCACTCATTTAGGAATTTCAGGGGGTCTTTTAAACCCTGCCTTTTAAGGCTTGAACCTTAACATACTAAAGCACATTTAAAGTACTCGATTATAATTATAACTGCAGTGAGTTATTCACACTCTAAAAAAAGCTGGGTTAAAAACAACCCAAGTTGGGTTACAAATGGACTAACCCAGCAATTGGGTTATTTTAACCCAGTGATTGGGGCGTTTGAAGCGAACATTTAACCCAACTGCTGGTTAAAACGAACCATTCACTGGGTTAAAACATTCCAATTCCTGGGTTAGTCCATTTTCAACCCAACTTGGGTTGTTTAGTAATTTAAAAATACTACTGTTAATGTGTCATAAAATGTAGTTTTAAGAGGCAGATTGGTGTTTGATGACATCAAGAACGCTGCTGTTCCATTAGCAGAGTACCAGACTTGTGTCCTCCCGTCCTCTGGAGTTTGTTCTCCTGAGTTCAACTTGGCAAGTCTGAACTACCAAGGACACAAGTCAGAAGTTCCCGTACTTGGTATTGCGAAACGGACATAGCTACCACAAACAACACTGGACACTGAACTGAGGAAAAGCAGGAACTTAGACGAAATACACAGACGATTAACACAAATGACGAACAGCTGAGAGGATTCGTTAGTGTCCATTGTGATTGATAAGTGGCGGCAAATGAAATAAGACATGTGGCAAATGAAAACAAACTGAAATGAATGGTGAAGTAGAAGTGGTGAATAGGGAAGTATCACGGTTTTGTTTTAGAAGACTTAAGGTATAGCTGACATTTGGTTAATTGCGGTAGAGCCGCCAAAAGACGATTTATTTGGCATGAGATGAACCTCAACAGACCGTGGCGCGAACATTTCCCGTAGACATTAATTTTAAAAAGTCAGCGCTCTTAAAAGTCATAACTTACACACGCTCTATTGGTCACATGGGAACTGACTGTACACTTGCAGGAAAGAGGCCGGCGAAAATAATAACTTCCATAGCTATTTAATACTCTTTTGTAAGGAGCTTTGATGTCCAAGGTCACTGAAATATTGATCACTGAGAGTTTGTGGTTGTACCAGCTTGAAAGACTTTCCGTAAAGCAGTGCGTAAGCAAAAGAACACACCAGTCCTTCTGTGTGTCTCCTCTCATCTGAGAGGTGAAGGGACTGTAACTGCTTTATAGAGCCGATCGGTGCTTTTATGGTGATGGGTGTGCAAATATATGAGCCACAGCCTCTCTTTGCTGTCCTCGAGCAAGACATTATCCTCTTCAGTAAATTGATCTGTCTCTTTGTCTCCGTCCACATCCCTTATCAGTCCTTCCAGAAAAATGCGGCTTTTTTTTGTGATTGTTGCGGGCAAAAATCCTTGATTATGCGGCACGTTTTCTTAAAAAATGCGATGAAAAATGCGGGATATTTATGCAATTTTATGCAATAAAATTGCGGGAACTTGCAAAAACTGCGGTTTGATGAGAAAGAGAAAAAAAGCACTACATCACAGAAAGTGCTGGAATATTTAAGTTCTCATCTTGTTTTATTGAAGACCTTAATAATGGCTCAAATTTACAAAACATTTAGACAATCAAGTTCTGTAGCTTTACAAAAGGAATATGCTACAACTTCTGAAAAGATTAATAAATAACTTCCTGTTTTACAGATGTCGCTATACAAAACAGACATTTGAGTGCTTCCAATGCACAAAGTGCAATCTCTTAAAGGGTTAGTTCACCTAAAAATGAAAATTCTGTCATTAATGACTTCCCTTTATGTTGTTGGATACAAATTAAGATATTTTAGTTGAATTCCGATGGCTCAGAAAGGCCTCCATAGTCGATTCATGATTCGGATCGCGTGTCAAACTGCTGAAATACGTGACTTTGGCGATCCAACCCGCTGAATCGACTCATTGATTCATAACGCTTCAAACCGCTGAATCAACTCATTGATTCATAACGCTTCAAACCGCTGAATCGACTCATTGATTCATAATGCTTCAAAGCTGTGTTTTGAAATCAGTCAGCACACAGGGAAACTGCTTTGCTCTTTTGCTGTTATTTTTGTTGGCCAATGGGAGTTTGAGCTTCATCATGGTTTCACCGGTATCTATGGTTTCTCCACGGGGTTTGAAGCTTTTCGATGACGTTCGCGTCGGGTAATCACGTCACTTCAAAACGTTCCCATGGCAATAGGCGGAAATGACGGCTCTTGTGTGAAGTAAACGAAAAATTTTCAACTTTCTGCTAATATATGTGACTTTTTTTGCAACGAAAATGCGGGGATTATGAAATCATGATAGCCCCGCATATTTTGCACGCGGAAATAGGCAATTTATGCGGCGTATTTGAAAAAATGCAGCCCCCGCATGAATATGCGGACTTTGGCTGATTATGCGTTAAATCACGCGATCGCATAATCGCGTTTTTCTGGAGGGACTGCCTTATCATGGTCCCTTTAAAAGATTTTACTCTTCAAGGACAGAGGAACAATTTTCAACCAAGACCAAACAATAAACGTGAGCTTGAAATAGTGCTTTTTAATGATACCCAGAGAAAGCAAGTAGTGTATCAAATCAGTAAAAACACAAACCCAACGGTGTACGGATCCTAATACGACACTGAGTCGAATTGCTACATAATTCACACCTGAAGAGCAGCGAGTTAATTCTGTCATCTTCTGCCCAATCTGAATGGAATAATCCAATTTTCTACCGATGTTGAAAGCTAAATGCAGGAATATATCTCATCTAGTCAGGTTTAGGGGATAATTAGAGAACATCGGGAACGCACATAACATCTTTCCCAACGGAAAGAAAAGAAAGATGAAAGGAGAAAGAGAGAGGCTGTTAGCTGGCTTGTCAATTAAGCAAAAAATGACAGATAAGGCAACCATGTAAATGCTAGTTTGGCATAAAAATAGACGAGGTACATATTAATGAGATCCGGAATACAGTTGAAGTCAGCAGCTGAATCCGGAAGACTTTGATTATTCAAATGAACCCGCGGAGGGCGACAGATTTGTGATCTTGTCAAAGTGTAACGAGGAGAAGAACCGCGGCGGACAAAAGTAGGTGTCAGACTTACACGGAGAAATCAGCCCAACCTGACAAATCCCCCACACTGTTGCTTCATCCAGAGGATGTACGACGTCCATGTAAGCGGAGCAGATGAGAAGGCTTTTGAATTTCATGTTGTTCAATCCTTGTTAAGCCTGGCTTTGTGAACACAGACTAAAAGGCTTCGTCAAAGTAAACACTCTGAAGTCACTTCAGGTGTGGTTCTCGTTATTACCCGACTAATCACTACATCACGTCACTACGGTAAAGCGTTGTAATGACTGAGTGTTTATTACACTCCATGCAAATGGCAACCGATGTGTCTTAAATATTCCCATGAGGCTGTGAAACTTTTACAAACTCAAAGCAAGACTGTAAAACAACTTTAAAACAAATCTGTACTTGCAGATAATATAATATTGTATACATTTTTATGACTATGTTTCTAATAGGGGTCATGAGAAAATCTAATTTTCTTGGGCGTTTGATATATAAGAGGTCATCTTACTATAAGAATATCCTGAAAACTTCCTTGTAATGGTGCGTTCACACTGGACACGAATGACGCCATTCGCTCGAGTGATTTACATGTTAAGTCAATGCAAAGACGCGAATAGACATGCTGCGGTGCGATTCGCGCGAATGACACGACACGAATTGAGCGTTTGACGCGTGATTCGCGCGAACGCCGCGAATCGCCCGAGTTGAAAAATCTGAACTTTGGCGGATATTTCGCGCCGCGTTAACCAATCAGGAGCTTTCTCTAGTAGTGACAACAATGAGGAGAAAATCTGTATATTAATATCTGGTTCAGACAATATGATTATCACTGTGATAACATTAAATGACATGAAACACAACCCAGTCTCTTTTTGTTAAATGCAAGTTTATGTATGATCAATAATACAAAAGTATAAGTAAAAGGTATAATAAGCTATACATGAAATAAAGCAAACCATTCAGTCAAACATTCAAAGTCAGTTTTAGTTGGCTACAACTGTAACGTAAAGTTATAGCCTAAAAATAAAAAAGTAATGAAACTTCACTTTGCCCTAAGCCTAAACGATTTGCCAGGGAACAAATTATAGATCCATGAGACCAAAGATCGGCCGTTAGATCTAAACAAGACAAATCATATCTCATGTTTAACCACTACAGGACATCAGAGCCAGCGGCAGACGGCAGAAGGACTGGCCGAGGAAAGGCTGCTCTCGCCGGGGTTAATGAGCGCCGCTGATCCACTGGAGCTCACAACTCCAAAAACGCCAGATAAAATGTTCAAATAGGCGCTCTCTTTATAAATAAACCACAGATTGGAGCTTTAAACAACTACATTATCGCCTGAAAAAGTCTTAAAACTACGTTTTGTCACACATTAACAGTAGATTTTAACAAAAAGACGTGTAAACACAGCCCATGTCAGCCATTTCTCAACGAGACGAGCCGGTAGCAGAAGCCCCGCCCATGAGACGAATTCACGTCTGTTGTGAAGTGAATGTCACGCGCGAATGAAGCCAGTAATTTCAAAATGTTCAAGCGTCCAACTTTGCGCAAATTATTTGCGTCATTCTTGTCTGGTGTGAACGCTACATTAGTCTAAAAAGAGCTTTTATTGTAACCAAACCCAGAGAACGACTCTGGAATGAGCCTATCGGTGAAAGACCCGATAGGCTTTGGCCCCGCCCACTGGAGTGTTAGTGAGATGACGAGGAGAGAAGAGCAATACAGGATCACTGAACTAAAATAACATCCCCTTCTAAAGGATCCTAATGCTAGGAATGTGCTTATTTATTCTCAACAATGTGAATGTCTCAGTCGAGCATTATTTATTTGTGTTCGGCACATTTCACTGTGGATTCTTTGGGAAATCAGTCGCAATTTCAGCAAACAGACTTTGACGATATGGACTCGACAGTAATGCCACAACATGAGTGTAACCGTGTTCATTCTAATGCCTGATCTGAGACCAGTGATTTCTGATATGACTAAACCAGTGACTAAACGCTCAACTTCACATTGTTTCTCTTAGTATATGAAAATAATCTGCTATTTAAACTGTGATTAAAGTGATTAAACCAGAGCTGTCAATCAAACAGTGTGAGTTTATCAGTGACTGAGTTCTGGACTCAACATGTGATCGGCTACAATGCTCATCACTGCAAGCTTTCATGCCACGATCTGAATACAATACTATAATCAACACTTTCATGATAAGTTAACCTTGAGAGCTATAATAGTAAAAACATGCTAACTTTTTTTGAAGACTCACAGCAGCCAATCACAGCAGTGGGCGTTTACAATGAAGTCTCACAGCAGCAAATCACAGCAGTGGGCGTTTACACTGAAGTCTCACAGCAGCCAATCACAGCAGTGGGCGTTTACACTGAAGTCGCACAGCAGCCAATCACAGCATTGGGCGTTTACACTGAAGTCTCACAGCAGCCAATCACAGCAGTGGGCGTTAACTCTGAAGTCTCACAGCAGCCAATCACAGCAGTGGGCGTTTACACTGAAGTCACACAGCAGCCAATCACAGCAGTGGGCGTTTACACTGAAGTCTCACAACAGCCAATCACAGCAGTGGGCGTTTACAATGAAGTCTCACAGCAGCCAATCACAGCAGTGGGCGTTTACAATGAAGTCTCACAGCAGCCAATCACAGCAGTGGGCGTTTACACTGAAGTCTTACAGCATCCAATCACAGCAGTGGGCATTTAGAAGCTGTTTTAACTGAACACAACTTGCACTGATACATCTTAAAATATGTCAGTGCCATTGTTTTGACTCAACATGCACACCAGTAATGTTTTTTCTTTTTTTTCTCTTTTTTTTTTTCTTTCTAAGGCACATTCATAAAAGCTACTTAAATGCCCTAATTTAACTAAATCCTGGCTTAATCCGAGTCCTGTTTGTGAAACTGGGCCATAAAGTACTTGATTATAATTACTACACGCTATGAAGCATTAGTTAAGTTTTAGTAAATAGTTAATTCATCATTTAGAAAGCTGTAGTGTGTTATTTTATATATTTTAAGAAAATATATTAATTGTTGTAAATTATATGTGTAATTAGAAAGTATGTTTAAATACAAGATATACAATACTTTAACCATATTTCAAATACAATAGAAGTAATTATGAAAGGACACAAAGATGTATTTAAGTCCTGCTTATGTGAAGGGAAACAGTTCAGCTAATTGCATTTAATGTAAATGTAAACATTAATACATTTTTTATTGAATTGCAATGAAATGCATATACAGTAAGTACTGTATATTCTCTTAAAGTATATTATCTCTGTAATATCGATTTTTAAAAGTTTACTTATTTTTCACAAGGGAATAAACCTGGCATCTTATACTATAAATATTATTGGCTCTGTGATGAATTTCTCATGTTCCTCTACTGTACTGAAAGTCGCTTTCGATAAAAGCGTCTGCTAAATGCATAAATGTGAATGTAAAACTAATGGCAGTAACACTATCATCACAAAGACTGCTTGTATATCAACGGCAATGCAAGAACGATTGTGTTTTATTTTATGTCCTCAAAACGATGATCAAAATGGGTCATTTTGTGACAAATAGGCTCTGTTCCAAAACTTATAGGCATGATCGATGTGCTCCATATGTGAGTGTTGCTCCAGCCTTCTAACGGTGCGTGTCCACCGGAACGGACTGAGCTGAGCTGAGCAGGCGTTGTCAATTCATTCCCATGGGAGTCGCGCTACACGCTCGCGCAGGGAATTGTGGGATTGACAGCGGATCGGAGAAAGATTTGCAACTTTATGCAAATGTCAAGCGAAAAATGCCGGGTGGCATGCAGCCAATGTCTCTGAGGTCCAGGTGATGCTGAAATGCTGTCATGAGCATTTTAAAATCTGCTGTGGTGTTGCAGAATTTAGTGCTTAAATCATATTAGTTGCCTCCCAATTCACATACTTACAAAATGGCATAGAAGAGTGCATAAATAGTGTGAGTAGTTCACACTGAAAGTTACAAAAATATCTTCAATTCAAATACCAGGATGATGTACTTAAGAAGCCAGATGTTGGACACTTCATGCACTCAACTCAACAAAATGACCTTCACTAAAATGAATTATTGCTTACATATCATATTCAGTTTTGGATACTTTCATTGTGTCTGGGTTAACAAAGGTTTAGTACATGTACACTGTATCTTTACTTAAGGCATTCAGAATGTCCACAGGACTATATACACATGTGCACTTGTAGTGCACTTCAAATCTTAAAAGTATATTTAAAAAAAATATTCTTGCAAGATAATATTTAAGGCCACTTAAGTGCACACTATGTTTCTTAAAGGACACTTTTAAAAGTACACTTTGTAATAATGTCATAGTCAAACTTTTACTTTAAAATTAATTTAAAGGAGTTTTAATAATCCACACTGTCATGTTTTAAAGATGTGCACTTATTTTGATGTGTTGACTAAAGCACATGGAAAGCACTTGATTATAATTCAGACCTCAGTGTGTTATTTGATATTACACTTAAAGGTGTCATGAACTGGCTTTTTTTAAATTTTTTATACTGTTGTCTGAGGTCAACTTATGACGTTCTTGTGGTTTTTACATTCAGAAACATCATAATAAATCAGTAATAGGCTATTTTCTGCCTTGGTTTTGAGGCTCTCTGAAAAACGGTTGGTTTTGATGGGCGTGCCGCACTGAAGACTTGGAAGTAAACGCCCACAGCCAGGATTGGATAAGATTTGGATAAGGTTTCCGCTCCCCTATCAGTATATGTGGGAATTGTTTTGAAAGCGTCTGGGGAATCGCTCACAGAGCTCGAAAAATATCTTTATAAAAAAAACCCCACAATGATTCATCTCTCATCCGGTTGCACCGTTCCTGTCGGATCCAATATAGAAGCACAGCATTGTGTTTTAATCTCAATATGTCTGCAAATCCAGTCTTGACCTGTGTCTTGTTTACAAATGAATGCGCGGTGAAATGAAGCGAACAAACGCCATGTCTTACGCACGTGAGCTGGAACCGGCATGTTTATTGCTCGGTAGCGCGACTCGTTTAGCTCCACAAGTTGGTGGGCGGGGATTGAGGCGCTTCTTCTGCATCCTATTACGTCAATGGTCGACATATTGTGAGAGCCTGGAGTCTATAAAAGCTTTTCTTTGACTAACAAGGACGTTTTCAGCTCTGAAACTTACAGGATAATCTTATATCACGATTAACTTTTATATAACAAAGGCTCAAAGGAAAGTTGATTTCTCAACTCATCACCCCTTTAAAAAAGTAGTAAATTGCAACTTCATCATTACAACTTTGCAATTACATATTACATATTGTATATTTAAAAACAAGACATGCACTAGTTTCAATAGAAATAGCATTAAAGTATATTTACAATAAATGTGGCTGTCGACTTCAACCATATTTCAAAAACAATAGACGTAATTATAAAATGACATATAAAGATGTACTTAAGTGGGACAAAAACACTAATTTAATACATGTAAACTGTAATAACATATTAATGCAATTGTAAATAACATGCAAAAATTTAATTTGCACATTTCTGTAGTAAGTACTCTTATTAAAAGTATGTTAAAGTGTACTTCTTTTTCTCAAGGGGATTTATGATACATGGTACCACCCCCTCAGTGACAGATACTGATTTTTGGGGGCTAAAATTAAAAACAGACATGCATGTCTTAGTAGAGCCACAGTAGCTAAAGCAGAGCCCAGGCCTCTAGTGGATCAGCTTGCCCAGTTTGAGCTGAAGGGTCTGGGAGCCCTAGTGTTTGGTTTGCCCTGTATGAGTCAAAGGCCCTGGTGGTCAGTTTCCTTTGGCAATCTCAGCCTAAAGCTTCGGAGGCTTTTGACAGTCCAGTGACCCGGTCCATAATCCAGCCCTGTGCCAGTGACACGGTGACCTGCACTGTTCGCCAGACATCCACAAGAGAAAATCATCATAGCAAGAACAAAACAGCCCAGATATTTTAATGAAATAGTGCTGCAAATAATTATTAATGCCCCGCACATTTTCATAACACCCGCCACAAAATAATTTGGACTCTTTGTCAGTGACTAAGAAGCAGCGCCTAATGAGAACCTGAAGTAACGAATGCTTTTATTTATATAAAGATGTGATAATTGTCTGTTAGGTAACATACTTTAAATGAGATGACGTGCTTGAAAGTATCTTCATTTGTTCTGTCTGTCTCTCCAGGCCCATGATGAAGATCTACAGGGCACTAATTGCAGTGAGACGTCGATGAGCAAATGCAGATTCGTAGGCTTGTTTTCATCTTACCGTGATGGATAGTGACACGAGGAGATTCTGCATTTCTGCTGGCATCTCTATCTGAAATCTCTTTGTCTACTCCCACCCATCAATCAGCAGCGGCGCAGGCGTTTGCTCGAATGCCACTGATGGCGTATGATTGCAATGGTCTTTTCTTATTCCACCTCCATTTCCTCAAGCCTGTGTCTATTAAACCCTCCTCCTTTTCCAGATCTAGTCACAAAACAGTGTTCTTGCGCCTTATACATATGTGACTCATTTGCAAGAGACAAATCACACCACGGATGAAGACAGACTTTCAGGCAGTGGTGTCGCTCAATTCCTTTGTGTCCCAGTGAAATCTCACCAATAAATCCTTGTCAGCCATTGTGAAAAAGAAGTATCTTGACCCACTTAAAGTGTCAATATGTAATAACGTTCATGTATTAATCACTTTTTGTATTGCCAACGTGTGAACAGCTTGTAACTTAACTTAAAAAACGAGACCTTCTCTGATTTGCTAGGTTGTCTATGAAAGCCTTTAGACTGATTTTTATGTGAAGGACTCGGGGTAAAATCAAAAGAATGTGACGTGTACGCTCCTGAGATCCTCTCTTCCGTTCAGTTCAGTTATACAATGTTCAGGATAAATCCGAAAGAGCCGTTCTTTACTGTAATGTCCATGACTACGTTTACATGGACAGCAGTAATCTAATTATTGACCTTATTCTGAATAAGACAATATTCTGAATAAGGTGTTTACATGAGTTGCTTTTAGAATATTCCATTCATGTTCCTGTTTTACATGTTATAGAACATAGCTCGATTAATAGCACACGTCATTACATCTCCATGCCACGCCGTCCGACGTTCCCTCCAGAATGTCACGTATCAACAAACAGTTTGCCTTCGTTATGGTACCATAAACAGATTTGGGTGTTTAATTTTCAAATTTTACGAAAGCTTCAAGTGCAGTTAATTATTTGTCTTGCTACACATGCAAATAGACGACGGCGGATACAATTTCTCCAGCAACAGGCCACCGCGACAATCTCGGAGGTACTGGATGACAAAGTACAAAGTAAGGACTGGTGGGAAAGAGTTGCTTGAACCCAAGCCATGCTCTCTTGCGTATGTGTCCTGTAACACACAACGTTAATAGTTAGATTAAGGTGTGTACATGTCTGTAATGCACTCCGATAATGCGCCTCAAATAGGAATACTCCACATGACGTAATTCGATTTGCGTTTGCTTTGAGTATGACTTTAGCCTTATTAAGGTAATTAGAAATCGCTGTTTACATCCCTTACGAAAATTAACCATGATTTTATTATAGTAAAAGTGTAGTAACCATGTTTTTTTGGTTAATTGATTACCATATATATAACCACAGTTTTACAACAAATGCCATAGTTAAACTATGGTTAAAGTAGCAAAGCCATAGTTAATTTGTGGTTACCATGGTTTAACTATAATAACCATGGGTTTTTTGGTTTTATTTGTAGTAAAACGATTGATAATTTCGTAAGGGATGGTAGTTTTCTAATGAGAGTACTGTCTTAATCAGGTTAATATCGGAGTGTTGTTGTCCATGTAAACATACTCACGGTGTCATGCAAAGAAAAGGGATTCATCGCAGAAACTCCAAACATGCCCCGCAGAAGTTTGATAACGCACATTGCTTCAGGAAATCCCTATCGCTGTAGCTGAATAAATAGAAGATTGAAACGCTTTGATGGAGTAAACATGACTAATAAACACGCGACTGCGACAATATATGGTTTATCCATATTTAAATATGGAGTTCTTCAAGCCTTCTCTGGTATTTTCATGATAATAAAGTATACAGTTATGGTCAGAATTATTATCCCCCTTGCTAAATATAATCAAAGATGGCTGTAAAAATAAATCTGCATTGTTTATCCTTTTGATTATTTCATTCAAAATATTCACAGAAATGAAATAAATGTTTTTCTCCAAAACACGTTGGGCACAATTATTTGCACCCCTAGAATTTTTTTTGCATAAAATATCTCTGAAGTACATTCCCATTCATTTTCACATTTTTTAGCACACCAGGGTGATTCGGAGCATGAAATTGTCCAACAATGACTTCCTGTTCCACAGGTGAGGAAACACAAAGGCCAAATTCCCTTAATCATCCATCACAATAAAACCAAAGAATATAGTTCTGATGTGCAGCAAAAGATTGTTGAGCTTCACAAAACAGAAACAAAACAGCTAAAGCAGTGAAAATCCCCATTTCCACCATCAGGGAAATAATTAAGTTTAAGTCCATCTTTTAGGCCTGGTTTCATAGACTTAGATAGTGCTTAGATTAAGCCAGGATTAGGAATTCTATAAAAGGGCCTTAGAAACAATCATTACTGGTGTGAATCTTGAGACAAAACAATGGCACTTATTTTATTTTATTATTTTAAGATTTGCCAGTGTAAGTTGCATTCAGTTAAAACAGCTCAAACATGCATTTTAGTCTGGGACTAGCAAACCCGATCTCACGACAATTCATCCAAATTTGTACGACCTCACTCGTACGATTTTTGCTAAATGGTACGTATTTGACGAATTGGTCAATTCGCATAATTTCGTACGAATGACCTAATCTCAAACCCGCCCCTAAACCTACCCGTCACTTCAGTTTAGACAAATCGAACAAATTCATACGAGTGAGGTTGTACGAATTCGTACGACTAAGCCTCCTCATACAAATATGTTGGAATTGGTTGTGAGATAGCGTTGGACTAGCTTAAGCCTTATCTGTGAAACCAGGGGTAAATGTACAAAGCTATCACTTGCTAATATCCAGTGCTTGAAGTGGGGCGGTACTCACCTCTGTATTTTACTCTTAAGCGTACCTGCACCTTTTCTTGCGTACCGCTTCTTCTCGCCTTTATAATGGACGCCCAAATGTTTAATTGAGTGGCGCGCAAATCACTGTAGGTGCATTCACCATCGCGCTTCAAAAGTGTAAACCCATTTTTGCCCAAATTTTTCTAAATGGTTTCATGCATACAGTCATGTTAATAGTGTCCTATGTGAACATGTTCTGCATTTATTTTCCCCAGGTTTTAGTTTTTTTTCTTGAAAATCATAGTTGAATGTGCGGCAACTATAGTTGCCGGTGGGCAAGTATGTTGTATGCACCCCTTCAATGTCAAATTTGACTAGGAGAGCATTTGGCATCTAACTCAAAATAACTGCTTTCAACAGATCAATCTTTATTCATAAACAAATTTATTGGGTATAAAAGTCGAAGAACATTCAATGCAAACTCAAAAAAACTGCATCTATCTTATAATCTGTTGAATATGAAAATACAACAAACAACAAATACATTTGTCTTGACATAGCGCAGAACAAAGTGCAGCCATTAAGTTGCTCTAACAGGGCATTGTGTATCAAAAAGTTTAATTGAAATACATATAATAAAAATAATATAATGACAAAAAGATTACATCTATATAACAAAAATAAATAAATAGTCCCATAGTATTCAATGGCTGACTGTAGTAGGTGATTTCATATAATAATGTAAATGTAAACTTTTACTCTAAAAATTACTTGTCTGAATTTCCACATTATAATGGAATCATAAGCTACTAGTCATAAAAAGAATTAGGGTCCTTGGCCGATTAGAATGAAACGCATCCATTCCAAACTGGATGAAGGGTCCTCAATATTTTGGCCCTTACAAGACATGATATCATAAAATATTATATTTTTCCCTATCAAATTAAGGTCTACTGTACAGTAGAGATGTCAGTTAAAGGGTTAAGTTATGTTTTTGGTGGGATATTATGAAAGCAAAAAGCACTAAACAAGACCAAAAACCATTATTTATTAACCTGTTAGTATACCCCATTTCCCCATTATATGTACTTACAAGTAATTTGCCAATCGGCAACTATAGTTGCCACTTGGACTTTTGACTTTTGAAGTGTACAAAAAACTATATATCTGTTATAAGATTTGTTTTGTTTTTATGATTCTAGAGACCTTCATGATTATGTATATATATATATATATGTCAACAAATAATACTTATTAGTAACATGAAAATAGCCTTTGTTTGGGAGGGTTTGCCTTCACTATGCTTCCTGGAAGTAGGGGTAGGAAGTTGGCAGTCTCATGTGACAGGAAGGAAGTGAATACCTTTTTTTTTTCTCTTGAAATCCTTTATTTGGTTGTTTTCTTGCGTGTCATTGAGATTAAAAACATGGATACTATCTAGAAAAATACTTAGAAAAGGAAAATGACAACCATGCACTGCGGCAACTATAGTTAAATGGGTTAAGCCTTGTTTATACTTTCGGCTGGCTCCGCAGCGAGAGCGTCCGCTGACTGCGCGCGCGCGCCTCGATCCGCTTGGCACAACGGAAAGTGAAACGGGGTCTCGCACTCTCAACGCGCACGACCACCCACTCCACGATGACGTACTTTTTGCCAAGCGCACCCTCGCGTGCGGACGCGTCGAGTATAAACAAAGATTTGCAGGAGCCGTTCCTATGCAACGCTGATGATAAAATGTGAATTCTATTGAGAATGTACTAAAACACTACAGGGAAAGTCCAACATGAGCTAAAACAGCCACTAAAATAACTAATGAAAAGAGGGGTAGCATCATCCTGCAAGCTTTATAAACTCATGATGACCACATTTACTAGAGTTTATCACGTTCTATTGTATTTATTGTGGTACATTTTTACTTGATGTAGAATTTATAATATATAATCAGTTAAGGGAATATATTTATATATTTTTCACTAAAGAAGTAGATGGCAATAGCTGTGTTGCTATTTTATTAGAAAAAAAGAAAGAAAAAAGTGAACATTGGCCTGCATGGTAATGAGGAGCCATCAAAGGTCTTGCTTTGTAAATAAACCCTTATTGTAACAAACGCTATTGTTAAACAATTACAAGAGCTATATGTTAGTTTTAAGGCTGAGTACAAGTTAGAAAGAGCTTTAAAATATGGACCTTTTTGAATTATTGACTAAACAATCCCCCATAACCACGCCCCCAACAAAGCCCCGCCCCCTCTGGTGAGTACCGCCACTTCATTTTTTCCACTTCAAGCACTGCTAATATGTGAATAGGTATAGCTAAATGAATTTAGGTTTGAGTTGTTCATTGATATCCCTTTTTTTCCTTTCATTGGTGCAAACTGAATACCTAATAAGACTGCTTCTAAAACTTGTAAGATTCAAATCAACATCATATTAGCTCAAACAAGCTGAACACAAGTTTAAGAGGTCAAATGTTTTGCTAAATGCACAGATATGTGCTGTTAGCTATTGGCATGTTATCCCCAGCAAAGTCCAGCTGTGAGGTTATTTGGATGATTTTGTAGCAATCACGCTTTAAAGATAATCTTTCGATTACAAACATAAAGCTTTTCCTCATAGTTGCTCGTATTCAGAGCTATATTGAATCCCCCCTCAAAAGGGCAGTTTTATCATCATAGATAAGAAGCCTTATCCTCCTCATCTGTAATTGATCACATTATTGTTAATCACTGCTCCTCTTAACGTGGATTCTGGCATTTAAGCTGCGAACAACAACAACATTATTATTTCTTATTTATTTGTGCACATCATTCAATTAAAAGCTTGTTAATGTTCTCTGGCAAGTTGTGATTAAACTATTAATCAGTGTCTGATGTGGACATGATTGCGGGCTCCACCACCTTGACACTGTGCTCTTCAGGGACTCGTCTTTGCACAAATAATGAGTGTTGACCTGAAACGTTGACAGCTGTTTATGTTGTGTTTGTTTAGACTGATACAGTGGAAACAAGCATCACCATTACAATGCATTGTTAAATAATGATAAACTCTAATATACCCCAGAACTAATTGCCTTGATAACATAAGGTCATTGAATTAATGCTCTGTCAGGGAAAATATTTTACAGCATTAATTAACCCTTATTGTTAGTTAATAAAAATGTTCATGTTAGTTCAAGTGCATTAACTAATCTTAACAGATAACACGTTTCACCTTAAAATGTTTAGCAAATGCTGAGATTAACATTAACTAAGATCAATAAATGCTCTATTAGTCTTCATTAGTTCATGTTAACTTATGCACTTTAACTAATGCCAACAAATGAAACCATATTGTAAAGTGTTACCGATAATTTGAAAGGTTATTTAAAAGAAAACTTTTTAAAAGTAATAAGTATGATGTGTGCATTCGATTAGAGATTTATGGAAGCTTGTTTCCACCACTGAAACAGGTTATTGCAACTTTTTGACTTGCAATTCTGACACGCAATTGTGAGAAAATGTCAGAATGCAATCTCACAGTTGTAAGTAAAAAGTAAAGTACTATATTGCCAAAAGTATTGGGCCACCCCTCCAAATCACTGAGTTCATATATTCAATCCCTTCATGGCCACTGATGTATAAATCAAGCACTAGGCCTGCAGACGCTTCTACACACATTAGTGAAGGCAGGAGTCACAAAACTTTTGGCAATATAGTATATATATATATATATATATATATATATATATATATATATATATATATAAATATATACACACACACACACAACCACACACAAAATACAAATAAAGAGCTTAAGTAGACAAGTGCATAGATAATCCAAGTCAATAAACACACACGCGCACACACACACACACACACACACACACATCCCTTCAATCAATCAAAACGTTATGAATGTTCTTCAAAATGCACTTCCTGGCTATTCCCTCTGGCTGGGCTCTTGCTTCTGATAGTAGCACAGATTTTGTAATATCCCTCATCCTCTTGTTTACCCATAGCCGGCGAGGATTTATAAAATGACAGAGTTGTTTGCTTAGACATGTCTGCTTCTTATTGCACTGTTGTGTGTGACACATGCTGTACTGTTTTGGCTATTGTTATACATACATTTCTGTAACAAAACAAAAAAAGATTGCACAAGCATAAACATACATCCATGTGCTCAGATATGTCATTTGAACATGTTGTTTCTCAGTCAGGAGTCATAAATCGAGTGGAGTGAGCTCTGCGACAGACACAGATCTGATGCTCAGTTGATGTGTGTAATACTGAAACAATAGCACAACCTTCTGACACACTGATGCAAAATACCACAAATGATATTAGTATTTTTCCTCTCTCACAGACGCTCTATAGTTACACTCTTGAGATTATGCAAATCATGTTCAAGTTCTGCTTGGCATGCGTCTTTATGCCCATTCAGGAACACTTTGCCCACTAAAACAGTGAACACTACGCTCTACTCTTCTAATAATCGTTCAATTGAAGGCCTTAATATATTTTGCTCTGTTTCAAAACCGAGTAAGCAGCATTTTACAGAATCATAAGCGGCCAGTGGGAAGGTTCTTCGAAAAAGCCTTAATTATAGCTAAAATCCAGCATTGCATTCATGGAGGAGGCAATCTCAGAACGCACAGCTCAGTGTTGACGCTACAACCGTCTCATTGGACAAGCGTAAATATCTACGAAATATTACATGCATTGCTTTCAAAGTGAAACGTCCAGTTAGTGGTGCTATAATGTACATGTTTTTAAATGCATGTGATTGTGATGCACGGGATCCGTTCAGATGGAAACAACTTAAAACTATTTATAATGCATTGCCAGACAAGTCATTTGGTGGTCATTTTGTAAAGAAAAAAGACACGCCAGAGGCGGACAAAGTACACAACTCTATTACTTGAGTAAAAGTAAAAGTACTACTGGTCAAATATTACTCCGTTACAAGCGAAAGTTCTAAAAACAGATTTTTACTTAAGTAAAAATACAGAAGTATTTGTTTTTAAAAGTACTTAAGTATCAAAAGTAAATTTCATTTTTTATGTCCATGCATTATTTTATTATTGTTGTATAAATGCACTCTATGCTATCATGCTGGTTTAAGCCAGTCAGGGATGCTCCATCCGACATTCTAGCATACGACCACCTTAAACTCATTTCAATACTTGTATAAAAGTTACAAAGCTGCTGTCACTTTAAGGCCAAATGCACGGATCCAATACACTGATACACATCCGATGCTCTCCCAACTGTTTACTCTTCTCTTTCTCCCAGACGTTTACATTTTTGAACATTTTATGAGACCTGTATTAAGTGTATGCCAACTAAACTAATCTTTAATCTTTTCATAAAACTGAAACATACTTTTTAAGTATGGCCATGGGTGCACACACTGCACAGAGGATCCGCCTTCTTCCATTTCGCTATAAACTGATCAGTGTTCAAAAAATGTTGGGAAACTTCACATGACCCTACAAGAGTGAAGATAGGCTGTCTGCAAAAAAACAAAAACAAAAACCTTTTAAAGAAGAAAAAAATCCTGCACTGACTTTCAAAGCTGCTACAGAAACAACTTTCGACTTTGAGGACCTTGATAGAAATGTAGTGGAGTAAAAAGTACAATATTTGTCTTTCAAATGTAGTGAAACACATACGTGTTCAAACAAGCTTGCCTATAGACTAAACACGTAATGCTTACATGCATGCCGTCACCGTTCGCACAGATTCACGATTTTACATGAAGATGAGAACGGTATCGTTTCAAAACCATTTCAAAGTTTGCATTCTCAAGCCACCAAACACTGTTGCCATGCAGATGAACGGCCAGAAAGCATTGAGAGTTTTCTATTTTAGTTGAAAATGGTGTCGTGACCAGGGACGTCACTAGGATTGGAAGACAGGGGGGGGCTTAGCCCCCAGGGTATTTGTAACTTGCGTTTGCAAAATCTTTGCACTCACATCTAGAGCTACACGTATGTCAACAACCAGTCAAGAAACCAAGATGTTAACAAGTAAAACGTGACAGATATCCTCTTCTTCCAGCTCTACACTGTTAAAGAAAAGTTACTGTAATGTTAGCTTTTAGACACATCAAAGCTGATGGGGGAATTTACTTAGGCCAGACTTTGCTCCTGATGCGTTACTATAAGCAATGCCTTAAATGCTATCTGTCTGCTCATGTAATAGCATACTATAATTAATTCCTCTCTAATAAGATAAGTTGTCCACAGAATGCTATTTAATTACACAGAACCGCATGTATTCAACCCATTTTTGAGCCAAAATACAAATCCTACAGCTAAACCTAAATTGAGCTAAACCTATACAAATACCACAGCTGTACAATTTTCACACCCTATACTTAATTTACCCTATACAATAGCCTAATGACATAACATTATTTAATATTTGAATCACAGCTTATATTGTGTTTTGACATCGACAACCCAAGTGCATTTTACCTCAAACTTGCGACTAGTTAACTTTCTAAAGTAGCAATCGCTTCTCGGGTCGACATTAACACACTGACAAAATTATATTCTGAATTAAAAATATTTTATACCACTTTTTGATGTGTGATTGTGTAAAGCTGTTCACGAGATACCAACCTTTCGCGAACTTGCTTTCAACGTCGAACACTCGTTCTCAAGAAGACGGCAGTGTGCACGGAGGGGAGGGTCTGTGTTTGTGTGTGTGTGTGTGTGTGTGTGTGTGTGTGTGTGTGTGTGTGTGTGTGTGTGTGTGTGTGTGTGTGTGTGTGTGTGTGTGTGTGTTGGGCGCGCGTGAGTAAGAGACGCAGGGAAAGGAAATGCAGCTGAACGTTATTTGCTCTATGAAAGACATTGATAAAGACGAAAACTAAGGACATTTAATCTATACTTTTATTTTAGTTAGTTTTGCCAAACACATTACAGATTTGGTTAGTTATTATATATATTATTTTTATTTCAGTTAACGACAACCCACCTAGTTTTCGTTTTTTTTCGTTCATTTTCGTTAATGATTATAACCTTAGTAACTACGAGAGGAGATGAATCCTCCAGGCAGTAGCGCTCCGGTCTGCAATGCTCTGAAAGCTGTCACAGTTCCCACCAATGCAATGAGACGATCGGTGCATCATCTTGATCGCACAACGACTCTTTGTACTCCAACTTTTCGGCTATTTTGTTGTAGCTGGATATATATAATTTGTTGCATCTAAATATGAATGAGGATACGGTTATTGATAAATCGAATTGTTATTGTTGTTCTTATTATCATTTAGGGGGGCTTAGGAACATTTTGGGGTAGCTTCAGCCCCCCTAAAATAGGCCTAACAACGTCCCTGGTCGAGACGTGACTTGACTTGGCTTGGCTTGGCTTGGCTTGGCTTGGCTACAACGGCTCAAAGACTTGGACCCGGGCAGAGCATTCCTTACGGCATGACTTAACATTCGCATTGTGTTAACATCAAGCTCTATTGGAATCGATCGAGATATGTGCATGATTGACCTATCGGTAAGCCCCTCCCCTCGAACGCAGATGAGCCAATGGCAGCTGAGTATCAGTTGCACGGGAACCGGAACTCGGACATCTTTAGGTTTCAGTGAAACATTGGAAAATCCGAAGCTCTCATCGGTTTGATGGTGTTTATGCTACAAAAATAGTCAAACGATGTGCCTGGGGAACTGTAACACTGATTCCAGGTGTCCTGGTTGTCATACTTGTCATCAGTTGTCATGAGTTACAGTTGAAGTTAGTAAGTCCATGCTAACGCAAAAACCTAAATAGCTAACTGTTCTCACATCTCAAGTTACAGTGTAGGTCAAAAACACATTGGGGGGAGTGGGGTAAGATGAGCCAGTGGGTAAGTTGACCCACCCCCTTTATCTTGGCAACTGTATACTTTTATTGTCATGTGACCATATATTTTGTAACCCCCCATCATTTCTGCCAGACTGTGAAAAGGAGAAGCACATGGGAGGAGTGGAAGGCACACATTTACTTTAAAAACTGTTTTTGGCTTGTTAAAGTAAAGTTTGAGCATAACAGATGTAACGGCTGTTACAGCAAAGCACATTTGCCCAGGTCTAAAATATTTATGATCCATATTGGTGATTTAGTAATGTATACATGCTAAATATTAGCCTGAATTGGTAAGCTAGTTTTGTCCAAAATGGCAGCTATGGGGCAAAGTGAGCCAGATGCTATGGGGTAGATTGAGCCAGAGTTTTAACTCACCCCACCATAATGCACTGCAGTTCAGTTAAATCTCTAAAGTATAAACTGTTATAACTTCAATGTAATGTTACACAACTGGTTTAGTTCATCATTTTCTTTAAAGAAAAATAGTTTGAGTTTATTTGATAGGAACGATAAGTACAGCAAATCCTGCACTGATAAGAAGAGAAGATGATTAATCATATCAATCTTTCCAGCTGTAGTCCCTAATGGCCTAACATGTTCAATATTGCAGAAAAACTACCATGACAAGAACCTTTTGGCTAAAATGTGCATTAGTTTCAATGACATTCATTCATTCATTCATTCTAATTCATATTATATATTACATTTTTATTTAATTTTACTCCAAAAACTCTGATTAGGCTGTTTTTGGGAAGGTTGCAACTTTGATGTTCAACATATTGTTTCAAACAATTAAAGACATTGAAATGTCAACTTCATTTGTTTGGTTTTATGTTGTTAAAATTAGCTTTAATAAAAGAAATATGACTATTATGAAATTTGATTATTGAAGGTATTTTTGAAAACAGGTAAATTATCTGTACAATCTCACATGGGTTTGATTGAGATTCAATCAGATGGTCCGTTTACACCCAGATGGTGCAAATTACCCACTCACGCGGATCAACTTACCCCTAACCTGGGGTAAATTGAGCCACATGAACACTTTTTTTTACAAAAAGCCATATTTTTAGAATCCTTTGTTACAGATGCATTCTGATCATTTAAAATGATAGGACACATCCTGAAATTACTTCAGATACTTTCATTGTACTTATTTTCTCTTTTCTTGAGGACTATAAGTAAAAAAAGGGCTCATCTTACCCCACTATCCCCTTAATGAAAGCCTACATTTCAGAGCCTCTCCATATTAAACTGGTTAAATGTACATTAATTTAATCTTACCCTACGGTACATGAACAGTGACTGTAAACCCTCACATCCAAATTAATCTTGCCCACCATATTTATTTTTAAATCTTTTATATACCCCTCCATGGCATATTTAAGTCCCACTTGAATGCTCCCCGACGAGAGGTGGTCCAAAATTGATCAAAATCATCTCGGGACAAGGTTTTCACCTTGACAGCTGTCACTGTAAGACAGTTAGCGACTCTGTTTGTCTGTCCAAGTTAGTTACAGTAACTAAGGGGGGCGGGGCTTACCTCTACACATCCTCTACCAAATCTAAGGCATGCTCCCTTAGAAGGTTGCTACCTATTCAGGAAGTACACTCAAAAAATGTTTTGTTGAATTGACTTAAAATAGCTGCGTCAAGTGGTTCCACACAACTATATTGAGTCATTTTTACAAATAACAATTTAGTTATATGAACAAAAGAAAGTCAAGTAAAGCTGACACAAACCATTTGAATTTGTCACTGTTACATAATATTTATATGTGCAGTTTACTTAATAATGTCATGTTAAATTTATAAACGTTTAATATGTTAGGTGAACATATTTATTGATTTAATTTACCTTATTAAATTAATTACTTGCTCTACAAGTATAAGTGGAAAACTATTAAATATAATAAAAAACATATTTTTAAAAACAAAATTCAAAAATAACTTAATTGAGAACAAGACGTCCATTCAATACATGAGTGTATAAGTGGCCACAGTCTAAACACACACACCACTCTTCTGCATAATGGTAACCACAAAATGACAGAAACTCCTCTAAATGTCCAACATAACTGCACATAACACTCACATAAACTAACAACATATTTCCCTTTACTGAAAAAGATAAAATAACACTTTAATCCCTACATTTACTCTCCTAATGCAGTCCCTTGCAAAGCATGCTGGGAACTACAGATCCACTGCCCAGTTTGTTCGTTTCACTCAGCAATGTTAAGTTGACCGAACAAACACTTATTAAGTAAAGCTGACGATTCTCATTTTTAGTAGAAACAACTCAGTAAATCGTTAGTTTTTTAAGTAATGTGAACAAGGATGATTTGAGTGCAACTAACAACAGTGAAAGTTCTTTTTTTTGAGTGAAGGCAGGAACTGAGCTAAAGCACACACACACTGCCAAAGACCATATGTACTTCCCCCCCCCCCCTGTGCAAAGAGCATTTCTCAGCGTTTTGACCTTGGACGTGTCCTCAGGCCTTTCATATCCTTTCCATGTTGACCACATGTCATCTAGACGTGGCTAAAACAGCTCTGCGTGTGCACAGTCAAAACATAAAGCATTCTGAGCTCATACGAGTGCTGAGGACCCTGATGACTGGCTACAAGATTTAGGCTGGAGAAGAGGACGAACAACTGGACGATTCTGGGTCCCGTCGGCTTGCAGCGCGCAGATATCAAAGCGGCGGCGTGGCTCTGAATGCTAATGCTCCAGCCTGTCAGTCACTACAGCAATCTTCTGCTTTTGCCATCACTACCATTCCACACACACACACACACACACACATTGAGCCTGACAGGTTTGCTGCCAACCGGCTGTGGGGCCAAGCTTCACACAAAAAAAAAGATTTAAAAAATAAAATGTTCAAATCTGTCAGTCATCAGAAGGAAGGGAGGAGAAGAGGTAGGATGTTTTGCTCACGTCAAGCCCACAAAGCTTCCTCTAACAATGGGCATGATTAATATTTATACCTGTCCAGGTGCCTTCACATTCACAATGCTGCAAAGAAGCTGCACGATGGGTCTGAAGGGCCTCAGAAACGAGAAGCGCAGAAGAGGAGCGCTAAAGAAGTGCTGATGTGTGTTGGCACGCTGACTGGCATATGTTAATGCCCTGTTTACCTGTTACAACCCTGACGCTTAGTAAAGAAGAGCCATGTCAGACAACACTCTTTCAGCACTATGATTTTACACAAACTTACAAATAAACATGGGTGAGTTATAAAACTTGGAGGATGGGGGGGGGAGGGTCATTGGAGTCAAAAACACATTCAAATCAGATTAAAAAATACATTTAAAATCACTTGAGATGTGGCCTAAAATTCACACGTAGTCGCACAATTACTTCTAGTTCAAAGAATGTCTAAATCGATACAGAGCTGTTGAAAGTTTGTGAACCCCTTGCAGAATCTGTGAATCATTTGAACATGATGCGTGTTATTTTTTTATTTAGTGCTGTCCTGAAGAAGATATTTTACATAATAGATGTTTACATATGGTCCACAAGACAAAAAAATATATGAATTTATATATAGGGAACGATCAGACAGTGTACTATATAGGGGACAGGGAACGATCAGACAGTGCACTATATAAGGGATAGGGAACGATCAGACAGTGCACTATATAGGGGATGGGGAACGATCAGACAGTGCACTATATAGGGGATGGGGAACGATCAGACAGTGCACTATATAAGGGATAGGGAACGATCAGACAGTGCACTATATAAGGGATAGGGAACGATCAGACAGTGCACTATATAGGGGACAGGGAACGATCAGACAGTGTACTATATAGGGGATGTGGAACGATCAGACAGTGCACTATATAAGGGATAGGGAACGATCAGACAGTGCACTATATAGGGGATGGGGAACGATCAGACAGTGCACTATATAAGGGATAGGGAACGATCAGACAGTGCACTATATAGGGGATGGGGAACGATCAGACAGTGCACTATATAGGGGATGGGGAACGATCAGACAGTGCACTATATAAGGGATAGGGAACGATCAGACAGTGCACTATATAAGGGATAGGGAACGATCAGACAGTGCACTATATAGGGGACAGGGAACGATCAGACAGTGTACTATATAGGGGATGTGGAACGATCAGACAGTGCACTATATAAGGGATAGGGAACGATCAGACAGTGCACTATATAGGGGATGGGGAACGATCAGACAGTGCACTATATAAGGGATAGGGAACGATCAGACAGAGCACTATATAGGGGATGGGGAAGGATCAGACAGTGCATTATATAGGGGATGGGGAACGATCAGACAGAGCACTATATAGGGGATAGGGAACGATCAGACAGTGCACTATGTAGGGGATAGGGAACGATCAGACAGTGCACTATATAGGGGATGGGGAACGATCAGACAGTGCACTATATAGGGGATGTGGAACGATCAGACAGTGCACTATATAAGGGATAGGGAACGATCAGACAGTGCACTATATAGGGGATGGGGAACGATCAGACAGTGCACTATATAAGGGATAGGGAACGATCAGACAGTGCACTATATAGGGGATAGGGAATGATCAGACAGTGCACTATATAGGGGATGTGGAACGATCAGACAGTGCACTATATAAGGGATAGGGAACGATCAGACAGTGCACTATATAGGGGATGGGGAACGATCAGACAGTGCACTATATAAGGGATAGGGAACGATCAGACAGTGCACTATATAGGGGATGGGGAACGATCAGACAGTGCACTATATAGGGGATGGGGAACGATCAGACAGTGCACTATATAAGGGATAGGGAACGATCAGACAGTGCACTATATAAGGGATAGGGAACGATCAGACAGTGCACTATATAGGGGACAGGGAACGATCAGACAGTGTACTATATAGGGGATGTGGAACGATCAGACAGTGCACTATATAAGGGATAGGGAACGATCAGACAGTGCACTATATAGGGGATGGGGAACGATCAGACAGTGCACTATATAAGGGATAGGGAACGATCAGACAGAGCACTATATAGGGGATGGGGAAGGATCAGACAGTGCATTATATAGGGGATGGGGAACGATCAGACAGAGCACTATATAGGGGATAGGGAACGATCAGACAGTGCACTATGTAGGGGATAGGGAACGATCAGACAGTGCACTATATAGGGGATGGGGAACGATCAGACAGTGCACTATATAGGGGATGGGGAACGATCAGACAGTGCACTATATAGGGGATGGGGAATGATCAGACTGTGCACACTATACGGGATAGGGAATGATCAGACAGTGCACTATATAAGGGATAGGGAACGATCAGACAGAGCACTATATAGGGGATGGGGAAGGATCAGACAGTGCATTATATAGGGGATGGGGAACGATCAGACTGTGCACACTATACGGGATAGGGAATGATCAGACAGTGCACTATATAGGGGATGGGGAACGATCAGACAGTGCACTATATAGGGGATAGGGAATGATCAGACTGTGCACACTATACGGGATAGGGAATGATCAGACAGTGCACTATATAAGGGATAGGGTACGATCAGACAGAGCACTATATAGGGGATGGGGAAGGATCAGACAGTGCATTATATAGGGGATGGGGAACGATCAGACTGTGCACACTATACGGGATAGGGAATGATCAGACAGTGCACTATATAAGGGATAGGGAATGATCAGACTGTGCACACTATACGGGATAGGGAATGATCAGACAGTGCACTATATAAGGGATAGGGAACGATCAGACAGAGCACTATATAGGGGATGGGGAAGGATCAGACAGTGCATTATATAGGGGATGGGGAACGATCAGACAGTGCACTATATAGGGGATAGGGAACGATCAGACAGTGCACTATGTAGGGGATAGGGAACGATCAGACAGTGCACTATATAGGGGATGGGGAACGATCAGACAGTGCACTATTTAAGGGATAGGGAACGATCAGACAGTGCACTATATAGGGGATAGGGAATGATCAGACTGTGCACACTATAGGGGATAGGGAATGATCAGACAGTGCACTATATAAGGGATAGGGAACGATTAGACAGAGCACTATATAGGGGATGGGGAAGGATCAGACAGTGCATTATATAGGGGATAGGGAATGATCAGACAGTGCACTATATAGGGGATAGGGAATGATCAGACAGTGCATTATATAGGGGATAGGGAATGATCAGACAGTGCATTATATAGGGGATAGGGAACGATCAGACAGTGCACTATATAAGGGATAGGGAACGATCAGACAGAGCACTATATAGGGGATGGGGAAGGATCAGACAGTGCATTATATAGGGGATAGGGAATGATCAGACAGTGCATTATATAGGGGATAGGGAATGATCAGACAGTGCACTATATAAGGGATAGGGAACGATCAGACAGAGCAATATATAGGGGATAGGGAACGATCAGACAGTGCATTATATAGGGGATAGGGAATGATCAGACGGTGCATTATATAGGGGATAGGGAACGATCAGACAATTCACTATATAGGGGATAGCGAATGATCAGACAGTGCACTATATAAGGGATAGGGAAGGATCAGACAGTGCATTATATAGGGGATAGGGAACGATCAGACAGAGCACTATATAGGGGATAGGGAATGATCAGACAGTGCACTATATAAGGGATAGGGAACGATTAGACAGTGCACTATATAGGGGATAGGGAATGATCAGACAGTAGATTATATAGGGGATAGGGAATGATCAGACAGTGCACTATATAGGGGATAGGGAATGATCAGACAGTGCATTATATAAGGGATAGGGAATGATCAGACAGTGCACTATATAGGGGATAGGGAACGATTAGACAGTGCACTATATAGGGGATAGGGAATGATCAGACAGTGCACTATATAGGGGATAGGGAATGATCAGACAGTGCATTATATAAGGGATAGGGAATGATCAGACAGTGCACTATATAGGGGATAGGGAATGATCAGACAGTGCACTATATAGGGGATAGGGAACGATTAGACAGTGCACTATATAGGGGATAGGGAACGATTAGACAGTGCTCTATATAGGAGATAGGGAACGATCAGACAGTGCACTATATAAGGGATAGGGAACGATCAGACAGAGCACTATATAGGGGATAGGGAAGGATCAGACAGTGCATTATATAGGGGATAGGGAACGATCAGACAGAGCACTATATAGGGGATAGGGAACGATCAGACAGAGCACTATATAGGGGATAGGGAATGATCAGACAGTGCACTATATAAGGGATAGGGAACGATTAGACAGTGCACTATATAGGGGATAGGGAATGATCAGACAGTGCATTATATAGGGGATAGGGAATGATCAGACAGTGCACTATATAGGGGATAGGGAATGATCAGACAGTGCATTATATAAGGGATAGGGAATGATCAGACAGTGCACTATATAGGGGATAGGGAACGATTAGACAGTGCACTATATAGGGGATAGGGAATGATCAGACAGTGCACTAAATAGGGGATAGGGAATGATCAGACAGTGCACTATATTGGGGATAGGGAACGATCAGACAGTGCACTATATAGGGGATAGGGAATGATCAGACATTTCAATATATAGGGGATAGGGAATGATCAGACAGTGCACTTTATAGGGGATAGGGAATGATCAGACAGTCCACTATATTGGGGATAGGGAATGATCAGACAGTGCACACTATAGGGGATGGGGAATGATCAGACAGTGCACTATATTGGGGATAGGGAATGATCAGACAGTGCACTATATTAGGGATAGGGAATGATCAGACAGTGCACTATACAGGGGATAGGGAATGATCAGACAGGGCATTATATAGGGGATAGGAAATGATCAGACAGTTCACTATACTGGGGATAGGGAATGATCAGACAGTGCACTATATAGGGGATAGGGAACGATCAGACTGTGCACACTATAGGGGATAGGGAATGATCAGACAGTGCACTATATTGGGGATAGGGAATGATCAGACAGTGCACTTTATGGGGGATAGGGAAAGATCAGACAGTGCACTTTTTAGGGGATAGGGAATGATCAGACATTTCAATATATAGGGGATAGGGAATGATCAGACAGTGCACTATATTGGGGATAGGGAATGATCAGACAGTGCACTTTATAGGGGATAGGGAATGATCAGACAGTGCACTTTATAGGGGATAGGGAATTATCAGACAGTGCACTATATAGGGGATAGGGAATGATCAGACAGTGCACTATATTGGGGATAGGGAATGATCAGACAGTTCACTGTATTAGGGATAGGGAATGATCAGACAGTGCACTATACAGGGGATAGGGAATGATCAGACAGTGCACTATACAGGGGATAGGGAATGATCAGACAGTGCATTATATTGGGGATAGGGAATGATCAGAAAGTCCACTATATAGGGGATAGGGAACGATCAGACAGTGCTCTATATAGGGGATAGGGAACGATCAGACAGTTCACTATATTGGGGATAGGGAATGATCAGAAAGTTCACTATATAGGGGATAGGGAACGATCAGAAAGTTCACTATATAGGGGATACGGAACGATCAGACAGTGCTCTATATAGGGGATAGGGAACGATCAGACAGTGCACACTATAGGGGATAGGGAATGATCAGACAGTGCACTATATAGGGGATAGGGAATGAACAGACAGTGCACTTTATGGGGGATAGGGAATGATCAGACAGTGCACTATATAGGGGATAGGGAATGATCAGACAGTGCACTATATTGGGGATAGGGAATGATCAGAAAGTTCACTATATAGGGGATAGGGAACGATCAGACAGTGCACTACAGAGGGGATAGGGAACGATCAGACAGTGCACACTATAGGGGATAGGGAATGATCAGACAGTGCACTATAAAGGGGATAGGGAACGATCACACAGTGCACTATATAGGGGATAGGGAACGATCAGACAGTGCACTACAGAGGGGATAGGGAACGATCAGACAGTGCACACTATAGGGGATAGGGAATGATCAGACAGTGCACTATAAAGGGGATAGGGAACGATCACACAGTGCACTATTTAGGGGATAGGGAACGATCAGACAGTTCACTGTATAGGGGATAGGGAACAATCAGAGAGTGCATTATATAGGGGATAGGGAACGATCAGACAGTGCACTATATAGGGGGTAGGGAATGATCAGACATTTCAATATATAGGGGATAGGGAATGATCAGACAGTGCACTTTATAGGGGATAGGGAATGATCAGACAGTTCACTATATAGGGGATAGGGAATGATCAGACAGTGCACTATATTGGGGATAGGGAATGATCAGACAGTTCACTATATTAGGGATAGGGAATGATCAGACAGTGCACTATACAGGGGATAAGGAATGATCAGACAGTGCACTATATAGGGTATAGGGAATGACCAGACAGTTCACTATACTGGGGATAGGGAATGATCAGACAGTGCACTATATAGGGGATAGGGAACGATCAGACTGTGCACACTACAGGGGATAGGGAATGATCAGACAGTGCACTATATAGTGGATAGGGAATGATCAGACAGTGCACACTATAGGGGATAGGGAACGATCAGACAGTGCACTGTATAGGGGACAGGGAATGATCAGACAGTGCACACTATAGGGGATAGGGAACGATCAGACAGTGCACTATACTGGGGATAGAGAACGATCAGACACTGCACTATATAGGGGATAGGGAACGATCAGACAGTGCCCTATATAGGGGATAGGAAATTATTCAGACAGTGCACTATATAGGAGATAGGGAACGATCAGACTGTGCACACTATAGGGGATAGGGAATGATCAGACAGTGCACTATATAGGGGATAGGGAATGATCAGACAGTGCACTATATAGGAGATAGGGAACGATCAGACTGTGCACACTATAGGGGATAGGAAATGATTCAGACAGTGCACTATATAGGAGATAGGGAACGATCAGACTGTGCACACTATAGGGGATAGGGAATGATCAGACAGTGCACTATATAGGGGATAGGGAATGATCAGACAGTGCACACTATAGGGGATAGGGAACGATCAGACAGTGCACTATATAGGGGATAGAGAACGATCAGATAGTGCACTATATAGGGGATAGGGAACGATCAGACTGTGCACACTATAGGGGATAGGGAATGATCAGACAGTGCACTATATAGGGGATAGGGAACGATCAGACTGTGCACACTATAGGGGATAGAGAACGATCAGACAGTGAACTATATAGGGGATAGGGAACGATCAGAGAGTGCACTATATAGGGGATAGGGAATGATCAGACAGTGCACTATATTGGGGATAGGGAATGATCAGAAAGTTCACTATATAGGGGATAGGGAACGATCAGACAGTGCACTACAGAGGGGATAGGGAACGATCAGACAGTGCACACTATAGGGGATAGGGAATGATCAGACAGTGCACTATAAAGGGGATAGGGAACGATCACACAGTGCACTATATAGGGGATAGGGAACGATCAGACAGTTCACTGTATAGGGGATAGGGAACAATCAGAGAGTGCATTATATAGGGGATAGGGAACGATCAGACAGTGCACTATATAGGGGGTAGGGAATGATCAGACATTTCAATATATAGGGGATAGGGAATGATCAGACAGTGCACTTTATAGGGGATAGGGAATGATCAGACAGTTCACTATATAGGGGATAGGGAATGATCAGACAGTGCACTATATTGGGGATAGGGAATGATCAGACAGTTCACTATATTAGGGATAGGGAATGATCAGACAGTGCACTATACAGGGGATAAGGAATGATCAGACAGTGCACTATATAGGGTATAGGGAATGACCAGACAGTTCACTATACTGGGGATAGGGAATGATCAGACAGTGCACTATATAGGGGATAGGGAACGATCAGACTGTGCACACTACAGGGGATAGGGAATGATCAGACAGTGCACTATATAGTGGATAGGGAATGATCAGACAGTGCACACTATAGGGGATAGGGAACGATCAGACAGTGCACTGTATAGGGGATAGGGAATGATCAGACAGTGCACACTATAGGGGATAGGGAACGATCAGACAGTGCACTATACTGGGGATAGAGAACGATCAGACACTGCACTATATAGGGGATAGGGAACGATCAGACAGTGCACTATATAGGGGATAGGAAATTATTCAGACAGTGCACTATATAGGAGATAGGGAACGATCAGACTGTGCACACTATAGGGGATAGGGAATGATCAGACAGTGCACTATATAGGGGATAGGGAATGATCAGACAGTGCACTATATAGGAGATAGGGAACGATCAGACTGTGCACACTATAGGGGATAGGAAATGATTCAGACAGTGCACTATATAGGAGATAGGGAACGATCAGACTGTGCACACTATAGGGGATAGGGAATGATCAGACAGTGCACTATATAGGGGATAGGGAATGATCAGACAGTGCACACTATAGGGGATAGGGAACGATCAGACAGTGCACTATATAGGGGATAGAGAACGATCAGATAGTGCACTATATAGGGGATAGGGAACGATCAGACTGTGCACACTATAGGGGATAGGGAATGATCAGACAGTGCACTATATAGGGGATAGGGAACGATCAGACTGTGCACACTATAGGGGATAGAGAACGATCAGACAGTGAACTATATAGGGGATAGGGAACGATCAGAGAGTGCACTATATAGGGGATAGGGAATGATCAGACCGTGCACTTTATAGGGGATAGAGAACGATCAGAGAGTGCACTATATTGGGGATAGGGAACGATCAGAGAGTGCACTATATAGGGGATAGGGAACGATCAGACAGTGCACTATATAGGGGATAGAGAACGATCAGACAGTGCACTATATAGGGGATAGAGAACGATCAGACAGTGCACTATAAAGGGGATAGGGAACGATCAGACAGTGCACTATATAGGGGATAGGGAACGATCAGACATTGCACACTATAGGGGATAGGGAATGATCAGACAGTGCACTATTTAGGGGATAGGGAATGATCAGACAGTGCACATTATAGGGGATAGGGAATGATCAGACAGTGCACTATATAGGGGATAGAGAACGATCAGACAGTGCACTATATAGGGGATAGGGAATGATCAGACAGTGCACACTATAGGGGATAGGGAACGATCAGACAGTGCATTATACAGGGGATAGAGAACGATCAGACAGTGCACTATATATGGGATAGGGAATGATCAGACAGTGCACTATATAGGGGATAGGGAACGATCAAACAGTGCACTATATAGGGGATAGGGAATGATCAGACTGTGCACACTATAGGGGATAGGGAACGATCAGACAGTGCACTATATAGGGGATAGAGAACGATCAAACAGTGCACTATATAGGGGATAGGGAATGATCAGACTGTGCACTATATAGGGGATAGGGAACGATCAGACAGTGCACTATATAGGGGATAGAGAACGATCAAACAGTGCACTATATAGTGGATAGAGAACGATCAGACAGAGCACTATATAGGGGACAGGGAATGATCAGACAGTGCACTATATAGGGGATAGGGAATGATCAGACAGTGCACTATATAGGGGATAGGGAACGATCAGACAGTGCACACTATAGGGGATAGGGAACAATCAGACTGTGCACACTATAGGGGATAGGGAACAATCAGACAGTGCACTATATAGGGGATAGGGAACGATCAAACAGTGCACACTATAGGGGATAGGGAACGATCAGACAGTGCACTATATAGGGGATAGGGAATGATCAGACAGTGCACTATATAGGGGATAGGGAACGATCAGACAGTGCACACTATAGGGGATAGGGAACGATCAGACTGTGCACACTATAGGGGATAGGGAACGATCAGACAGTGCACTATATAGGGGATAGGGAACGATCAGACAGTGCACTATATAGGGGATAGGGAACGATCAGACAGTGCACACTATAGGGGATAGGGAACGATCAGACTGTGCACACTATAGGGGATAGGGAACGATCAGACAGTGCACACTATAGGGGATAGGGAATGATTCAGAGAGAGCGGATCATGTGATCGAATCGCCGCAGACCAGAAAACACATCAGACCTGTTTGAGTTCTGCACAGTTTGCTGTATTCTAAAGCGATATGGAGGAGATTAGGAGGAAACTGCAGCTTTACTGAGCTGTGATACTGTAAACGAACAAAACTGACAATCCTTGCATAACAAAAGCATGACAAAAGATTATTAAAACATAATGATTAAAAAACGTATTATTTGACATTACAAAGTTAACTCATAGTGTGTTAAGGAACAGCCATGAAAGTGTCCTCTCTTTAAGTGACCTTCTATTTCATTAAAAGCACACTTTGTTTTCACAAGGGACACTTTATTAATCCATAAATCTTTATATTTGTAAAGTTCCTGCTTGTGTAGAAAGAAAATGCTGATTTCAGATCATTTTAAATGATACGCCAAGGAGTTCAGTTATTGCCTAAATAACAAAATACATTTTATACAAGAGACGAGGCCAGAATCATTAGACTGCCTTTACTCAATGGCCCTCCAAAGGTCCTTATTACCTCACTAAATATCTCTAAAATGCTCTGTTTATCTGTGAAATTGTGTGTTTGGGGGGGGGGGGGGGGTGTCACCTTTTCATACACAGAATGTCTCAGCGTGAATGTGTAAGTCTTTTCCAACCCACGTTCCAAAAACAGAAATGAACGTGTCAGTTATCACTCCCACGTTCCCCCTGTGTGTGTGTGTTAAGAATAGCCTCGGTTCGCTCTGGCCAGATGGAGGGTGTCGTCCACACCTTATGTGACACACTGTCAACACCAAATTAGCCTCAGAAAGAGGTGGGAGTATCAGGCACACATCCAAAAGAGGAGAGAAACAATTAGATCTCAGCCTGAGGGGCATTACATAATGACTTTATTATGTGTGTATAAAGGATTTGAAATGTTAAGCAACGACGCTCATGCGTAAACGTAAGACTTGAGACATGGGAGGTTAGAAGGCCGGCGTAATCATCAAATGTCAAGTTACTATTCATATGCTGTGTCTAGTGAGGGGTTTCCCTGCTTATTAATAAATTATTTTCTTTTTAAAGGGTCCATAACACACACAGTTTCTGCCAGTCTGGTGTTAATCTTGAGTATCTCTAGAGTAGTGTTGATCCTTCATATCTCACAAGAGCCTTTAGTTTATCATATTTATAAAAGACAGATACACGATTCTTTCTGAAAACATTCCCAAGCTCTGAAATCGATTTCGATTCTCGATTCAACTCAATGAATACACTCTAAAAAAAAAAAGGTTCATATGGCACCAAAAATAGTTCTTGGCTCGTAATCATAGGGGAACCTTTTTTAGTGCTATATAGCACCATTTTTGGTGCTTCAGTGGTTCTTCAGCGGTTCTTCAGAGGTTCTTCACCGGTTCTTTGACTAAGGTGCTATATAGCACCTCTGAAGAACCACTGAAGCACCAAAATTGGTGCTATATAGCACTAAAACAGGTTCCCTTATGATTACGAGACTTTTTTTTTAGAGTGTATAGATTTAATACAAATACTATATTTATAAAAAAAGAACAGGTGAGCAAGTTTACAAATGGGTAAAAAGAAATTAAGAGCCACAAACCTGTACATTAAAGGGATAGTTTCAAACCTGTAAGAGTTTCTTTGTTCTACTGAAAACAAAAGAAGATATTTAGAAGAATGTTTGTAACCAAGTAGAGAGAGCAACCATTTACTACCATAGTATTTTTTGTCCCTACTCTGGTAGTCAGTGGTTGCTCTCTCTGCTAGTTTACAAAGATTCTTCAAAATCTATTATTTTGTTTTCAGCAGAACAAAGAAACTCTAACAGGTTTGAAACAACTTGAGGGTGAGTAAATGATGACAGAATTTTCATTTTTGGGTGAACTATCCCTTTAAACTCCCTTTATTTTATGTACACTTGGGTACATTAAAACAGAACCCATCTCTATATTTCAAATGCATACACTCTAAAAAAATGCTGGGTTAAAATAACCCAAGTTGAGTTGAAAATCGACTAACCCAGCAATTGAGTTGTTTTAACCCAGCGGTTGGGTTACATGTTTGCTTAAAACATTTGAAACAATTCCTGGGTTAGTCCATTTTCAACCCAATTTGGGTTATTTTAACCCAGCATTTTTTAGAGTGTAAGCATAAAGCTTTTGATATGAATAGAAACAAACTATATTATGATTAAGAATAAGAAATTTTATGTTAAGACACTAGATCAGAATGCACATTACATTTAAAACAACCCAATTGCTGGGTTAAAACAACCCAATCGCTGGGTTAAAACAACCCAATTGCTGGGTTAAACAACCCAATCGCTGGGTTAAAACAACCCAATTGCTGGGTTAAACAACTCAATTGCTGGGTTAGTCCATTTTCAACCCAACTTGGGTTATTTTTAACCCAGTATTTTTTAGAGTGTAAGCATAGAGCCTTCGATATTAATATAAACTAACTATATTATGATTAAGAATAAGATATATTATGTTAAGACAGTAGATCAGAATGCACATTACACTCTTAAAAATGCTGGGTTAATATAACCCAAGTTGGGTTGAAAATGGACTAACCCAGCAATTGGGTTGTTTGCTTAAAACAACCCAATTGCTGGGTTAAAACAACCCAATCGCTGGGTTAAAACAACCCAATTGCTGGGTTAGTCCATTTTCAACCCAATTAGGGTTATTTTGACCCAGCATTTTTTAGAGTGTACAATTATGCTAAATACAATACAATTTTGATGCAACTTTATTCAAAAAAATTTATCTGAGAAGTATTTTATAAAATTTAGTTTTGATGGATATTTTGATATATTTAGGCTATTCTAATGCAAAAAAAGGATATTGGATGATTTTCAGTAAAGGACAAGCTTTTCTTGCGATTTAGCCGACCGTCATTCACACTCTGTCCGTTTTTAAGGAGGCTTTTTCCTCCAGGGGCGTCTGTGCTTTGATTCGTGCCCCGGATGATGCATTATATTTCGTAACTATCTCTGTTATTCGCGTGCTTTATATGCGATACCGGGCAGGATCGACTGGAAACCCCCGGGACGGAGAACCGCGACGCGCTGGCATGTAGTGCTTAAGTGAACGCTCAAGTTTAATACAATGATCATAATGCAAGGCAAGCGTTCGCATGTATGGGATATATTTTTAGCGGTTGTGTGCTCGGCTGCTCTGGTGTTGCAGCGTCTGGGTGATGTCTCATCAAATAGTTCTGCAGATTTGTAGCATTTCACCTCAGCATTACAAACGTCAACGCACCGGAAGCCGCCATTTAAGCACTGAATGAATGACAGGCGCGCCTCTCGGTCCTTTGTAACATCGCGCAAGGCTAGTGGAGAAGACGAGTAATTAGATTTACGTTATGTTTTATGTTCAATGTTTGCAAAATTAATTATGGAAAAAAATAGATTCTTGGCCTTTGAGTATCGATTTTGAATCGAACACATTTTAAAAAACGATTAATCGCAAAATCTTTTTTTTTTTGCCCAGCGCTAGCGTGCAGTGGGCGGAGCAAAAGAGACACACACACACACACTATACATTAGTGTTGTTCACATTATACTTGCACTTGCGCGCCGATTGCCAACAAAACACATTTGATCAGTTTCACTCACCGCCTGCGGTTTCCACTCATGACCGGGAATAAACACACACACTTGCAGAACTCCGGAAACACAAACTGCATCCACTGTTCCCTTAACGCTGGGTTATTTGTGAAGCTGAACAAGGTGATCTTTCCCTCACACACACACACACACACACACACACACACACACACACACACACACACACACACACACACACACACACACACACTTCTTTAGTGACATTGCTCATCTCGTGTCTAAAAACACAACGCCAGCGCCGCCGACGGCTCCCACAACACTGCAAAAAATGCTTTTCTTACTTAGTATTTTTGTCTTGTTTTCTGGCAAAATATCTAAAAAATCTTACATTAAGAAGCATTTACTAGATAAGCAAAAAAAAAATCTTGTTTTGGGGGAAAATAACTCAAAATTAAGGTTAAAAAAATGCTTAAAATAAGCAAAATAATCTGCCAAAGGGGTAAACAAAATAATCTTAATTCAAACAGAAAACAAGATTATTTTGCTTACCCTGTTGGCAGATTATTTAGCTTATTTTAAGCAAAAACTCCCTTAATTTTGAGTTATTTTCCCCCAAAACAAAACAAAAACTTTTGCTTGTCTAGTAAATGCTTCTTAATGTAAGATTTTTTAGATATTTGGACTGAAAACAAGACAAAAATACTAAGTAAGAAAAGCATTTTTTGCAGTGAACCCGGACGAAGCTCAGTGATGGATGCGCTCTTTCTCTCGCTCTGGTTGGTGTGTGTGTGTGTGTGTGTGCGATCATACAAGGAATCCCGCCCTTTATGACATCATACAGGGCCATACTCGGAAAAAAAAGAAATCCTGAGTGTATTTGGCACAGAAATACTCGTTTAGTGAAATGTTGTCCATGTTTATCATGAGCATCAACTCTTGAACAGTGTAAATAAGGCTGGAATAGCATTAGATCCCGCCTTTAATTGAATGCTTAATTAGTTGTTTCAGAACATTACATCCTTTAAACCATGTTATTACTGAGCTATGATGTCGCTTTACAACAGTTTATAGACCAGAGACATAAAAAAAAAAAAACTGTCTCTCTACACTCCGGCTAATTAGCTGTCATTAGCCTTAGCCAAGCCGAGCTATTATACGATGACAACTGCCATCCAGGATCATTAGAAGAGGCAAAATAAACTAGCGGTACAAACAATTAAATTCGGCATTCCACTTGGCTTCTGTCAAAAACAACTCTATCAAGTTGGAACCGGAGATTTTCGCTCTTATTCTGTTTCCCTTTCGCGGCAGCTTGAAGGGAATCTATTTGGCAGCTCGGCTCGCTCCTAAAGCCTCACATCCCTGGGCGGCACAGGCCATAAAATCATAATGAGATTAGGTGAGATGAAAAGTGAGCTGTGGTGGTGAAGGCCATGGAGGCAGGCGGGAATTCAATCAGAGGAATCGGGACACACCTGGCCGTCTGGACTCATATTTTCTGCGTTTCCCGCTTGCGCAAGAGTGAGCGCTCCATTTCCCCTGCGGTCCTCCGGCCAATCAGAACGCCTGCTGGACCCCAGACCGGACTGTGTGTCTGGAGGATCCCGTTGAACATATTGACCGAATCAGCGGCAATGAAAATGTGTTATATTCCACGGTTGCAGGCTTTCTGGAAATTATATTACACCTTGGAGCGATGAGGAGGATTGTCCTTTCGCTTGGCGATCACCTATGTTCTACCTGGCTAATTAGCGCTCTGGCATGACATCTGTGTCCCGATGATTTAAACTATTAGAGGATTTGCTGGACTGTGTCGCCTTCTTGAAGACAAATGAGGAGCTGGTGCTGCCACCATTAGCTGAAGCCGTAAAGGACGACACAATTATGATTGCCGAGTTCAGCTTTGGTGCTTTAAGAGAGAGAGCAAGTCTGTCTGGAGACAGCTGCAGGTGTGTGTGTGTGTGTGTGTGCGTCTGTGTTTGCATCTGTGCTAATTCTCACGGGGATAAAGCAAGCGCCATCAGCAAAGCTAAGTCTCTGACTTTACCAGTTAATATCTGTGTCTGTTCGTGAAAAAACTGCTAAGATTGTATCTTTGGTTTTCTTATTGGGGCAGAACCAGCAAAGGTGCAGCTACAATATTAACCCTCAAAAGATGAATATCTCTACCTTTTGGCCATATGGTCACAATACACCTCAATGGTTTTGCCCAAGGTACTTTAAGCTGAGTTAAGCTCATTGAAAAAAAAAATTGTGCTGTATTACAAATATCACACTTTTTTTTCTGTAATTAATTTCACAGTTACTCTCCAAGTTATTGTAGAAACAACGTAAGGACATACATTTTAAATATTAGTTGTAATGGCATGTTATTTTGAATGAAGGACAGTATCACTGATACTGACGTCTCTATGAAACATTAAAGGATTAGTTCACCCAAAAATGAACATTATCCCATGGTTTACTCTCCCTCAAGTCAGGTGTATGACTTTCTTCATTCAGACGAATGCTATCATCATAAAAGACATATCATCATAAAAGAGCATCTATCCATCATAAAAGAGCTATCATCATAAAAGAGCATCTATCCATCATAAAAGAGCTATCATCATAAAAATCCATCTATCCATCATAAAAGTGTATCGTCAATCATAAAAGTGCATAATACATCATAAAAGTGCATATATCATCATAAAAGTGCATAATCCATCATAAAAGTGCATCTATCATCATAAAAGTGATCTATCCATCGTAAAAGAGCATCTATCCATCATAAAAGAGCATCTGTCATCATAAAAGTGCATCTATCCATCATAAAAGTGCATCTATCAATCATAAAAGTGCATATATCCATCATAAAAGAGCATCTGTCATCATAAAAGTGCATCTATCCATCATAAAAGTGCATCTATCAATCATAAAAGTGCATATATCCATCATAAAAGAGCATGTATCCATCATAAAAGTGCATCTATCCATCATAAAAGAGCATCTATCATCATAAAAGTGCATATATCCATCGTAAAAGAGCATATATCCATCATAAAAGAGCATATATCCATCATGAAAGAGCATCTATCATCATAAAAGTGCATCGATCCATCATAAAAGAGCATCTATCATCATAAAAGTGCATCGATCCATCATAAAAGTGCATCTATCATCATAAAAGTGCATATATCCATCGTAAAAGAGCATCTATCCATCATAAAAGTGCATATATCCATCATAAAAGCATATATCCATCATGAAAGAGCATCTATCCATCATAAAAGTGCATCTATCCATCATAAAAGTGCATCTATCCATCATAAAAGTGCATCTATCCATCATAAAAGTGAATCTATCCATCATAAAAGAGCATCTATCCATCATAAAAGTGCATATATCCATCATAAAAGTGCATATATCCATCATAAAAGAGCATATATCGATCATAAAAGAGCATCTATCCATCATAAAAGAGCATCTATCATCATAAAAGTGCATATATCCATCATAAAAGTGCATATATCCATCATAAAAGAGCATATATCGATCATAAAAGAGCATCTATCCATCATAAAAGAGCATCTATCCAGCTTGAGATGCTCCTGTACCTTGCGTCAGGGTTTACTCTTTTAGTGCAAGTCGACTCGCGTACCGCTGACCGCTGTTATCACAGTGAAAACCCTTCATAATAATTCCATATTGCAAGTTATTTATTGTTTGTTGCATATTTGTTTACTTTAGTATATGGACCTCATAAAGTTACTATTTTTTTACTAACAATTTTTTTTAAATGTTACTGACAAAAAAACGACTTTTTAAAAAAAATATTATATATTTTGTTGTTGTGGCTCTATTGGAAAAATGCATTAACCAAAAAAAAAAAGTCTCTTTGGTCAGAAAAGGTTCCTGAGCCCAGGTGTAGCTGGTACATTATTTCCAAACGCATTAACATTTTAGCACCACACGCCGCACATTTAATTTCCAAACTGCTGTGATTTGTACAACAACCACCATAATAACATGCTGCCAGATTCATGTTCATCTGTTTCAGATAAAGCTGAGCATGCTTTTAACGCAACTCACTGGGCATTTTCCTTTGAAACATGCAAGAAGCAATGCAGAAATGTCCACACAAGCACGTCCAGTGAGCCAGGGTTGATTCTATCCCAGCAAAAGGAGAGAGGGATTAAAGACTGCAACAGACAGAAGGGAAAGAGACAGCGCCAAAGGTGCAGGTGCCATGCAATAAAGATATCATCGCTTTGCTGTGTGGAAGTGTGCAAAGAAGACAGGGACACTAACCCTAAGGCAGCACTAATGCAAGTAATTGTGTGAAAGACTAATACACCCTGAGCACCAGCACTCAACCCAACTGCACTGGCTAAGGAAGTGCTCATATACATCATTCTCCTGCTCCGTGTGACTCCACAAACCCTAAATCAAGGTTTAGTAGACCATGTGGGAACTCCAGCAACTGCACTCTGTCACACATTACCCTTTCCCCATTCCCAGATGGTGTGAGGAAAACGCTAATAAGCCCATTTGGTGCCCTTTTGATCAGAGTTGCCAAAAGGCACCTGCTCTCTCTCTCTCTCTCTCTCTCTCTCTCTCTCTCTCTCTCTCTTTCCCTTGCACTTCGCAACCCATTATTTATAGCCGCACCAAGGTTCTCCAAGAAAGCTACGGAATTACACCTTCCCATAGGGCAATGGTGTTGATGCTGCATCAGCGTCAATGAGTCGATTTGAAAAATGCTGTGAAAAGTTAAAACGCTGTGGTACAATGACAGAATGTTAACAACATTGTGGTTAGTTTTGTCCTGTGCCTTAGGACACCCCTGGAGGAAGAAGTGTAGTATGCTTGCTATCAGATATTGTCGTTTGGATATCTCAAAACAGAACATGATGTCCCCCCAGTCCCAAATCGATATATGCTTGAAATCGACATTTCACCCTAAAGCAAATGAGCCGACATGCTATTTTCAGTGTTTTCAGAGAAATAGCTTTAGAAAAAGGAGACCGCGTTGGCTCCTTATAAAATGAAGTGTTGGAGAGACACCTGTCAGGAAAGGTGAACACAAATCAAAGACTCAACCTTCACTGTCAATGCGAGCAAACCGTCAATGTGTCATTGCCAGCCCATCTCCGTAAATGAACCTTGCAGTGCCATTTTTCAGACAGGAAGTGTGGCTCATCAAACAGAGGAGAGCCACTCGGGTCTGTGCCACCGGGATGTTTTTTTCTTCCACACAGCGAGAAGAAAAACAGCAAGAATCACATACAAACTGGAGCGCAGTGGCACTAAAGCATAAAAAAGAGACACTGGCTCTGCAAATATACGTTCCCTCCTGAGGTCGGAGCTGCAATTACACCTCCTGGCCACTGGGGGCTCACAATCAACTTTTGAAACATAAAAAAAAGAATTGTTAGGTTCATGTCCATGGCCAGCTATGAGGTCAGGTGTATAATAAATGTTGTGAAATAAATGTCTAATATAGTATTAACTGTCACCGCTCGTCAATGTCAAAATATTTGAGATGACCAATCAAATCAAAGTAGGCGGGCTTTATGTTCACAGAAGCTGCTGAGCGACCCTTCAGTAAACGACGGTCATAAAGTGTGAGATGTAAGTAGCTAAACTAAACATTTCATATTTTACAGCTGTTTGTATGAGCGTATATTTCATCTAACAGGGGGTGTGGTGGGGGGGTAAACATAACATTTCTCAAGGGCAATTTTTGAAGTGTATATAGATAATAAAAATTATCTCATTTCTGTTTTTCTTTTCTCTGTCATTTTATCTGGCCAACAACACAAAGTAGTTGTTCAAATATGAGTTATCATAGGTTTGCCACGCGGTAATATAAATATTAAAGGGATAGTTCACCCAAAAATGAAAATTAGCCCACTCACCCTCAAGTCATCCAAGGTGTATATGACATTCTTCTTTCAGACAAATAAAATCTGAGTTATATTAAAAATGTTCTGGCTAATCCAAGCTTTATAATGGCATTAATAGTTGTTCTGTTTATGAAGTCCATAAAAAATGCATCTCTCCGTCAAATAACTGCTCCACGCGGCTCTGGGGTGTTAATAAAGGCCTTCTGAATCGAATCGATGCGTTTGTGTAAGAAAAATATCCATATTTAAAGATGTATTTCATTTTTTTCTGTGGCTCTGCATCAGCCGTCCCCGCGCCATCACTTCCGGCGAATAAGGTCAAAATACCGGCGCGATCATAGATATATATATATATATAGATTCCTCATTAGTGCCTGCGGATCGGTCGAATGAGGCATCTACATTTATATATCTTTGATCGCGCCAGTATTTTGACCTTATTCGCCGGAAGTTATGGCGCTGGGAAAACTAGATGACATTTGTCTGATAAGAGGTAAAAAAATTACATAAAAACTGTTGGGTTTCGTGTCTTAAAGGGTTAGTTCACCCAAAAATGAAAATTCTGTCATTAATTCCTCACCCTCACGTCGTTTGAGACCCGTAAGACCTCCGTTCATATTCGGAACACAAATGAAGATATTTTTGTTGAAAGCTGATGCTGAGAAAGGCTTCAGATAGGCCTCCATTGGCATTCAGTACACTTATACTCCCAAGACGGATAAAAGGCACTCAAAACATCGTTACAAAGTCCATCTCACCACAGTGACTCTACAATAATCTTACGATGCGACGACAATAGTTTTTGTGCGCAAAAAAAATCAAAATAACACCTTTTTCCAACTTGTTCTTGTCTTCCGTGTGTGCCTCCACGACGCATGCGCGAGAATATGACGTAGATCCGGCGTTCGGACACATGACCCAGAAGTGATTTGTTTACAATCAGAGGAAGACGCGCGTATCTCAGCTGTTGGATTCTACATTTATCGTGCTTTAGGTCTCAGTGTAGTGCTCAAAATGGGGTTAGAGTGGCATTTCATGGATTCCCGAACCCCGGCGCTACGTCATATTCTCGCGCATGCGTCGTGGAGGCACACGCGGAAGGCAATAACAAGCTGGATAAAGGTGTTATTTTGATTTTTTTTTGCGCACAAAAACTATTGTCGTTGCATCGTAAGATTATTGTAGAGCCACTGTGGTGAGATGGACTTTGTAACGACATTTTAAGTGCCTTTTATCGGTCTTGGGAGTATAAGTGTACTGAATGCCAATGGAGGCCTATCTGAAGCCTTTCTCAGCATCAGCTTTCAACAAAAATATCTTCATTTGTGTTCCGAATATGAACGGAGGTCTTACGGGTGTCCAACGACATGAGGGTGAGTAATTAATGACAGAATTTTCATTTTTGGGTGAACTAACCCTTTAAGACATCAACATGTCGCCACGAGCCGCATGGTTAATAAGGATTCGTATGTCTGTGTGTTTTTACTCTCATTGCTCTCATACTCTAAAATATCATTATACGACTATCACACTGCAACGACTGGAGTTAAACATCTTCATTTGTGTTCTACTGTAGAAACAAAGACACCTACATCTCGGATGCCCTGGGGGTAAGCAGATAAACATTTAAACATTTCGTTTTTGGGTGAACTATCCCTTTAAACCATCTTGCTTCTTCCACATAACATTGAGCAAAACCCAACACAGCGGTAGATCTGCAATATTAGCCTTATATCAGTTCACACATAAGCTTATCGCCGTGTTTGTTGTAGTGGGTGACTTACAACAAGCTACCAAAACAGCAATCGCTAAAATATCGGACTTGTAGAAAAATACATCTATTATCATCATTTTTTTGTGATTGCTAATTATTAATAACTCGGCATTGTCTGTTTTAAAGAAAAAAATAATCACTTCGTCCGATGTTTAAAGTGAATAAAATAGCCTTTACAGATACTGAAGAACTCTCAACACAGTGTGTGTGTGTGTATGTGTGTGTGTGTGTGTGTGTGTGTGCGTGTGTGTGCGTGTGTGTGTGTGAGTAGGTGAGGTGCGTGGTTGGCCAAACAACAGTGAGGCAAGATAGGGGGGACTCATCTAAACTTAAAACACATTTTTTGCCCCATTTGTGTTTGTATTGTTTTACTACTTACACAATTATTTTAAGCAACCCTCAGATAGAAAAATGGACTAGTAAATGATTTAGTTAGGTCAAAGAAATCTATTCATTACTTCCCTTCCTTTGAAATTAAACTAACTGATTTCTTGTTGCATCGCTGCATCAATAGGAAGAGCCCAACCAAAGAGAACACTGATCCCCATAATGGTGAGTTCAAACCATTTTTTGGTTTATAGGAAAAGTTATGAAGTCAGCTTCTGTTCATGTTCCTTCAATAGTACAGATTCCTATATTTTTACTATTAAGTTAAGAAGTGTTAGTTCGAAAAACTGTTGGGTTTTACAGTGTATGGTATGTGTGTAACAATAAGGTTCCACTCTGAATGATTTATTAATCTTAAACTGTAAAACCTGATGGCCCAATTAAGTTAATTTTATATTGTTTTATCTCTTAAACTCCAATTTGTGTAAAAGGTTTATACATTTTCAAAATGCCAAAATCGCCAAATCTATGTCCAATTAGAAAGTGGAAAAGAAGCTAAAAATGGGGAAATTATTTATTAGTCAATCTATTCCAACAACTTTGACCCATTGAAGTCAATTTGTGGACATTTTGTTTCAAACAAAAAATCCAGTTGACGGGGAAATCAGCCAATCACAGAGATGCGGAGGCACTTTTCAACATGGAACTTAAAAGTGTTACTTTTCATGTCATGCCTCGCTTATGTTGTTGTATTCCTTATTTGTAAGTTGCTTTAGATAAAAGCATTTAAACGAGTGAATGCAAATGTAGCATATCCAGTAGCTGCAGTGTTTATTGTAAAAGAGCATGTAGTTTTAAAACTTATCTGTGAAACTGTGTTTCATTACATAGCTCGTAGAGAAGTAGAGAAGATAAAAGAACAAGCCTCGCTTCATTTCCTGAAAGAGTGATATTTAATAAAACATCCCAGAGTCACAATTCAAATCCAATGGAAGTCTATTTTGTCTTGTTCACACAGGATTTGCAGGCACGCATACCTGGCAGCTCTGACCCATATATCTGAAAAACGACAAGCCATTCAATTATTCTCCCTGATGAGTTTCCATGCCTGGGGAATTAATGTCTCTCAGCTTCTCTTCACACTCAATTCTTGCACATAAATAGAGGTCTGAATGAACCTGCCATTAGATGACGAAGCTATAATGGGTGCAGGAATCCCAGAAAAAAAGACCTAAACATTGCATAATGTTTTTTTATGAGAGTTCCCTGTTCAAATGCATGTCAAAGTTATCACTGCATAATAGCAAGTGTGGGTGCATGATGAGGAGTGCGCTGAAGCTGTGCCGGTCCCATCATGGATGGCTGTTATGAGGGGCAAACAAGGGCACAGATTTCTTTCGGGCCCAGATAATAATTGAGTTTGGGGAAGCATTCAAAACTTCAAAACCATGCCTGTGCCTTGCTGAGATAAAACAAGTAGCCACAAGATAAAGCATTTCAAATCTTTCTCATTTGTCAAGCTCTCTTATAGGACGGCCCAGAGGGAATCTGAGGACTTTTGTTAACATTAGCTTCAACATTAGGTTCAATTCGTTCACATTTAAAATGTAACTTTGATGGTCCACTTTAGTTATTCTACTCACTATAAGTAACTTTGCAACTACATGTCAACTAGCAGAATACGTTGACGTACTTGCAAAGTTACTAGTATGTCTGTTGAGAAGCATAAAAGGCCTTATCATACCCCCGATGCAATGCAACGCAAATGTGTTCTGCTAGTTTCAGTTCTGATGTTCACGTCCAGCTCCACGTTGTTTCAATATCAAATGCCTCTGTTCACCCATGGGCGTCTGGTCTGAACACCAGGTGTGATCAGGAGCATTGCTGGAGCGTTGCTATTGTGAGGAACTGAAAACCACTGACCATTGACCAACACACACCTGCTTTAAAGTCAATAGTGCAGTATTTGTGTGTTATTTAACCCTCTCGAGTCGGCAGTCGCGCCGGCGCGTTCGGCTGTCTTTTTTTCTTATCAGTGCCAAAGAGACTCAAATAAATCTGTCGCTTTTTATCATTCAGGCAAGTGTTATACATCATTATAATCTGCTATTTTTTGTGTACAGTCACAATAAAAACAAAATATTTAGCTTTTTGCAAAATAAAGAAAACAAACATGATGAGTGATCTGCAGCCTCTCTGTCAAAGACTTTCATTCAGATAGTCTTCAGAAAATGACCTCTAGCTTAGTGAATACTTGCCTCACAAACATAAGACATATGTCTAAAGAAACGCTGCAATGTCAGGTTATAAACCAAATCGAAAACAAATATGCTGTGTTTATGTAATCTGGTTGAAAAGTGATAGATGTCAGTCTTTCGCAAGCCACTTCATTATCCGGTAATGCGACCGCACCCACGGAGCACGAGCTCTTTCAGATTCAAATACTGACGATCCCACACATCAACTCATACAAACACATCTAGAGAAGTGCTGTAACGTTACTTCAGCTACATCGCTTTGACACGCGTTGAGCAATAATTCACCTCATGAAAAGCTGTTAATTTTTTAAAGGGTGTGTTAGTAATATGAGCCTATAGGAGGATCACAACACACACACACACTGATTATTACACACACAGAGACGCACAGCAGCACACACACACACACACACACACACACACACTCTGATTATTACACACTCACACACAGTGTTGGGCACGTTACTTTAAAAAAGTAATTAGTTATAGTTACTAGTTACTTCTTACAAATAGTAACTGAGTTAGTAACTGAGTTACATCATTATAAAAGTAACTAATTATCAGGGAAAGTAACTATTGTGTTACTTTTTTTTTTTTTTTTTTTTTTTTTTATGTTCAAATATGTTAAATAACTTGGATTCCCACAATATTAGATATATTAAATGAATGAATTGGACACTAAATTATAAAACATTGTACATTAATGTATACTATTGTAATGTTGCTGTGGGACAATGTGAGAGACACCAATCAAATTCAATACATTATTGTAAATATTATCAGTAGACCTACTATAGTGTAAATATTGTGTAAATATGATCAGTGCTATACTACTCCTTTGGTAGTGGAGCTCACGTTATCTCCTGGGTTTTTAGCCACTAATGTTGTGACGGCCTGTGATGATGTGGCTTCATTAGATTAGAATTACTGGCCACCGGCGTGGAGAGACTCTTTCCTCCTGGGCATAAGCTGCACGTTACATAAACATTCTGACCTTTCACCTCAACGAGGGAAAAGTAGCGCTTATACTTCCAGTAAGCGAAAGCTACCTTTGAAGTTGTTGGACTTGCCATCGCTCACTGTGCATATGCGTGTGCGTCATAGGTGTGTGTGTGTGTGTGTGTGTGTGTGTGTGTGTGTGTGTGTGTGTGTGTGTGTGTGAACCATAGACCGTAAAAAAATAGGTGTGAACTCAACCTATCAACCTTAACCTTGTCTCCCACCCACCAATCATCATCAGTTATGTCTATGGTACCACCCCACCCACCCCCCAACACGCATGGCTACACACACACACACACACTTGTTGCAGGTCCGACTGACAAAGATCCTGTTCGGATGAAAACCGCTTCAGTGAGCTCAATTATAGTAACGCTGCATTTTTTTCCTCAGTAGCGCTAACGGCGTTGTTATGGGAGAAACAGTCATTCGTTTGATTACTCGTTACAGAAAAAAATAATTCGGTTAGTAACGGCGTTTATCTATAATGCCGTTATTCCCATCACTGCTCACACACATACACACACACACATGTTTGTTTTTGTGAAATGTGAGGACATTCCATAGGCGTAATGGTTTTTATAATGTACAAACCGTATTTTCTATCCCCTTACACTGACCCTAAATCTACCCATCACACACACACACACACACACACACACACACACACACACACACACACACACACACACACACACACACACACACACACACACACACACACAGACACACACACACACTGCCCCTAAACCTACCCCTCACAGGAGACTGCGCAGTTCACTTTCTGTGATAAAAACCTCATTCTGTGATTTATAAGCATTTTGAAAAGTGAGGACATGGGGAATGTCCTCATATTTCACCCTCTTTTTGTAATACCCATGTCATACCCATGTCATTATACACATTTGTGTCCTGATATTTCACAAAAACATACCCACACACACATACACACACACACACACTCCTCTCTGGAGAAGCGTTCAGTCTCTCCTCATGTAAATAGTGAATCCTCTCATGGTGCATCACAACTGGCTTTTAGAGGGAAAGGGAGATGAGACTCTGATTGGTTTATTGCTCGTTAAGCCCAAAATACACCCATGACTCATTAAGAGACGAGGGACGACCCTTTTGGATCATGTGCCGGGCGCACCGACAATTTTTCCATCGTTAAACTAGCAAAAGTGGATTTGGACACGCCCTCAGTGCACCTGCTCCATGAGCTCAGATCGAGACAATAGCGCCCATAAAGTGTAAGCAGATATTAAGCAGACAGTCTACTAATACTCTAATGTGTATGTAAATATAACAACGGGGAAGTGCGCAACTTTGTGAATGGAAGATGTTAAAATTCTGCAGAAACTGTGGATCTTTCTGCGGGCACAGATTCAGTGTGGAGCTGCTTATAGGTCAATCATTAATAATTTACCGTAGAAGAACTCATTTTTATGCACAAAATGTTATTTGCATAATCGCGTTATGCATTTATTTATATACTTTCTCATAGCGAAGATTGAAAACATGTATATGTCACTCTATGCACAGGCAAACAGACACTGATGTTATTTATGGTTTCCCTTGATGCACCTGACTGAAGTTACACACATTGTGGGCCTTGTGGACTGGATTTACTCTATATTTGACCCACTTATGGATGACATAGACGGTTTGACCAGCTCCCAGCAAGATCCTTGGCTAATTCGTCACAGAGCAAAAGTGCAGGGAGCTGACAGCAAAGGACTGACTGTCACATTTAAACTGCTGGGACAAATGTTTCTCGTATGTTCTGCTATTTTGAAGCTGCTAGCACTGAAGTTCTCAAATAATATAAAAAGTGAAGAAAAGGGAAAAACCCTGCCTTTCTTCCAGATCATAGTGATCCATATTCATAGCTAATACATATAGGGACAACTGGGAATATTAAAATTCTGCTGTGCCCGGTGATAAATCCTCGTCTGACAAGAGAGATTACCATATACTGTCCTGGGAAACAGGATATTCTATTCATTGGATTTGATAATCTCCATCATCTGGACGTGAAGGCTGATTGTCATGCCAACTGATCTCAGCAGTGGATAATCTAATCATAGATTATAATCTAATCATACACTATATATAAGCGATATTCAGACCTAAAGAATTGGCTCCTGTTCAAGTCCATTAATTTGTAATTCTATTTATAATTTTACACAAACACATACACAAAAAATTGCATGTTTATAACTCAAGAAGTATTAAAGATATCTTAATATCCTTTTCTTAGCCAAGTTTGCTTTTGGTATCTTCATTTTAAGGACTTGTATGGTTCAACCCCAGAGATAAGGTGATCTCAATGAGTAACAAATAATGTAGAAACTAGAAATGTGTCTCGTTTCCCTTTATCAAAACAAATGCATTGAACATTCCTATCTGAGTACCATAAATGCTCTTTTCCCCAAGTTTGTGTGCCTATAACTCTAGAAGTATTACTGATATCTTAATGTGCTTTTAGATTCTGGTTCTTCATAAACTTATCTTTAGGAATCTCCGGTAACACTTTATTTTGATAGTCCACTTTAGACATTCTACTAACTATAAGTAACTTTGCAACTACATGTCAACTAACTGTTATTAGAGTATTTGTAAACTGTCTGATTAATATTTACTAAAACTTTATTTTGTTGGTCCCCCAACAGACATTCTACTGACTATAAGTAACTTGGCAACTACAATTCAACTTATTCTACTAACCCGAACCCTAACACCTAACCATAACCTACCAGTCTACTGACAGTCAACTAATCCTCTAATGACAGTTAGTTGACATGTAGTTGCAAAGTTACTTATAGGTAGTAGAATGTTTAAAGTGGACTATCAAAATAAAGTGTAACCGAATCTCCATTTTAAAGGCCCTACATGGTTCATTCCCAAAGATATGGGGATCCTAATATGACTCTGTGTTCAAATTGTTGAGTTTTACCCATTTTCAGTGGCTGAAAACCAAATGTGGGTCACTTTGCATTCAGCTAATATTTAGTAAGAATCTCTGAAGAAGTAGAAATATGTCTTGCTTCCTTCCGTCAAACAGTTGCATATAAAATCTCTCTCTAAATGACAAAAAAATATTATTTTTCCCAAAGGTTACGTGCCTGTAACCCAAGAAGTATGAACAATTATCTCTCAGATTCTGTTTTTTAACTTTTTTATTTTTATTTTGGTATCTTCATTTTAAGGACTTATATGGTTCAACCCCAGAGATATGGTGATCTCAATGAATAACAAATAATGTAGAAACTAGAAATGTGTCTCGTTTCCCTTTATCAAAACAAATGCATTGAACATTCCTATCTGAGTACCATAAATGCTCTTTTCCCCAAGTTTGTGTGCCTATAACTCTAGAAGTATTAAATATTTTATAATATGCTTTTAGATTCTGGTTCTTAATAAACTTCACTTTAGGAATCTCCATTTTAAAGGCCCTACATGGTTCAATTCCAAAGATATGGGGATCCTAATGTGACTTTGTGTTCGTGTTGAGTTTTACACATTTAAAGTGGTTGGAAACCAAATGTGGGTCACTTTACATACAACTAATACTTAGTAAGAATCTCTGAAGAAGTAGAAATATGTCTTGTTTCCTTCCATCAAACAGTTGCACATAAAATACCTCTCTAAATGACAAAAAATATTATTTTTCCCAAAGGTTACGTGCCTGTAACCCAAGAAGTATGAATGATTATCTCTCAGATTCTGTCGTTTAACTATTTTTTCTTTTGGTATCTTAATTTTTAAGGACTTATATGGTTCAACCCCAGAGATAAGGTGCTCTCAATGAGTAATAAATAATGTAGAAACTAGAAATGTGTCTCGTTTCCCTTTATCAAAACAAATGCATTGAACATTCCTATCTGAGTACCATAAATGCTCTTTTCCCCAAGTTTGTGTGCCTATAACTCTAGAAGTATAAAATGTATTATAATATGCTTTTAGATTCTGGTTCTTAATAAACTTCTCTTTAGGAATCTCCATTTTAAAGGTCCTACATGGTTCAATCCCAAAGATATGGGGATCCTAATGTGACTCTGTGTTCAAATTGTTGAGTTTTACCCATTTTCAATGTTTGGAAACCAAATGTGGGTCACTTTTCATACAGCTAATACTTAGTAAGAATCTCTGAAGAAGTAGAAATATGTCTTGTTTCTCTTTATCAAAACAAATGCATAGAAAATTCCTATCTGAGTTCCATAAATACTCTTTTCCCCAAGTTTGTGTGCCTATAACTATAGAAGTATTGAATATTTTATAATATGCTTTTAGATTCTGGTTCTTAATAAACTTCTCTTTAGGAATCTCCATTTTAAAGGCCCTACATGGTTCAATCCCAAAGATATGGAGATCCCAAAATGACTCTGTGTTCAAATTGTTGAGTTTTACCCATTTTCAGGGGTTGAAAACCAAATGTGGGTCACTTTGCATACAGCTAATTCTTCTTGTATTTAAATACGAATATATGACAAACAAATACTGTTGAATGTAGAAATTATTTCCACCTATCAAAACAATTGCACAGAAAATGCCTCTCTAAATGGTAAAAAATATTATTTTCCCCAAAGGTTACGTGCCTGTAACCCAAGACGTATGAACTATTATCTCTCAGATTCTGTTTTTAACCTTTTTTTTCTTTTGGTATCTTCATTTTTAAGGCACTATATGGTTCAGTCCTACAGATATGGGGATTTCAATGTGGCTTTGTGTCCAAATTGTTGAATTTTACCCATGTTCAATGGTAAAAAAACAAATGTGAGTCACTTATTGTGTTTAAAAGAGGAATCTTCCTTTTCTAGTTAAAATCTACACTTACTGAAGTATGAATTTCTTACATTATAAATGCACTTCCTTAATTTCAAACTCAATTGAAATGTGTTCAGGAATTGAATTGCGCACAACCCTGAAGCTCAAGCGTCAGACACGGCCCTCTCTTTTTAACCCTATAAAGGCTCTGTAGGAACTCCACTCTGGGCTTCTGAAAACTAATACGATCTAGGAAATTCAGCACAGCAATTCCATCACACAGACAGCTTGAAATGCCCTCGAAATTAATCTAACATGAAGTGGGGGTCAGTAATATAAAATGTGCCGGATGTTATCATGTTTTTTTGATCCTAATCTGGTCTCTGCTTACACACCGGGAGCGGCACATGGTCCAAACAGGCAGAGATGGATTAGTGCGGCTTATCAAACACACACAAAGATTTGCCAGCAATTTTGCCATCAGTACTGTACTGTCTCTGAGACTTCACTCTGTCAGCGTGAAAAGTGTTCTGGACGCACATCAGATGCTATTTAGTTTTCCCACCCATAATATTAATGGTTTGGCAATTGCAGTCTGATAATGGCGTCAATATTTGTGGAAAAGAAGAGCTCAATTGTATTGAATGTGTGTAAATGACTTGCTTCAGGGGCGGAGCCTAGGCACACCCTGTCAAATTCAATGGGAATATATATACAGTATATATGATAAAATTATCTTAATGTTAAACAATTTGTCAGTAGTTATTTAAAATGTGATTAATTGTGTGATGCATTAGAACGTGACTCAAGCCACAGTGAAGAAAAAACATATATTGCGAAGCAAAGAGGACACAGACAAGACAGAGCAAGTTACTTTTGATATAAATCAATGTCTCAGCTTTAGTTATGTCAAATTTATTATGACATACAAGCAATAAATGTGGTTTGTGGCTGTTTAATGTGCGGTGACGGGTCGCTGTAGCGCCGCAGTTCAAGCGGCACATGAACTGATTCCTCTTTACTACTAGTTATAGCACCAAATAAACATTAGAGGAATGTTCATGTCTCATAGTCGCTCAATCAGTGTTTCAACCATCAATAAAACAGCTTGTAAACAACATGTTGGATGAAACATATCACATTTAGGCAGGTAAGTTGCCTATGGAATCATACGAGACATCAGCCATACACGGTAAGATATGGGTAAGTTTTATATTCTGGCCCACCATGGCATGATTATGCAATATTTGCACTTAATATTTGTGAGAAAGGGGTTTACTGAACTGTACCTCGGCCACATGTACTGTGAAACATTGCATTCAGTTCACACTTAAGTATATTCGTTTAACCCTCTGATGCTCTTCTGTCATTTCTGCCTGGAAAATATTCTGTTTTGAAATTTAAAAAAATCACAGCTTCATCGGAATGATATGAAACTTGGTGACTTTTCTAGCATTAGGTATGTAAACACACAACAAAATTGGGGTCATGATTCGAGTATGCTAATTGGTCGTAAAAAAAAAAAGTAGTGTTCATTGATTTCGGTCATAGGAACCGGCCTGACCGACCATAGGAAATTAATGGGAAATCGGCAAATACACAAAAATTCTCCTAATATTTGTGTGTACAATCTACAAATCGGCCACGATGCTGAAACAAAGTACACAGCAGTGAAGGGGTGACACTCTAGAACATCAAGAGTGTGATATTGACACATCCACTCACACACACACGCACACAGGCACACTTATAAACACACACACACACACACAAAAACTGAACCTATGAACCACATTTTGAATTTTTAAAAATCACAGCTTTATCAGAATGATATGAAAATTGGTAACTTTTCTAGCATTAGGTATGTAAACAGTAAAAAAATACTCCCACTTGTGCTCTTCGGTCAAAAATGACCACCATAGGAAATGAATGGGAAATCTGCAAAAACACAAATTCACAGAAAAAAAATCTATAAAAAAATAAAAAATAAAACAAAATATTTTGAAGGCCTAGTCTTTATTTTAATCTGAAATACTGCAATAATAAAAAAATAAAAATAATTAAAACATATAAAATTAAATATGTTGTATAATTTTCAATGGCAAAATAGACCATAATTATTGCATAAATAAAAAAAATACACCATTAAATCATCTCAAAATACAAAATTAAAAAGAAAAAATATTATTGAAGAAAAATAAATTGCATTGGTTTTACTGGGGTGGAGAAAGTTTAATTTGTAGGTGTCCGGTCACTTATGACCGGGAAGACAACCAATGCAACCCCTAAACGAAGAGCACCAGAGGGTTAAAATATATTTTGGCATAATAAATAAAATGTCAAGTTTGCCACACTGCGAAATTCTTTAACACATATGTGTAAACGCCACACAAACAACTTAATCAAATGAATAAACAAACTGAAATATTCTGCATTTCCTCCGATCACAACGGACATGTTGTCACACATCTACGTTCCCAAAAGCTCTTGTTTGCCTTCACTGAGAGATCTGGGGTATGCTTCACTGCTGTATGTGCTGTTATGAATGCGATTTCTGAAGAGTGTCTTCCACTTGCACAGCTCTCTTGAAAGTCCACATCCTGGACTCACTGCAGAGGACAGGAAGAGAAGAGCAGAGGCAGAATGGAGGCAGGCAGGAGGTATGCAGACAAACAGACAGAAATAAACCCAGCCCAACTGTACAATGCACACGCGCATCCTGTTTCCTGAGGTCAGAAGGCCAAGTTAATTAAGCAGATAAACATTTTAAGAAGGCGCCTGCCAACCCAATTCCTAATACTAAGTTATCGGTTACAAAGATTGCATAAACAGAAAATTAATTAAAGAGGTTGCATTATGCTTTTTCCCACATGTTCATCTTTCTTTAGTGTGTAATGTTGCTGTTTGACCATGAAAACGTTGGGAACGAAAACGTCACAATATTCCTCATTATAGTAATTAAAACGCAGAATAAAGGGGCGTGGCCTGGTTGAGTTAGTCAGAAGTGTGTTGAAACCATAGACTGTAAAAAAATATGGATGTAGTGTCCGTGACGTTACCCATAGGATCTGAAGAGACGTTTTTAAGCGCGAAGTTGGGTCGAGCTGGCCGTCGCCATCTTGTACGATGACTAACAGACAGCAGATAAACGGCTATCCACCTGTCACTCAAAGTGGCCACGCCCTTAATTATGCAGAATTTAAACGCTTGGTTGAAACTGCCGGATATGGTAAGGGGCAGGGCATTTCCCAAACACCAATCACAACACACTGCTCCAGCAGACCAATCAGAGCACAGTGTGCTTTTCAGAAGGAGGGGCTTCATAGAGACAGAGCATTACTGACAGACTGGGAAGAGAGGAGCCGCAACAATGGAGAATATGAGGGAATAATCAACACTCAAGCAGGAAAACCTGCTCTAGTAGAGCCAGAAACACAATCAAGAATTTTGTAAAAGAGCATATAATCGGTCTTGAACCCACAGTGACACTGGTGATTATCTGGAAAGGTCTTTTTAAAGCAATATCCCTAAATTTCAACTCAGGAAGTCCCTAAGTGACATATAAGGAACACCCAGGTTCAGTCATGTGACAATTTGTGCATTTTTTGTTGCCATGGCAACATTTCCAAAATGGTGGCCTGTCTGGTTAGCACATGTTGCAGTGTCAGCAATTTTTTAATACGCTTGTTTTTGTTACTAAAGGTATGTTTCAACCCATGCAACAATTCTAACATTTTAATAACTTATCATAGATTACACTTAACCTGATTTTAATACATTTCTTAAACAAATTGATATAAAACAAGTTACGAAAATATTGTGGTGACATATATGTCACATCGGGCTGTTAACCTTACAACAGTTGGTGGAATATTGATGTTATGTATTTGTCATATTAAGAAAAATATTAATGAGCTGCTCAATTAATTTAGCAGATTCAAAAAAATGTTTAGTGTTAAATATTTTCTCTATGTTTTATATAAAATCTGGGACTCTGGGACAGAAAAATGTTAACATAACAGCACTGTTTAATATAATTGAAATATTGATTGGTATTGATCTACGCATGATCTGCACCAAATGTCAGGAGATCATGCATACTTGGGAAAATGACAAAATGACATACCATGGTGGCTGACAAAATGTTACGCAACTGTTTTCAGACTCTACTAGCATCTCTACATTTCACTGACAACAATGATTCTTAAAATCAGCGAGCAGGGGATAAGTGTTGGAAGATCCGTCTATGGCTTGATATGTTTTGTTAATATTTTTTTAATAATAATGCATCATTTTGATAAATGTTGTGGAAAAGAAAAGAAACTGAAAAAATAAATAAATGTTTTTTTTTTAAACTGAGAAATAAATGCCCAATGTAACATATATGTAACATTATAGATCTCTCACAAGGAGGGGTTGCATGCGTCGTGGAGGCACACGGAAGACAAGAAGAGGTTGAATAAATTCGTTATTTAGATTTTTTTTTGCGCACAAAAACTATTGTCGTCGCTTCGTAAAATTATTGTAGAGTCACTGTGGTGAGATGGACTTTGTAACGACGTTTTAAGTGCCTTTTATGGGTCTTGTGAGTGTAAATGTACTGAATGCCAATGGAGGCCTATCTGAAGCCTTTCTCAGCATCAGCTTTACACTAAAATATCTTCATTTGTGTCTGAAGATGAACAGAGGTCTTACGGGTGTCCAACCACATGAGGGTGAGGAATTAATGACAGAATTTTCATTTTTGGGTGAACTAACCCTTTAAGCCTGTTTTATTTGCCCCATCATTTTCCTAAAAGGATAAATTGGTCCGGGTTCTATGGGTTAATTCATCTAGATGTGTCATTGTCATTGACTGTCATGTTATGTCACAACCCGTTCTCACTCCCAAGGTGTCAAAATCTTAAGTATGGTCAAGTGCTTTCCCTATCACAATGAAGTAAAGGCAGCCCTAGGCGTCACTATATCGACGCGCAGGTGCTCCATTGATTTCAGTGAGAAACCTTTGCTGTCATACACAGACGAGTTGTGCATGGGAACGTTATCGCCATGATGATCATAAATTGGGTTATGATTTTGCCATTATGACATGTCGGAGTGTGATTCTCAATTTAATCAGCCAGCATCATTTTATTTACTTTTATTTTATTTAAGCAATTAGACACGTTTTAACATATAACCCCATCCCTAAACCTCCCCATGTGTGTGTTATATGATATGAAACACAGGATATAACAGCAGATGCGACTACAGGCACAATTTATTCAAAAAGGACAAATAATCCAAGTGTGATTGACTCTTGGTCAGGATCTTCGGTGTCACTTCTCAGAGCATTTTTCCCAGGTGCTCCATTTATTTCAGTTGTTTGCCCAAAGAGTCAGATCAAGACGCAATTAATTCTTTGCATTTGTTAAAGCAGACATGATTTTATGAATATTTATGGACTACTTTTATATTTTGGAGAAACTAACCCATGTCTATACAACTTCTCGACAATATGAGATATAAAGTCATGGGTATTTATTGCAATAACTGACCAACAACAGTATAAAAGTATGAACTCATGTTGCATTCCAAGTCTTCTGAAGGCATGCGATATCTTCATGTGAAGAACAGAGTTGATCTTAATGTTTTAATCGTTGAAATGATGAACCACACACTCACTCATTTTCATTTTCTTCACACAAATCAATCATTTGGCCTCGGGACATTTGTAATATTTGTACTTTTTGAATAAATCATGCCTGCAGTCGCATCTGCTGTGATATCCTGTGTTTCATATCATATAACACACACATGGCTAAGTTTAGGGATAGAGTTGGGTGTCTAAAACGTGTCTAAATAAAAATAAATACATGATCCTGGCTGATTAAATTGATAATCACACTCCAATATGTCATAATGGCAAAATCATAACCCGATATATGATCATCATGACGATAACATTCCCATGCCCAACTCGTCTGTGTATGATGGCAAAGGTTTCTCACTGAAATAAATGGAGAAATCCTGACCAAGTGTCAATATGTGAGAATGTGTTGGTGATGTCAATATTTGTGACTTTTTTTTCCCATTTTGTTTCTTTGTTCTTGTCATTATGTATTCTTTTAACATAAACTGTCACACATTTATCAACATTAAAAACTTAATTTAGTTGTTTGAAATCCAACACAGACAAATCATGTAAAAAATATGAAGGAGGAAGCTGATAAGGGAAGGAACGGGACAGAAATATTTTGGACCACACACCAGGCAATTATGACTACAAAAGGATGATTTGTGAATAAATTATATTCCCATTCGTTCTTCTCTTCAAACATAAAGGATATATTTGGATAGAACAGCCTTTAACAAAAAACATCAAGACATACAAAAAGTGAAGAAAATGATCTGAAGAAATGTCTGCCGAACTGTAAATCTGAACGCGATCCGGCCGAGCCGCTGTCAGAAACGCAGTGAACAGGATCTCTTTGATGCATTCACATGGCAGCAGATCTCGTTCAGATTGATTCCCAAAGATCAGGCCGTCGAGGGACAGAAATCAGACAGTCTTCAGTCGCTGTTTGAGGAACAGATGGGGCAGCTGCTGCAATCATTCTCAGAGCACGTCAAAACCTCTGAACTTCGACTTTGATTGATTGGACTGATAGAAGCCCATTGAGAGGACAGACTGGAAATAGAACATGTAAATTTTCTTCAAAGGATAAAGCAATGGGCGCTTTTCACCGAGATCACTCGAGTATTTCCGCTTTAATTTAGCTAATAGCAAACAAGTCAACAACACAGCTGCTATCTACGGCTTCACCCTTAGCATTACTTATGACATTTGAATTGCGGGAAAAATTAATTAATTCAACCAAAAGCATTTATAATGGAGGATGAATCTCTTCAATTTATTTTCAACCCATTCAGAGTGACTTTACACTCTAAAAAATGCTGGGTTAGAAACAACCCAAGTTGGGTTGAAAATGGACTAACCTCACAATTGACCTATTGGTAAGCCCCTCCCCTCGAACGCAGATGAGCCAATAGCAGTTGAGTATCAGTTGCGCTGAGACCGGAACTCGGAAATCTTTAGGTTTCAGCGCCATAGAGGAACATTGGAAAATCCGAAGCTCTCATCGGTGTGATGGTGTCTATGCTACAAAAATGCTCAAATGTCGTGCCTGAGGAACTGTAACACTGACTCCAGGTCCTGAGAGGATTTTCTGTTTGTCAAACTCTCATTAAGTTACGATTAAAGTCCCTGCTAACATACAAACCGTAATAACTAACTGTTCTCACATCATGTGACACTGTAGGTCAAAAACATGAAGGTCTACATTTCAGTGCCTCTCCATATTAAACTTGTTATATGTAAATTAATTTCATTTTAGATATGTTTAAGGTCTACATTATCTGTCCTATAAGGAGGACTCCTATTTTGATGGGTATTATAGTCTCCGGGTGGTGAAAGGAAGAGCTCGCACGCAGTTTATCGGAGTTGTTTTGCAGATACAAAGTTTACCAGTTATTAACTGCACTCCTGAAAAGTCATACGGTCTGTGTGTATGTTTGTTTACTGTTAGTTGTTTGAGTGTTTTTGTGTAGTTTGCTGTGTATGTTAATGGTAATGCAACGGAGAGAGAGAGTTTGTGAATGAGACGTTAATGCGCACTTCTTATGCTTTGTTTGTTCAGCTCTTAGGATGATTTTTTGGAATGAATAACGATGTAATAAACTTGATAAACCATCAGTAAAGTTTGGCTATCATTCGGACGGGATATACGTTACATTCTGTGTCCAAAAACATCTTGGGATAAGGTTTTCACACTGACAGCTGTACATTGTAAGATATAGCAACTCCGTTTGTTTATCCGAGTTAGCAACAGTAACTAAGGGGGGCAGGGCTTACCGATAGGTCAATTGAGTTGTTTTAACCCAGTGAATGGGTCGTTTTAACCCAGCGGCTGGGTTAAATGTTTGCTTAAAACAACCCAATTGCTGGGTTAGTCCATTTTCAACTCAACTTGGGTTGTTTTTAACCCAGCATTTTTTAGAGTGTACAGAATAATACAGTACAATCTGACATCCACATAACTTAAAGTGCCCCTAATATGTCTCCTACACTAATTTTACATGCGTCTAAGGTCAAAAACATTTTCATTTCCTCATAATCTCCACTGCAGCTTCAGATCTTTTCTCTCAGTGTCTGAAACGGTTCATTCGAAGATTCGGTCTCTCTAAACCCTGCCTTTCTGAGAGCCTGCTCTGCTGTGATTGGTCAGAAAGCAAACGCTCATTATCATATATGAATCTCAGTGATATGAACAGTAATGATGGCGTGGGCTTGACCGTCTCAATCTCAGCAGAAAACAGCGTCTTCTCAACATGAACAACAGCAACCAAACTCTTCCAGTCTCAGAGACGACTACAGTGTGTGAGGGCGGGGCAAAGAGACGCTGTTCAGCCAATGAGCTGCCATTATGCAAATTAGTTACAAACCTACTTAGATGTGTTACGGAAGTGAGACTGGAATTACTGACTACTTTTTTCTTTTAACACACAATACATGTTTTTATCAGACTTTGATCTTTGAAACTTTGCAGACATTCATAAACCACTGTTAGCCTACACTGCATGAAAGTTAATATTCAAAAGCATAATAAGGGCATTTTTTTAAAAACAAGCTCATTTTCACCTCTAGCTCCTTTAGTAATTGCTCATTGTTGTGTTCATGCTGTGTGTTGATATCAGTTCATACAGTGGACAACTCATAATTAAAGACAACAACTCACTCACAACAATGCGAGGCAAACAGCCCTGCACACTTAATTGCTTATAAAAGATTATATTATTTCTCTTCGGTAACTTAGAATATTGCCCAACTGCAAATTGTCATCAGACTTAAAAGAATAACATAATGTTCTGCTTATTTTCCTCATGTAACAGTGCAATTATGTTCCACAACCCTATTATTCTAGGTGGGAGAAAATTAATTAAAAGTAAATAAGGTCAGATTTTCCAGCCAAAATAAATAATAATGTGAACTTTAAATGAAAAACAACAGTATTATTCCATTTTATATGCTTAATTCAATGCATTAATTGTACAAACTCAAGCCCCTCTTCTCTTATATCAAAAAATTCTCGTTTTAGACTCTAATTCATGATCAGTGTTTTGTTTTGCTCTATCCTCTGCGCTTCTGCGTTCGTCAATAGACTGTAGAAAAAATATGGACGTAGTGTCTGTGATGTCACCCATAGGATCTGAAGAGACGGTCTGAAGCGTAAAGTCGGGTCCAGCTGGCCGTCGCCATCTTGTCAGCGCATCATCGCGCGTCACTCCCGGATAACAGAAAATGGGCAAAGAGGCGGGACGTGGGCGGAGCTGAGGTGACGTGATGACTAACAGACAGCAGATAAATGGCTATCCACCTGTCACTCAAAGTGGCCAAGCCCTTAATTATGCAGAACTTTAATGCTTTATATAATGTAAACGAATGAGTTATAAATAAATTCACCCCCTCACAGTCGTCATGAAGGGCAAAATTAGCCATTTAGACCAAAACCACAATTTCTCCCAGACTGTAAACATGTGTTCCCTTTCGAGGGAACTCGCACTGCATCGGAACGACGAATTTGGGGACACTCCCTAAGCAACAGCGCGTCTGAAGTATGAATGAAATCAGGCCAATCCTGATTGGTGTTGCGTCATGACGTAAATATGACGGCGTACCCGGAAGGTACATAAGGGGAGCCTGGGCATAGTAATGGCAGTTATCGCTCTTCAGCATAGCGCTCTGTGTGAAATCTGTCTGTCTATTTATTGTTGTTTGTCAAAAAGTGAAAGTGTGTGTGAAATGGTCGACTGGAAAGTGAGAGAGTTTAAGCAGTGCGTGCATCCGTGTCCCCGTTACATGTCGGGCTCGGATGCACATCTGCTGTGTGTGCAGTGTCTGGGTGTTCAGCATACTCGGGCGGCTCTCGAGGGAGCCGCTTACGAGCATTATATGAAAGCTGACACTCAGGTTGCTCTGCTCTCGGCTGGTCGTGTTCAGTGAGACAGGCCAGCCTCGTGAGCCCTGTGGATCGGTCCCGCATCCGTCGAGGCGGTGCGGCGAGGCCGGTCATGGGGCTTACGGATGGACTGTCAGCGGGACTTGGGACTGCTGAGGCATCTTCCCAGTCTTTGTCTGACAGTTCAGATGTTCTCCTTCCCCGTGTGGAAGCCCGCGCTGCGGCTTCTTCCCCCGGGGCGGAGGACCCGATGCTTCAGCGGTCTGATTCTGAGGAATTAGACGTGCTCAGCATCGAGGCAGTCAAAGTCATAAGCACTCCTTATATATGCAATTGAAGTGAACACACGCGATCGGTGTGCATGAGATACTGGTTGGCTTAACGGCTTGAGCCACGTTGCTGAGGCAACGTGTGGGTTACGAGTCCGTATAGTACGATAAAACAGTATCGTCTGATGATGGCTGCATTTAAATCTGAGGATTTAAATAAAATATGAGCTGACTCTGAGGAGTTAGATATTCAGCCTGTCATTCAGACCATGTTTCACCGTATTGTTGAAACTGTTTGGCTTTTTTCTCGAGGGATGAAAGCCAATTGTATTATGACGGCTTGAACCACGTTGCTGAGGCAACGCGGGGTTTATGAGTCCATATAAATACAAATAAACAGTTCGTCTGATGATTACGGCCACATTTAATTCTGAGGAATTAAATAATATATAATCTGACTTTGAGGAGTTAGATATTCAGCCTATCATTCAGACTTTGTTTCACCTTATTGTGGCTGCATTTAATTCTGAGGAATTAAATTAAAATATTATCTGACTTTGAGGAGTTAGATGTATTTTTATTCAGCCTGTCATTCAGTTCAGTTGGCACGGGGTTGGTGATTATGATGGCATTTAATTCCGAGGAATTGAGTGTCGTGTTATCCGACTTTGATAAATTGGATACTTTAATTCTGTCACCCAAGCGTGTTTAACTTGTGAACTGGATATTCATCTAAGATGGAGCCCTCCTGAAGTGATGTCGTTCTCGCCGCCTTGTGGCCTGCGGGACACATCAGGTTTAGGCAAGGGCTAATCGCAGTGTCCGCCCTAGTGTTGCGGCCCTGTCAAGCTGCTCCCTTAGATGAGGCCCCTGCTGGCCAGCCCCCTCTCCCGGGTAGGAGCGACCGAGGTCGTTTTCCCCCAGGAGCTCTCGGGAAATCAGTGCTGTGTTCCCGCCGTCATAGACGCTTCGGGCCTCACTGATTTCCCGCGCACGCACGCCGCCGTCGTCGCCTCCAGTAGGACTTGCGACTGGGCAGCAAACGTGTGCGCCAACCGAAAAACGTTCTCGACTGCTCCCTGCCGGTTAGCCGCTTCAGGGGGTCGGGAATGAGTTTCGGTTGACACCCGAGGCTAGCCTCGAGAGGCTGGTTCCCTTAGTAGATTATCTCGGCGCATGGTCATGCCTTCCGAGTGTGTCTACGTGGGTCCTGCAGACTGTAGAGCTGGGTTACAGGCTTCAGTTCGGTTCTCCTCCCCCGAAGTTCAACGGGGTGGTCCGGACTGTGGTCGGCCCAGGGCAGGTTCGGGTTATGGAACAAGAAGTACAGCCCTGTTGGCCAAGGAGGCCATAGAACGGGTCCCTCTGGCAGACAGGAAGTCCGGATTCTACAGCCGGTACTTCATAGTTCCTAAGAGGGATGGCGAGTTGCGTCCAACTTTAGACCTGAGGTACTTGAATCGTTCTCTGAAGAGATTCAGATTCAAGATGCTTAGCAATTCCTCCATTGTGATTCAGATCCAGTCTGAGGACTGGTCTGTCACGATGGGTCTGAAGAGGACGCATACTTCCCTGTATCCATCCTTCTGTGTCACAGGAAGTTCCTGAGGTTCGCTTTTTGGGAGCAAAGCGTACCAATATCGGGTTCTTCCAGACGGCCTAGCCCTTTGAGACTCTACACGCAGTAGCGTGTTGACGCCTTCTCAGAGAACTGTGTTCCTGGGAGTCGTATGGGATTCTCTACGTTGGGGGCACAATTGTCTCCCGCACGTATCGAGTCCATACGGGCGGTGGTCTCTAGAAGGAAGCTAGGCCACAGCATCACTGTGAAGCAGTTTAAGGACTGCTGGGGCTCATTGCGGCTGTGTCCAACAGAATTTCTCTTGGCCTGCTGCATGAGATCCTTACAGTGATGGCTGGGAATCAAGGGGTTTTCCTCGAGGGGAAAACCATTCTGTATGATCAGGGTAACGCGCAGATGCCTTCGTTCCCTAGTCATATGGAAGAACCTTGGTTTCTGTCCCAAGGGCCAGTGTTAGGAGCGTCCTGTTGCCGGGATTCCGTTTCATCAGACGCCTCCCTCACTGGCTGGGACGTGGTCATGGCAGCCGCTTGCGAGAGGTCTGTGGGAGACCCGGCATTTCTCCTGGCACATCTTTTGCCTGGAAATGCTGGCGGTCTACAAAGCTCTAAGGAGCTTTTTCCCGGACCTCCGCGGCCACCATGCCCTAATACGGAAGTAAACCAGGTGGCTTTCCTTGAGGGGAAATCCATTCTGTATGATCAGGGTAAGGCGCAGTAGCCTTCGTTCCCTAGTCATATGGAAGAAACCTTGGTTCTGTCCCAGGTGCCAGTGTTGGGAGCGTCCTGTTGCCGGAAAATCCGTTTCAACAGACGCCTCCCTCACTGGTTGGGGCACGGCATCAGGGGGGTTGAGGTCGCGCCCTCTATGCAGACTGGCGCATCACATCCTCCTGTGGTCCCAAGGGAAACTGTTGTCCATCAGGGCAATGTATGTCCCGGGGGTCCAAAATCAGGGAGCAGACATCCTGTTGAGGCAGGGGCTGAGGCCCGGGGAGTGGCGACTCCACCCTGAGGTGGTGGAGGCCATGTGCGAGAGGTTCGGCCCAGTGGAAGTGGATTTATTCGCGTCTCGAGAGACAACTCACTGTCCACTGTGGTTTTCTCTCACGCATCCGGCCCCACTGGGGCTGGATGCCATGGTGCAGACGTGGCCGAGGCTGCGTCTGTACGCTTTTCCCCCGATCGCTCTGCTCCCGGGAGTCCTGGAGCGGGTCCGTCGACAAGGCGCCAGCCTGCTTCTGGCGGCGCCACGTTGGCCGACTCGAGTTTGGTTCTCAGACATCATAGCTCTGCTAGCGGGTCAGCCGTGGGAGATTCCTCTGAGGAGGTATCTCCTGTCTCAAGCAGGGGGCACAATATTTCACCCCCGGCCAGAGATATGGAACCTTTGGGTCTGGCCCCTGAGGGGGCCAGATACCTAGAGGCTGGCCTGCCGGCGGATGTGGTTGAGACCATGCTCAGTTCCAGGGCTCCGTCTACAAGGAGACTGTACAGCCTCAAGTGGAATGTATCTTCCACTTGGTGTAGAGAGCGTGAGGTGGACCCAGTTAACTGCCCAGTGGCTTCAGTGCTGGAGTTCCTCCAAGATCGCTTCTCTGCAGGGCTTACCCCGTCCACACTCAAGGTGTACGTGGCTGCCATCGGGGCTTTCCACACACCATTGGGTAATGGGCCTTTGGGTAGGCACCAGTTGGTTGTACGGTTCCTCCGTGGGGCTCGGAGGATGAGGCCTGCGGCTCGTTCCAGAGTCCCAACCTGGGACCTGGCAGTGGTTCTCGAGGGATTGGCTGAGGCACCCTTCGAGCCACTAGAGTCAGCAGACCCAAAGAGTTTGACCCTTAAGATGGCCTTTCTCTTAGCCATCACTTCTCTGAGGAGAGTGGGGGACCTTCAGGCCTTGGCGCTTACGCCGACTTGCCTGGAGTTTGCCCCTGGCGAAGTGAAGGCCATCTTACACCCTAGGGCCGGTTATGTGCCCAAGGTGCCATCAAGCGTGGTCAGGCCTTTGGTTCTTCAGATATTTCATCCTCCGCCTCACATGACGGCGGAAGAAGGGAGACTTCACCTGCTCTGCCGGTCAGAGCTCTTATAATGTATATTTAGTGAAGTCTGCACAGGAGATCTGTACAGCTGTCTATAGCTTGCACCTCCCTGCGACGCCTGGTGCTAGGGTGCTCCAGTCCTAGCTGTGCCCGGTCTCCGGCTTCACACTAGGACTGGAGCTATCCTCGGTGTGGTCGTTCCGATGCAGTGCGAGTTCCCTCGAAAGGGAACGGCTCAGGTTATGTATATAACCCTTGTTCCCTGGGAAAGGCACGCCTGGAGTGCATGCTTCATCGCGATAACTGCCATTACTATGCCCAGGATCCCCTTATGTACCTTCCGGGTACGCCGTCATAGTTACGTCATGACGCAACACCAATCAGGATTGGCCTGATTTCATTCATACTTCAGACGCGCTGTTGCTTAGGGAGCATCCCCAAATTCGTCGTTCCGATGCAGTGCTCATTCCCTTTCTCAGGGAACAATGGTTATATACATAACCCGAGCCGTTCTTCTGCTGTAAAGTTGGGCATTTTAACATGAGCTCAGTGAGATTCTGCTCCTTCTGGAGTCTGTCTCTAGTGGCCAGTCCATGAACTGCAGTTTAAGTCACTTCCGTATTGGCTTCAAGAGAAAAAGGTTAAGGGTTACTCTATCACCGTAAGTCGACTTGTGTACCGCTGACTGCCGGAAGCTAGTTATTCTAGTCTATAAAGTTTTAAATATGGATATTTTTCTCACACAAACGTGCCACTTTGCTTCAGAAGGCATTTATTAACCCTCATGAGCCGTGTGGAGCAGATATATGATGGATACATGATTTTTTTATGATGATAGATGCACTTTTATGATGATAGATGCACTTTTATGATGATAGATGCACTTTTATGATGGACTGATGCACTTTTATGATGGATGGATGCACTTTTATGATGGATAGATACACTTTTATGATGGATAGATGCACTTTTATGATGATAGATGCACTTTTATGATGGACTGATGCACTTTTATGATGATGGATGCACTTTTATGATGGACTGATGCACTTTTATGATGGATAGATTCACTTTTATGATGGATGGATGCACTTTTATGATGGATGGATGCACTTTTATGATGGACTTATGCACTTTTATAATGGATAGATTCACTTGTATGATGGACTGATGCACTTTTATGATGGATAGATGTACTTTTAATATGGATGGATGCACTTTTATGATGGACTGATGCACTTTTATGATGGATGGATGCAATTTTATGATGGATAGATGCACTTTTATGATGGATGGATGCACTTTTATGATGGATAGATGCACTTTTAATATGGATGGATGCACTTTTATGATGGATAGATGTACTTTTAATATGGATGGATGCACTTTTATGATGGACTGATGCACTTTTATGATGGATGGATGCAATTTTATGATGGATAGATGCACTTTTATGATGGATGGATGCACTTTTATGATGGATAGATGCACTTTTAATATGGATGGATGCACTTTTATGATGGATAGATGCACTTTTATGAAAGATAGATGCACTTTTAATATGGATAGATTCACTTTTATGATGGACTGATGCACTTTTATGATGGATGGATGCAATTTTATGATGGATAGATGCACTTTTATGATGGATGGATGCACTTTTATGATGGATGGATGCACTTTTATGATGGACAGATGCACTTTTAATATGGATAGATGCACTTTTAATATGGATGGATGCACTTTTATGATGGATAGATGCACTTTTAATATGGATGGATGCACTTTTTTAATGGATAGATGTACTTTTATGATGGATGGATGGATACACTTTTATGATTGATAGATGCACTTTTATGATGGATGGATGGATGCACTTTTATGATGGATAGATGCACTTTTATAATGGATAGATGCACTTTTATGATGGATAGATGCACTTTTATGATGGATGGATGGATACACTTTTATGATTGATAGATGCACTTTTATGATGGATGGATGGATGCACTTTTATGATGGATAGATGCACTTTTATAATGGATAGATGCACTTTTATGATGGATAGATGCACTTTTATAATGGATAGATGCACTTTTATGATGGATAGATGCACTTTTATAATGGATAGATGCACTTTTATGATGGATGGATGGATGCACTTTTATGATGGATAGATGCACTTTTATGATGGATAGATGCACTTTTATGATGGATAGATACACTTTTATGATGGATAGATGCACTTTTATGATTGATAGATGCACTTTATAATGGATAGATGCACTTTTATAATGGATAGATGCACTTTTATGATGGATAGATGCACTTTTATAATGGATAGATGCACTTTTATGATGGATAGACTCACTTTTATGATGGACAGATGCACTTTTATGATGGATAGATGCACTTTTATGATGGATAGATGCACTTTTATGATGGACAGATGCACTTTTATGATGGACAGATGCACTTTTATGATGGATAGATGCACTTTTATGATGGATATTTGCACTTTTATGATGGACAGAGGCACTTTTATGATGGATGGATGCACTTTTATGATGGATAGATGCACTTTTATGATGGACAGATGCACTTTTATGATGGATAGATGCACTTTTATGATGGATAGATGCACTTTTATGATGGATAGATGTACTTGTATGGACTGCAAAAATTATCCAACAATTCACTGCCATTATAAAGCTTGGAAGAGCCAGTATATTTTTAACATAACTCCGATTGTATTCGTCTGAAATAAGAATGTTATACACACCTAGGATGGCTGAGGGAGAGTAAACCATGGGCTAATTTTCATTTTTGTGTGAACATCAAATCTCTCCCAGACAAACTACGAGCAATCGACTGTGCTCTTTAATAAGTATCTCAAAACACATTTGTTCACTGGGGCCTTGATTTATTGTATTGTTGTATTTTGTTTTCTTTTTATTTTATTCCTATTATGTGTGTGTTTTTTTTTCTTCTCTGTGAATGCACAAATCTGTAAAGCACTTTGTAAACACGGTTTTTAAAATGTTCTATTTTTAATAAGTGAACTACATTCTAACCGCACTCGGTCATTTCTTGATGAACCTCGGTAAGCCGTTTTGCTGCCAATCCTCTTACAATTCTCCCTCTCAATTCTGGCCTGCGATAACATTTTCCTTGGGCTGTAGGGGGTTTTCTTTGGGTCCGCAGGTCCACACTTTGATCATGAGGACGAGGGATTTAAAACGAGTGTTAAGGAACAGGAGGACAAGACCCAGGCTCTGCTGTCACGTTGTGAATTTCACAGTTGGCTCCCCGTAGACGTGCGCTTTGATCCACCTGTGCCCCGCAGCCTTTGCTGGAAGTCTTCAGCCTTTCTCCCACACACCCAAGACAAAGACAGAGGAACAGGCATGAATGTCCATTAGCCAGAAGCAAAGAGAGCGGGAGGAGTGCGATTCGGATCAAAACAACTCAAACAATACACTGCATAATACATTCAGAGCTCATTGGGAAGCCTTGAACTCATTAATAAGCTGCCGTTTGTCAGGTGGAATGATTTTCTTTACCTTGCTGAGGAGAAAAGCTCTGTGTAATTATTAAAGTAGATAATAGCATATCAAACTAAAGATGGCTAATGGTAATGTCCTAATCGGATATGAACCGCCGGGTCTATAATACCTGGAGAAAGCATTCCCTTCATCTTCACATCCACTACTGTATGAGGAGTTTAGGTTAATTGTTGGCTCAAAGACAGAATTGGTGGACGTGTTCTGCCCTTATTATGGATGGATGAATGGATGGATGGATGATGGATGAATAGAAGGATGCATGGATGGAGGATGGAATGATAAAATGATGGATGGATGAAACTATAGAACGATGGATGATGAATGGATGGATGGATTGATGGATGGATTAATGGATGGATGGTGGATGGATGGATGATGGAATAATAGAATGATGGATGGATGAAACTATAGAATGATGGATGGATGGATGAATGGATTAAACAATAGAAGGATGCATGGATGGATGATGGAATGATAAAATGATGGATTGATGAAACTATAGAACGATGGATGGATGAATGGATGAATGGATTGATGGATGGATTAATGGATGGATGGTGGATGGATGGACGATGGATGAATGGATTCAACAATAGAAGGATGCATGGATGGATGATGGAATAATAGAATGATGGATGGATGACACTATAGAATAATGGATGGATGGATGAATGGATTAAACAATAGAAGGATGCATGGATGGATGATGGAATGATAAAATGATGGATGGATGAAACTATAGAACAATGGATGGATGAATGGATGGATGGATGGATTGATGGATAGATTAATGGATGGATGGTGGATGGATGGATGGATGATGGATGAATGGATTAAACAATAGAAGGATGCATGGATGGATGATGGAATGATAGAATGATGGATGGATGAAACAATAGAATGATGGATGGATTGAACAATAGAATGATGGGTGGATGGATGGATGGAATGATGGATGGATGTATGCATATATGGATGGATGGAATGATAGAATGATGGATGGATGGATGGGTGGGTGGGTGGATTGAATGATATAATGATGGATGGATGGATGGATGGATGGATGGATGGAATGATAGAATGATGGATGGAATGATAGAATGATGGATGGATGGGTGGGTGGGTGAATGGAATGATAGAATGATGGATGGATGGATGGATGGATGGATGGATGGATGGAATGATATAATGATGGATGGATGGATGGATGGATGGGTGGATGGATGGAATGATAGAATGATGGATGGAATGATAGAATGATGGATGGATGGAATGATAGAATGATGGATGGATGGATGGATGGATGGATGGATGGATGGATGGATGGAATGATAGAATGATGGATGGATGGATTAAAATGATAGAATGATGGATGGATGGATGGATGGATGGATGGATGGTGGATGGATGGACGATGGATGAATGGATTAAACAATAGAAGGATGCATGGATGGATGATGGAATGATAAAATGATGGATGGATGAAACTATAGAACAATGGATGGATGAATGGATGGATGGATGGATTGATGGATAGATTAATGGATGGATGGTGGATGGATGGATGGATGATGGATGAATGGATTAAACAATAGAAGGATGCATGGATGGATGATGGAATGATAGAATGATGGATGGATGAAACTATAGAATGATGGATGGATTGAACAATACAATGATGGGTGGATGGATGGATGGAATGATGGATGGATGTATGCATATATGGATGGATGGAATGATAGAATGATGGATGGATGGATGGGTGGGTGGGTGGATTGAATGATATAATGATGGATGGATGGATGGATGGATGGATGGATGGAATGATAGAATGATGGATGGAATGATAGAATGATGGATGGATGGGTGGGTGGGTGAATGGAATGATAGAATGATGGATGGATGGATGGATGGATGGATGGATGGATGGATGGATGGAATGATATAATGATGGATGGATGGATGGATGGATGGGTGGATGGATGGAATGATAGAATGATGGATGGAATGATAGAATGATGGATGGATGGAATGATAGAATGATGGATGGATGGATGGATGGATGGATGGATGGATGGATGGAATGATAGAATGATGGATGGATGGATTAAAATGATAGAATGATGGATGGATGGATGGATGGATGGATGGATGGATGGATGGATGGATGGATGGATCGATGGAATGATAGAATGATGGATGGATGGATGGATGGATGGGTTAAAATGATAGAATGATGGATGGATGGATGGATGGAATGATAGAATGATGGATGGATGGATGGATGGATGGATCGATGGAATGATAGAATGATGGATGGATGGATTAAAATGATAGAATGATGGATGGATGGATGGATGGATGGATGGATTAAAATGATAGAATGATGGATGGATGGATGGATGGATGGATGGATCGATGGATGGATCGATGGAATGATAGAATGATGGATGGATGGATGGAATGATAAAATGATGGATGGATGGAATGATAGAGTGATGGATGGATGGATGGATGGAATGATAGAGTGATGGATGGATGGAATGATAGAATGATGGAAGCCTTGAACTCATTAATAAGCTGCCGTTTGTCAGGTGGAATGATTTTCTTTACCTTGCTGAGGAGAAAAGCTCTGTGTAATTATTAAAGTAGATAATAGCATATCAAACTAAAGATGGCTAATGGTAATGTCCTAATCGGATGTGAACCGCCGGGTCTATAATACCTGGAGAAAGCATTCCCTTCATCTTCACATCCACTACTGTATGAGGAGTTTAGGTTAATTGTTGGCTCAAAGACAGAATTGGTGGACATGTTCTGCCCTTATTATGGGGCAAAACCAGCA
>NC_137115.1:3270341-3280341 GCF_949357685.1 Gobio gobio | reverse complement strand
CAGCAATTGGGTTGTTTCAACCCATCATTTGGGTTGTTTTAACCCAGTAATTGGGTTGTTTTAACCCAACAATTGGGTTGTTTCAACCCAGCATTTGGGTTGTTTTAACCCAGCGGTTGGGTTAAATGTTTGCTTAAAACAACCCAATTGCTGGGTTTAAACAACCCAATTGCTGGGTTTAAACAACCCAATCGCTGGGTTAAAACAAATAAAAAAATGCTGGGTTAGTCCATTTTCAACCCAACTTGGGTTATTTTTAACCCAGTATTTTTTAGAGTGTAAGCATAGAGCCTTCGATATTAATAGAAACTAACTATATTATGATTAAGAATAAGATATATTATGTTAAGACAGTAGATCAGAATGCACATTACACTCTAAAAAATGCTTGGTTAAAATAACCCAAGTTTGGTTGAAAATGGACTAACCCAGCAATTGGGTTGTTTTAACCCAGCGGTTGGGTTACATGTTTGCTTAAAACAACCCAATTGCTGGGTTAGTCCATTTTCGACCCAACTTGGGTTATTTTAACCAAGCATTTTTTAGAGTGTAAGCATAAAGCCTTCGATATTAATAGAAACAAACTATATTATGATTAAGAATAAGAAATATTATGTTAAGACACTAGATCAGAAAGCACATTACATTTAAAACAACCCAATTGCTGGGTTAAACAACCCAATCGCTGGGTTAAAACCACCCAATTGCTGGGTTAAACAACCCAATTGCTGGGTTAGTCCATTTTCAACCCAACTTGGGTTATTTTTAACCCAGTATTTTTTAAAGTGTAAGCATAGAGCCTTCGATATTAATAGAAACAAACTATATTATGATTAAGAATAAGATATATTATGTTAAGACAGTAGATCAGAATGCACATTATTGTTGCACATGCATCAATGTCTGTATATTACTTGACATTATTAAAATTAACAAAATGCTTGCGATAAGAAAAAAAACACAATTCATTAGTTGTTTGCAGTTGTTGTAAATAATTTTAATTGATTTGCAGAGTCATACATTTATTTTACTAATCAGACAATTAAACATTTACCTGAACTTTAGTTTCATGTTAACTAAAACAACATTTTAACTTCCCTGTGAGATGGACCATTAAGAATCAAATCAGTATATATATATTGATATGAATGATTTTTATGAATGATTGTTACATCTCGTATCTATTTTGACATGCCATATTTTTGTCCTGTGCTAGCTATCACTGTCAATCGCAATTTCGAGAGTGAAACACGCATTTATATGTAGACGTCACTTCCAAAACTTTGCAGTGTGTAATTTGGCATCGTTCCTCTTAGCAGCATGAGAAATAATACTTTTATTCAACGGATTATAGCTATATAACCTCAAAATCACGAAAGAGTGCTCACTTTACAATCACAATTAAAGGATTAGTTCACTTTTAAATAAACTATAATTTACTCACCCCATGTCATCCAAGATGTCCATGTCTTTCTTTCTTCAGTCGAAAGAAATGAAGGTTTTTGATGAAAACATTCCAGGATTGTTCTCCATATAATGAACTTCAATGGGCTCCAAACAGTTCAAGGTCCAAATGACAGTTTCAGTGCAGCTTCAAAGGGCTTTAAACGACACCAGATGATGAATAAGGGTCTTATCTAGACAAACGATCCATTTCTGCGAGAAACCAAGCAGTATTTGTGCTATTATTTTACTTTTTATCAGACGAACGTGATCATCTCTGAGCTCAGCCATAACTTCTGCTAAGTGAGGTCAAAATACGAGCGTGGTCATAGATATATACGTAGATGCCTCATTCTACTGATCCGTGCAGGCGCTAATGAGGCATCTACGTATATATCTATGACCACGCTCGTATTTTGACCTCACTTAGCGGAAGTTATGGCGGAGCTCAGAGATGATCACGCTAGTCCCGCTGTGAATAGGAATGCTTCACGTTCTCCAGAGCGCAAATTCAAACGCAATGTTTGCCAAATCTGTTTCTCCAATAATATTATACTATTACAGTATCAACGGAGGGTGCTCTGCTTTTGCTTCAGGGTGCTTATAATTTAATTTGACTTTGTGATGTTTGACTTCACCCCATGTTATAATTTTTTTACCAAAAAATTTTTTTTGATCAAATATTAATTGGCGGACCCCTTAGCCATGGTTGAAGACCCATGGGTTAGACTCTTATGGTGCGTTCACATCAGATATGGCTTGCACAAATAAATCGCGCTTTGAACATTTTGAGTTTACTCGCTTCATTCGCGTGTGACATTCACTTCACAACAGATGTGAATTCGCATCATGGGAGGGGCTTCTGCCAGCCGGCTCAGCTCGTTGCGAAATGGCTGACATGGATTGTTTTAAAATACGGTGAATAAGCTCAATTTGCCGGCTTTAGCTAGCTTGTAGTCTCAGTAGGATGAATTCAGGGGGATTGGGACACTTTTTCCAAGTCATCTCAATGGCAAAAAGTGTCCCAATCAGCCTAAAATCACCCTATGTAGAGCTCAAATTGAGTAAAGAGCGCTTGTTACAACTCACCAGACTGTCCAACCTCCTCACTCACTTTCTTCCAAGCACTATATTCGACAGTTTATAGTGTATAATTATGTCTTGCGCTTATCTGTATGGCTAAAAATAACAGTATTGTGAGTTGTTTCCGCTGTCATAAAGGGAAAAAAATCCATCAGAAGGCGCCAGTGCCTTCGTCGGACAGAGGGTTAAATAAAACATAGCATTTAGTTTCATAGTTAGGCTATGTTTAAAGGAACTGTATGTAAGAAATGTATTTCAATTAATCATAAAATGACCCTGATATGTCACTAGACATTAAAGGGGTGGTAAAACACATTCTTTTGAAGGCTTGACTGTGTTTGTGGGGTGCACTGTAACATGTGTTCATGCTTCGTTTTAAAAAAAATTGCCTTATTTTTCATATATTTGACCTTTATTCTACACTGCTCTGTCCCTCCTTGTAAAACGGTCTGATGCTTTCCGGGTTGTATGAAGCCAGTCCCTCAAAAATACGCAGTGGGCTCTGATTGGTTAGCTGGCCCAGTGTGTTCTGATTCGCTAACCGCAGTGCACGGTTGTCGGAAACGTCACGCCCCTTACCGGAGGCTGTGCTTTGGTCGGCGTCAATAAAACCATATGAGAACATTTGAGTGAAGATGATCGAGCAGAACCTGTTTAGTCCTCAAGTGTAAAGACTGCGGATCTATAATGATCGCTACTGAATGGCACTGTTACTTTTGTATTTTTAGAACGATTATAGCCAAATATCTGTCGCAAGAACTATTAACCCAAAACGAACACTAAGCACTGGCTTTACTAGTAAGTTAGCCAAATCACACACAGAACCATGTTTAGCATGCCTGAAGATAAACAATACATAAAAGCTCTAATCAAAGAATCATTTACACTAATGTCAGGTTCGCTGTTGAGATTTTAACGTTAGTGTTTGTAATGTTAGGTGTTCGTCGGATAACGTTAAGTATGAATGAGCATTTAACAGACTGGTTTGCAGAACAGCGTTGTCATCTGTTTACTTCCTTGCTACAACCTATTACAGGAAAACACATCGATGAAATATAAATCAGACTTACAGGTTGTGGCCCGTAAACAGCTTCTGTTTGTAAATCCAGCTTTCAGGACAAGCCGTTGTGCATATCCTGTATTGAACTCGCGAAGTTTGTGGAAGTTTGTGTTGTCCTCCGTGAGCGCGCGCGTCGTGCATCCACGCACCGGCAGTGTTTGTCTCACGCAGCTGACGTTGTGCAAATCCGGCATTGAAATTGCGAAGACGGTGGATGTTTTCCTCTGTTAGATGTGCTGCAGAGAGCCCTGCGCGCCTGATTCCCCGCTGACTCAAACACACGTGCATATAACATGCTGGGCCCTATTTTAACGATCTGAAACGCAAGTGTCAAAGCGCGAAGCGCAAGTAACTTTGTGGGCGGGTCTCGGCGCTGTTGCTATTTTCCCGGCGGGATAAATGGCTCTTGCGCCCGGCGCAAATCTAAAATGGGTTGGTCTGAAGTAGCTTCATTATTCATAGGTGTGGTTTGGGCGTAACGTGAATAAACCAATCCGAGCGTCATCCAACATTCCCTTTAAAAGCAGGTGCGCAAGTTCCATTATGGATTGCTATTATTATGGCGTATTTACCAGGCGCACGCCAGGAGCGGTTCACAGCCGAGGAGACTGATGTTCTTGTAAGAGCAGTGAAAGACAGAGAAGTTGTGTTGTAATCAGTGATGCCAGTAACGCGTTACTTAGTAATCTAAATCAAATCAAATTAGTACTCTAATTTGACCACTTTTTCCAGTAACGAGTAATCTAACGCGTTACTATTTCCAAACCAGTAATCAGATTAAAGTAACTTATCCAAGTCCCTGTGAGTTACTTTTTTTTGTCATTTTCCTTAGTAAAAATATATATTTTTGCTTTCTTGTTTAGTCTCAGCAGGGTTTTCCTGCATAGAGAACTACGAGGCGGCCGCCTCCGTCTTTCGACAAAACTCAAGACAGGCAGTCACTTGCTCAGATTAGGCATGTCGTGATAATTAAATAATCATCAGAAATATATATTGTCACATTATCCTTCAGCAATCATTATTAGAATATTATTATTTGCTAGTAGCCTACAAAGTCATCTAAAGCCATTCCATAGCTGAATGTCTTTCCTCCGCTGTAGCTGTCAGTCATTCTCCGTTCAGCAAAACTGCGCGTCGCGTTCGGTTCCAGTCAGCAGCACGGTAAAGCTCACTCCATATGATATATTCCCGTTATAATACTTGATATGTTGATAAAATAATTTATCTTCCAGGAGTTTATCTAGCGGTTTCTGAAAGATGTTGTGCTCGCTACTCAGGTGACAACACAAGGACTATTAATTAGCATCGCACGCACAATAACCAGAATTAAAAACTGTGAAGAAACAAATAATCAGTGAATGTTTGGACCGATATAGGCTACATAGTAGACTAGGATTTGTGGGCTCAACGCTCATCTTCTCTTTATGCCGTGAACTTTTAAATGTGCACTCGCGCTGCACTGCACACTGATTCCATGTTGCTTTAAGCGCATCATTCTGCACCCGGGATGCGCATAAGCGCTTTGTTGCCGCTCTGTTTTGAAGCGTTTCATATATTTTCATAGTTTTGTGCACTTAAAGATTATTAAAAAATATATTGTTCTCACGGATCGATCAAATATTTGTTGTCCCTTTACAGAGCTGCACATTATGTTTACAATAAAATATAAATCTTGTAATTTTATATTATTTGTGTAGGCCCATATCATTATTTACATTCATATATAAATTAAAAATGTTTTTCATAATTGTATTTAATAAGAACACAAAGTAATTTGTACCTTTTCATTAACATGTTTAGGGTTTTATGTTTAGTGTTGGCAAAAACGGTTGTCATTTTTATGTTGAGGCTGCAGAGGTGTTGTTGGCAACTGATGAATGTAACTAATAAAGTAACTTGTAATCTAACTTAGTTACTTTTAAAATCAAGTAATCTGTAAAGTAACTAAGTTACTTTTTCAAAGTAACTGTGGCAACACTGGTTGTAATGTTGTACATTATGGTAAAGGTGATTTCACAGTCTTTTTTTTTTTCAGTCTTTCAGTTTTTTCAGTTTTTCAGTCGATTTTTTTTTCCTGGTTCTTGACGGACAAACCAATTTGTCAGATGTCCTTAAATACATATATGTCTTGCCACTATTGGGCAAACAGGTCTTATCCTTAATTATTACAATTAGCCTGAATCATTTGTAAGCTAGATTTATGCCTATTTTTTCACATCTTCGTGGCACACCACAATGATTTCCGTCATCTCATGTGTTAATATTTTTTAGTGTAACAATTTATGATTTGCAAAAATAACTGTTGCATCTGTGTAGGTTACATGAGCAAAGTGTATGCGCGTTGTGCACGCTATACATTATGGTCAAGCATGCGCCCTTAAAATAGCATAATGAACAACGCGCAACGCGCCACTGACTTTAGACTAGGTTTTTTCTGTTCAGTGGCGCAATTGTTTAATGGAACAGCAAAATAGCACCAGGGATTGTTTGCGCCGGAACACGCCTCCTTTTTTGCGCTGAACCGCCCAGGGAGCGCAAGTTCATTCACTAGTTTAGCGACGTGCTTCTGTGGAGGGAAAAGCGCGCTTTGCGCGGGTGCAAAATAGGAATGACACATGCGTCGGTGTACAAAGTCAATTGCGCTGGGTGCAAGATAGGGCCCGCTGTGTGTTAAACGCTCTGCAACGCACCCCCGTCCCAAGGAAGGCTGAACAAAGCAAGTACCCCAGACCTGCAATCCGGATGGAAATAACAGCGTTTCCTCGGCATCGCGGCAACAACACTCCAGCCTAACTAACTTATACCACAACAGCGTCGCGATACAAAATGGCCTCACCCTCCCCTTATTTAATATTCTCGGAGGAGGGGTTTATGTAAATATTGAGCCTGTTGATGTCACCAACCCTGGAGGAATGTGTGTAGTCGCCTACTGGCCGTTTGCTGTAGTTCTTAGAAACTGATTTCTTTAAAAGCAAATATCTCCCTTTGCTTTAAACTTTGAACGTTGTAACTTTGCAGATGTTGTTTATGCTCAAGCAGTAACATTACACGCTAGCTAAAGTTAGAATAGTGAAATCGTGGTTTACCACCCCTTTAAGAAATCATGTTAATTTCAAATACTTATATCACTGACAACAGTTGTCAGGCCAAGATATTGTCATTTTAAAAGTGAAGTTGCAGCCCTCAACTGATGTTGATGTTGACATGTTGTGTTTTGGCCTGAAGCGCCACCCTCCACCTGTCGACCAATCACGAAGTCAGTAGTGTTTCTGCATTCGGGTTGCCAGCTCTGCTCTAGTTACCACAGCTGCAGCTACAAACTTTTTGGATAAACAATGTCTAACTTTACGAAACCTAAACGGCCTCGTTATGAATCATAAAAACGTCGTGACAGTGTCCGAGATAAAACAATGATTTGTATAAGAGATGCCTTTGAAAGATGGAGACGGCTGAAAACGGAGAATAATTTGAAGACTGATGCCAACGTTGCTAATTTTCTCCTGGACAGGTAAGGTTCATCTATGTTTGGCTAACTTGTACTTAATGTAAATGGACATTTCAAATATTCATGACAGTCGAACAAAGTTATGCATGTTCGTGCAAAGTAACATTAGGTTAGCGCAGATGGAGGAGGTGGGTCATTGAATTGAAAAGGTAACGTTAAGGAATTGTTTGGTAAATAAAAACGGCGAGTCGTCATTGCTAACATTAGTAATGCATTATCAGAGCCCGTTTCTCTGTCATTATGCTGGACGCTGAGGAAAACAACATTAGCACGCCTATTAGCACTGTGAAAACGTATTTGAGACTGTAGCCTAACGTTACCTCAGTAAAAATTATTCCTCATTCGTTCTTCGCATATATAGTGGACAAAACATGCTGCAAGTTGACCTGTATGACCATTGCTAATGTTATTTAGCTTTGCTGTAATTTTACTATAGTATTTTTTCATGTGGGAATGTACTGTCACATACGAGCGTTCATATTTACGATTATATTTGGCTAATCGCCATTAGTACATTTTTGCGATTCATAATTACTTCACAAAACATCGCTCTTGAAGCATAAACATAATTAACAGAAAGAAAAAAAACTTACTGTGTACGACTCGTCGCTTGCCATTGAAAGTTCCGTGTAGCAGCCTACGCTCCTGCTGGATCTGCAGCCTATCTGGCAACCTCGAGTCAGGGGGAGGGGGAGAGGGGATACACCGCTCTACAGTCATTTGAAAGTGATTGCAGTACCAGTTTTGGCCACAGTCCTACATACAGCTCCTTTAAATATTATTATTACTTTAATTTCATATGTTGATTATGAAAAGTGAGCAGCATGAGTAAGGTTCTATAATCAGATATGCATATGGGGACATTGATTTTGAGCACTTCATTGAATTTTGTTTCCTATAAAGTCTTTCTTTAAAATTAATTTCGTTTTGTATCAATTTTATCTTAATTTTAATCAATGTTTCATAAACTAATTGGCTAGATTTAATAAACAATTAGGAAATATAGCAGTCAATATAATCGTGACATGGAGGTCAGCGGCATTAATAGCATTGCATGTGAACTGGAGTGCATCTCACAGATATGTCGCTTGAAATGTCTACTTTTAAACGAAACAATTCAAAACGAAAAGAAATAGGCGACTCTCTGATTATGTAATAAAATGTGCATTTCTCTCTTGGCGCGTCCACGACATGACACAGAAAACCTCATATTGTTTCATAGGGCACAAAATTGCTTATACTTAAGTGCAATTTTAAGTATATTTCTGAGAAGTACAGACTGAATGTATACTTTCTTATTTTGTTAGATTAAAAGCAGTATACTAATAGCACACTTGAATACATTTCTGTGAAAACCAACCTGAACTATGTTTGATGTCTCGTTTCAAAGACTGAGAGATTCTACCCGTGAATGCGTACCCGGGTTATGTGTTTGATGCATTGTTCCAAAGACTTTAAACAGCCTTTCCTGTGAATAACCACCTGAGTTTTATCCTGTTGAGCCCTTTCAGGTGAAAGCCTTCAGTCCTGTGCTGTGCCACCCGTTGTGTCTCTCTGTTCCAGTCGTCTTGCTTGTCCTATATTGATTTAAATAAAACTCCTGTAACTGGATTCATATTAACTTCCTCTGCCTAGTATCATTACACCCGACACCGTCAGAAAATAAAGTGCACACATTGTACCTTTAGAGGTACAGCTTGTTACCGTGGCAGACAACTTTCTTATCTATCGTACTTTCTGATACTACCTTAGAGAATTATTATGAAACTTTTAGGGGTAAATTAAGTACAAGGTTGTCCTTTTAAGGGTAATGCCAGAGTGATCTCTAATTTTGAACAAATTTTGACAGTGCATGAGCAGAATATATTGGAATATACATGTTTTTTGGGAAAATGCACTTGACTCTAAACAACAACTTGTCCACAGTGGCCATGTTCCTATGAGCTTAAAGGGTTAGTTCACCCAAAAATGAAAATTCTGTCATTAATTACTTACTCATTAATGTCGTTCGACACCCGTCAGACCTCCGTTCATCTTCGGAACACAAATGAAGATATTTTAGTGTAAATCTGATGGCTCTGAAAGGCCTCCATTGGCACAACTTTTCACTCTCAAGACCCTTAAAAGGCACTAAAGACGTCGATACAAAGTCCATCTCACTACAGTGGTTCTACAATAACTTTATGGAGTGACGATAATAGTTTTTGTTTGAAAAAAAACCCCTAAATAACGACTTATATAGTGATGACGATTTCAAAACACAGCATCATGAAGCTTCGAAGCGTTATGAATCAGTGAGTTTCGAAGCTTCATGATGCTGTGTTTTGAAATCGTCATCCCTATAAAAGTCGTTATTTAGGGTTTTTTTGCGCACAAAAACTATTCTCGCCGATTCATAAAGTTATTGTAGAACCACTTTAGTGAGATGGACTTTGTAACGACGTCTTGAGAGTGAACCGTGCATTGTGCCAATGGAGGCCTTTCAGAGCCATCAGATTTACACTAAAATATCTTCATTTGTGTTCTGAAGATGAACTGAGGTCTTACGGGTGTCGAACGACATGAGGGTAATTAATTAATGACAGAATTTTCATTTTTGGGTGAACTAACCCTTTAAGTCTAACGTCACGTGTTAATGTGTTCTAACAGGCACCAAACGGTGATAATAAAGTCATGATCATAAACTTTAACTCCATTCCAAACTCTCAGATGGCCAGACAGTGATTCATCTTTTATGAATCATTAAAATATTGGTGTTGGAGATGCCGTGAGCCTGGAAACCGTGGCTTCAGTCTTTGAAGTCAGAAAACGAGAGTGAAGAAAAAGACGAGTCAGCGCATGGAAGTGAACAGGATCATGTCATTTCCATACAGCGAAAGATGAGTTCAAAAACATGGAACCTTCAACTA